>NW_022436958.1:748704-1234569 GCF_009761245.1 Sapajus apella
TCTCTCTTTCTCTCTTTCTCTCTTTCTCTCTTTCTCTCTTTCTCTCTCTCTCTCTTTCTCTCTCTCTCTTTCTTTCTCTCTCTCTCTTTCTTTTCTTTTTTCTTTCCACAGGGTCCACTCTGTCACCCAGGCTGGAGTATAGTGGTGCAATCCACCTCTGCTTCTCAGTTCAAACAATTCTCCCACCTCATCCTCCCACATAGCTGGGACCACAGGCATGCACCACCATACCCGGCTAATTTTTGTACTTTTGCTAGAGAGGAGGTTTCACCCTGTTGGCCAGGCTGGTCTGAATCTCCTGACTTCAAGTGATCCACCTGCCTTGGCCTCCCAAAGTGCTGGGATTACAGGCCTGAGCCACTGCGTTGGGCCTGTAATAAAAAAAAATTGATTACATTGTGATATATAATGAAATAATTATTGTGATATATAATGAAATAATTATACAACTCACCATAATGTAGAATCAGTGGGAGCCCTGAGCTTGTTTTCCTGCAACTAGATGGTCCTATCTAGGGGTGATGGGAGACAATGGCAGATCATCAGGCCTGAGATTCTCATGAGGAAAGTACAACCTAGATTCCTCGCATGTGCGGCTTTGTGTTCCTTTGAGAATCGAATGCCCTCACTGGTGTGACAGGATGCAGAGCTCAGGCAGTAATGCTCGCTCACTGGCCAGTCACCTCCTTCTGTGCGGCCCAGTTCCTAACGGGTCACAAACCTGCACTGGTCTGTGGCCTGGGGGTTGGGAACCCCGCTCTAAGCCATCGATAGCACCATAGTTGTGGAAGAAGAAACATTCTTTCTCGTTTAGAGAATGAATATGACTTCCTTCTGGCTTGGAGGTGAGGTTTACTCTCTAGCTCATTAGAATATAGACATATAGTATGAACCCCGTCGTCTTCTTTTTTCTGCCACAGTTTGTGGAATGGTTCTAGAGAGGACACTGGCATCTTCGTTTCTCTCTCTTGTTGGTGCTGGGTCCTGGACAGCATCTAGCAAAGGCTGCGGGGAGGACTGAGAGAAGCTTGAGGAATATGGTAGGTCAGGAAGGAAAATTCCCAGGGCTGCATTTTGGGGGGCCTCCTGGAGTGAGGGTGATAAGTGAGGGAGATTTGGAATTTGATGTCTCACCTTCTCTTCTTCCTTCTCTCTCTCCATCCATTCATTCACTCAACAACTTTTTAAATGAGCACCTACTACATGTCAGGAAGTATATGCTACTGGTGTGTAAGAGATGCCTGAGACAGAGTTCCTGTGCTCCTAGAGCCTGTGGTGGGTCCAGGGGGGATGTGACATGTGGTATGAGGGAGGGTATGCAGAGGTTAATTCTCACCCATTGATTTCAGGCATGGTGGGTGGTTTACAGGCGATCACAAGGGCCCTGCAGTGGCTCACACTGCTCTTTCCTGCAATTTAATTGGCTCCACAAATGTCTGCTTGCATTGCCAAATTCAGCTGGAACATCACTTCCTGACAATGGACATAGATTGCAGCACTCCTAATGCTCTGTGTCTCTCTGCCTCCTGCTTCCAGGTGGAGAGGTCCTTGAAGCCTGAGACCATGGTTTTCTTAGCTGGTATTCCACTGCTCAGGACAAAGAAGATGCTGAGCACTGGTCCTCGAGAATGAATGAATGAACCTCAGGACTTGTATTTTGTTTCTTGAGCACCACTTGTTGAGGTCATTTTCTTCCCTGCCTGCAGGCTCCTGAGTTACCACACAGCCACCTAATTTAGCCAGGGACACTATGGAGAGGGCCTGGAAACCTGGTTACACAAGCGTCTGGCCTATTCATTCTCTATTGCTGCTGTACCAAGTTATCGCAAACTTAGTGGCTTAAAGCAGTACAAGTTTATTATCTTAAAATGCGGAAGGTCAGACAGAGGACACAGGTTTTGAGCTGGCAGGGCTGCATTCTTTTTTCAGGCTCCAGTGGGGAATCTGTTTCCATGCCTTTTCTGCTTCTTGGGGCCATCCACGTTCCTTGCTCCCAAATGTTTTTTCCTGTTGCTTCTACCAATAACAGCGGCTTAAGTCTTCTTATACCGTCATCTCTCCAGTTTTCTTTCTTCTGTATCCCTCTTCCACTTATTTTTTATTGATTTATTTTTATTTATTTTTTGAGATGAAGTCTTGCTCTGTCACCCTGGCTGGAGTGCAGTGATGAGATCTTGGCTCACTGCAACCTCCACCTCCTAGGTACAAGAGATTCTCCTGCCTCAGCCTCCCAAACAGCTGGGATTACAAGCACCCCCACTACGCCAGCTAAGTACTGTATTTTTAGTAGAGACAGGGTTTCGCCATGTTGACCGGGCTGGTCTCGAACTCCTGACCTCAGGTCATCCTCCTGCCTCAGCCTTCCAAAATGCTGGTATTACAGCCATGAGCCACCGTGCCCGACCCCTCTTCCACTTATAAAGACCCTGTGATTCTATTGGGACTACTCTAAACCCAGGATAATCTCCTATGTCAAGGTCATCTACTGCAACTTTACTTCACCTTTGCTATGTAACCTGACATGTTCACAGATTCTGGGGAGTAGGGCGTGGACATCTTTGGAAGGGTCCATTATTCTGTCCACCACTGCCTATGATGCGTTTCAAATCCCGGATAGGGAATCTCTTGGTTACCTTCCCCATAACTCTCTTCCATTCCTATGAATAACTGAGAGTTAACTGTTGTAAGACTTGCCACTTAAGCCAAAGACCAGCGTTTGATCCAGAAAGAACCAGGTGGGTGCTGTGGGTGAACACCTTCCTCTACAAATGAGGATGAAAGTAAATGAGTCATGTATGGTTCTGAATCATGATCACAAAGTTGTGCTTGATCACAGATGAACCAATCCTGTGTCGAGATGACTGCTAATGATACTAGCCTTGTGCCAGGAGCTCTTTTGCATATATCATCTCAATTACCATTGCATATATCATACAATTATGGTAGATATTATTGTCCCCGTGGTTCAGGTGAAGAAACTGAAGTTGAGCCAAATTAAGTAACTTGTTCCAAGTCACATAGTGTTCACACAGTGGCAGAGCAGAGTTGATGGAGGGGGCTTACCTGATTTCACTCCATTTATGGTCAGCTCTAGGAATCCATTTCTTTTAAAAGTCCTCCTGAGGCTGGCATGGTGGCTCATGTCTGTAATACTAGCACTTTGGGAGGCTGAGACAGGCAGATCTCCTGAGGTCAGGAGTTCAAGACCAGCCTGGCCAACATGGTGAAACTCCATCTCTACTAAAAATATCAAAATTAGCCAGGTGTGGTGGCATGTACCTGTAATCCCAGCTACTCGGAGGGCTGAGGCAGTAGAATAGCTTGAACCTGGGAGGTGGAGGTTGCAGTGAGTTGAGATAGTGCCATTGCACTCTAGCCTGGGTGACAGAGTGAGACTCTGTCTCAAAAAGAAAATATCCTCCTGAATTATTTGTTAGTCCTTAGGGGAGAGACTGTGCACTTGAATTACCTGGTGTGCTTTAAAATAATACCAATGACCTGCTGCGGGCTAATGGCAACTGAGTCTCTGGGGGTAGGGCTTTGTTGTCTGCATTTTTTTGTTAGTTTCCCTAATTATTGTAAACAGCAGTAGAGGTTAAGAGGTGCTGGCTTAGGGAATGCTGTGTGTGCCCTTCAGAACCAACCTTGCATCACTTTGTGCTCTTAACCTCAGAGTGCCCAGAACTGCCCCCCTCTTGTTCTGTGGCTAGGGAGGAAAAGTCCAGCAAGCCGGTTTCTCTAACTCTTTTGGGACTACCCGGCCCCCTCCACGCTTGTTGGCAGACATCTTGCTGAAGTTATGTGAGAGCTTCTCTAACTGCCCTTCACTGCATTCTTGACTTAGCCGCTGCAGGTGGGTGCCTTTGCCTGGGTGTCTCCATTTCCCCAAGTGAGCAGGGAAGCAGAGAAACAGCTCCACAGAGTGCAGGAGTAATACGTTGCACTTCAGAAGATAAAAGTACTTCATTTTCACCCTCTTCCTCCCCTTCTCCTCATTGATTTTATGTTGGAATAAGTTCTCAGTACTAGCAGAAAATACTAATTTGTAAAGAGTGATTTAAGTGTCTCTTCAGACTTCTTGTTGGTTTAGTAAATCCACATAACACTTTAGAGTGGAAATAACTTGAATGCTTGCCCGGAATGGCAGACACGTGCTGTTGCCAGAAAAAGCAGGCAACTGGGGTGAAGGGGAACAGAGTTTTAGCCCTGTTTCTGTGACAAGTTTGCTATATGGTATCAGGAAGCTAATTAAAACCTTTATGCCTTCAACAGAAGTCAGACTCCAGGAATGTGGTGGGGTACGTTAGGGGATTCCTCACCTTTCTAGGCCATGTATGTTTTAACATATTAAAAAAAGTTCTTATGAAACACTTCAAGAATATAGATTAGAAGAAATAATATGACTATGCGTTGTAAAATTTAGATAATGGTTATTTTGCCAAATTCACTTTAGATTTCTTTTAAAAAAGAGAGATACATTGATACTTATCTACTGCCCCTTTCCGTCTTTTTTCCCCTCCTTCCTCCAACATGACCATTTACTTGACCTTGGTATGTTATTCTTATGCAAGGTTTTCTACTACTTGTATATGTATCAATGTATTTGCTTCTTGTGTATGTCTCCATAGACGCTCATGCTTAATTTTGTATTTTCAAATTAACCATAAATTTTCTTTTTCTCTGTTTGCGATTTGAAAATGTTTTTCTATCCCAAATTAAAAGGTATTTTTCCATGTTGTATTTTGAAGAGGTTTCAGTTTTGCCTCTCATATGGAGGTCTTTAACCCATTCAGAATAAATACTTGTAGAGGATTGCTTGCTGGCAGGAATTGGAGGCTGTAGTGATCTATGATTGTACCACTGCACTCCTGCTTGGGCAACAGAGTGCAATCCTGTCTCTAATAAATAAATAACAAACACAGAATTCATATTTGTAAAGTTGTGCAGGAGGAACAGTTTTTCCCCCATTATTTCAATAGTTCGTCCTTTCTCTACTGATTTATAACATCACGTCTATTCCATGTCTAGTCTTTGTATACGCAGACCTTTTTTATGCTCTGGATTCAGTTCTGTTGGTCTAGGTGTCTGTTCCTGCAATGATACTGCATTGATTTAATTGCTATATCCTCATAAGTTTTTCAATTAATTTTAAATTGAGATAAAATTTGCATACCATAAAATTCACCCCATTAGAGTGTAAAATTTGGTATATTTGCGCAACCATCATCACTATTTAATTGCAGCACATTTTATCACCCCAAAAAGAAACCCTGTACCCATGGCAGTCACTCCCTCTCCCCGCTTCCCCCAGCTTCTGGCAATCACTAGTCTCCTTGCCGTCTCCATGTATTTGCCAGTTCTAGTCATTTCATATAAATGGAATCATACAATATATGGTCTTTTGTGTTTGTCCTCTTTTACTTAGCATTTTTCAAGTTTCATCCATGTTGTAGATTATATCAATACTACATTCTATTTTATGACTAAATCATATTCCATTGTATAGATATACCACGTTTTATCTGTTCATCATTGATAAGCATTTAGATTGTCTCCACTTTTTGGCTATTACGAATGAGCCACCATGCACATTCCTATACCACTATTAGTGTACACATATTTTCCTTTAGAGTATATACCTAGGAGTTCAATTGCTCGATCAAATGGGAACTCTATGCTTAGAATTTTGAGAAAACATCAAAATATTTAAGGTGGCCTACCAGTAATATATGAGGGTTCCACTTTCTCTACATCCTTACCAACACTCGTCTGTGGTTTTGATTATAGTCCTAGTGGATGAGAAGTCATATTGCATTGTGGTTTTGACTTGTATTCCCTCCTGACTACTGATGCTGGGTGTCTTTTCATGAGTTAATGTCCATTTGCATATCTTCTTTGGAGAAATGGCTATTTAAACCTTTTGTCTCATTGTATGTTTTGACATACGGTAGATGGTTCCTTCCTTTTACTTCTTCAAAATAGTCTTGGCTATTCCTGTTCCTTCACTCTGTCATATAAAATTTGAGTGGACTAATCTCACACAAAAATTCGTTGGAATTTATAATGAAACCTGGGTGTGTAATTTGGGAAAGATGATTTCTCCAAATATCTATAAATGTGGTAAATATTGTTGGTTTCACGTTTTAGTACCAGCTCTGGAATGCCTACCACCAAATTATTACATGAGAGAGAAAGAGACTAATAGTTTAAACAAAGCACTGATATATGGGTCTCTATTACACTCAGTGAAATCCATATCCCAAATAATAAATGATATATTATCTAATTAGATTAATTATACTCTTCAATTACTTAAAAATTATTTTTTTCATAATGAACTTTCACATCATTTGTTAGATGTATTTCTATGTTTTTATATTTTTTGTTGCGATTGTTACCTTTTTCAAAACCATGTGTTCTCTGTGATTGTTGTTAATATGTAACGACATTATTAACTTTGTATACCAGCAACTCTACTAAATTATGAGTTCTAACAGTTTGTCTATAGATGTTTTTGACTTTTCTGTCTTGATTAGTATATCTGGGGATTCTGACCTTTTTCTCTCTTTCAGTTCTTATATCTTAAAATGTCTTTTTCTTGTCTTTCTGCATTTGACTAATGTTGACAGTACAGGCCTCTATAGAAGTAATAATAGCTGGCATCTATATATTTTTTCTTAAAGAACAAAACTATATTTTCACCATTAATTGTTACATTTGCTCTTTTGTTTGAGATGGAGTCTCAAATACTCCAGTCTCCCAGGCTGGAGTGCAGTGGTGCAATCTTGGCTCACTGCAACCTATGCGTCCTGGGTCCAAGCGGTTCTCCTGCCTCAGCCTCCCAAGTAGCTGGGGCTACAGACATGCACCACCACACCTGGCTAATTTTTGTATTTTTAGTAGATATGGGGTTTCTCTACTAATTGGCCAGGCTGCATTCAAACTCCTGACCTCAGGTGATCTGCCCACCTTGGCCTCCCAAAGTGCTGGGATTACAGGCGTGAGCCTCCATACCTGGCCTTGTTTGTTTTTGATAGATATTCTTCATCTGGTTTAAAATAAATCTCTTTCCTTTCTACTAATAATTTTTTTTCTGGAAATGACATTAGTAAGATGGTGAAATAGGAGGTCCCTGGCTCTAGTTCCCCTCATAGAAATGCCCGTTAGCAACTAAATATCTAAAGGAAATATTAACAGAACTGAAAGGAAAAACAAGCAGCAATGCAATAATAGCAGAAGACTTAAATACTCCACTCTCATCAATAGCTAAATCATCCAGACAGAAAATCAGTAAGCAAACAGCAGACTTGAACAACACTGTAGACCAGATGGACACGTTAGACATATACATTGCATGTCAGCAGCAGTGGCAGAATAGACCATCTTCTCAAGCACATATGTAACATTCTGCAGAATATATGTTAGGTTACTGAACAAATCTTAAAAATTCAAGAAGTATGTAAGTATACTTTTTAATCATAATGGTATGAAAATATAAATCAACCACAGAAGGAAAGCTGGAAAATTCACAAATATGTAAAATCAAACAACATACTCCTGAACGAGTCAAATAATAAAGAATTTTTTAAAAATCTTGAGATAAAGTAAAATGGAAACACAACATACCAAATATCATGATATGCAGCTAAAGCAGTTCTAAGGGGACTATTTAGCAATAAATGTCCACATGAAGAGAAAAGAAAGAACTGAAGTAAACAACCTAACTTTGTATCTCAGGAACCAAAGAACAAACTAAGCCCAAAGTTGGCAGAAAAAAGAATAATAAAGACCAGAGCAGAAATAAGTGAAATAGGAACTAGAAAACAGTTAAAAAAAATGAAACCAAGAATTGTGATTTTTTTTTAAAAAAGATTGACAAACCTTTAGCTAGACTAACCATGAAAAGAAAGTCTCAAATTGTAAATGCAAAAGAAGATAATACAACTGATAACACAATAATACAAAGGGTCTATTAACAGTTACATATCAACAAATTGGATAATCTAGAAAAATTCCTAGAAATGTACAACCTACCAAGACTAAATCATGAAAAATAAAAAAATACACCATTAACAAGTAAGAATATTGAATCAGTGATCAAAAATCCATCAACAAAGAAAAGTCCAGGACCAGATGGCTCCATGGATGAATTCTATCAAGCACTTATTAATGCCAGCTCTTCCTAAACTCTTCCAAAAAATTGAAGTGGAGGGCACACTTCTAAACTCATTCTATGAGACCAGTATTACCTTGATACAAAAGCCAAACAAAGACACAAGAAAAGAAAATTACAAGTCAACATCCTTGATAAAGAAAAGGACTTAAAAATCCTCAACAAAATATTAGCAAATCAAATCCAACTGCATATTAAAGGAATAATACCATGATCAAGTTGAATTTATTTCTGGGATGCAAGGATGTTGCAACATATACAAATCAATAAATATGATATACCTCATTAACAGAATGAAAGATAAAAATCATATCCTCTCAATAGATGCAGAAAAAACATTCAAAACCCTTTCACAATATAAACCTCTATAAATTGGGTACAGAAAGAATGTACTGCAACATAACAAAGGCCATACATGAGAAGCTTACAGCTAATATTAAAAGATAAAGCTGAGTGTGATTGCTCGTGCCTCTAATCCCAGCACTTTGGGAGGCTGAGGTGGGAAGATCATGAGGTCAGGAGATTGAGACCATCCTGGCCAACATGATGAAACCCTGTCTCTACTAAAAAAAATACAAAAATTAGCTGAGTATGGTGGTGCATGCCTGTAATCCCAGCTACTCAGGAGGCTGAGGCAGGAGAATAGCTTGAACCAGGGAATTGGAGGTTTCAGTGAGCTGTAACTCCATCTCGAGGGGGCGGTGAGGGAGGCGGGGAGAAGGTGAAAGCTGAAAAGTTCTGTCCTAAGATCAGGAACCAAAAGGTTCTTCCTCTTATTGTTTATATTCAACATAGTAGTGGAAGCCCTAGTCAGAGCAATTGGTCAAGAAAAATATATAAAAGGAATTCAAATCAGAAAAACAGTAAAAGTGCCTATTTGCTGATGATATGATCTTATAAATATTAACCCTAAAAGAACTAATAAATGAAATCAGTAAATTTGTAGGCTACAAAATCAACATATAAAAACCCAGTAGCATTTCTATACACTAACAATTAATGATCTGAGTAAGAAATTAAGCAAACAATCCCATTTATAATAGCATCAAAACTAATAAAATACTTAGGATTAAATTTAAGTCAGTGAAAGATCTGTAAATTAGAAACTATATGACACTGATGAAAGAAATGGAGAAAAACAAATGGAAAGATATCCTATGTTCTTGAATTAGAGGAATTAATATTGTTAAAGTGTACATACTATCTAAACAGATGTATAGATCCAATGCATAAAATTCCAATAACATCTTCCACAAGAACAGAAAAAAAAATCCTAAAATTTGTGTGGAGCTACAACAGACCTTGAATAACCAAAGCAGTCTTAAGAGAGAAGAACAAAGCTGGAGGCATTACACTTTGTGATCTCAAACTGTATTACAAAACAATAGTAATCAAAACACTGGCAGTCACATAAAAACAGATACAGAGGCCAATGGAACAGAACAGAGGGCCCGGAAATAAGCCCAAACTTATATAGTCTAACATTTGATAAGGGTACTAATAATATATGATAGGGAAAGAACAGCCTCTAAAATAAGTGGTATTGGGAAAACTGTATATTCACATGTAAAATAATGAAATTGGACCTCTATCTTATACCACTTACATACATTAACTTAGAATGAATTATACATTAAATGTAATACTTAGTAAAACTCCTAGAAGAAAACAGGAAAAAGCTCCTTGACATCAGGCTTGGGCTTGACAAAGATTTTTTGAAGATAACACCAAAAGCACAGGCAACAAAAGTAAAAATAAACAAGTGAGACTACAGCAAACTAAAGTGTCTGGACAGCAACAAACCAACAAAAAACACAAAAAAATAAAACAACAAAATGAAAGGTAACTTTATATAATAATAGAAAATTGTGTAAACCATATGTCTGTACTATATTCTCTATCTGTTCATCCATTGATGGACATTTAGATTGTTTCTGTATCTTGATTACTGTAACTAATTAACATGGGAGTACAGGTATTTCTTCAAGAGATCTTGTTTCCTTTGGATATATACCCAAAAGTGGAATTGCTAGATTATATGGTAGCACCTTTTCCAGATACCTGCTTGTCATTTGT
This sequence comes from Sapajus apella, assembly GCF_009761245.1. Taxonomy (NCBI): domain Eukaryota; kingdom Metazoa; phylum Chordata; class Mammalia; order Primates; family Cebidae; genus Sapajus; species Sapajus apella. The sequence continues at coordinate 758,954 of NW_022436958.1, forward strand.
TTGTCTTCTTTGGAAATATGTTTATTTAGGTCCTTTGTTGGTTTTTTTATTTGGATTATTTGATTTCCTTGCTATGGAGTTATAGGGCTTCTCACATGTTTAGTATAATGCAATATTATTTAGCCTTAAGGGAAATTCTTCCATTTGCGGCAACATTTATTAACTCAATGGCATTATTCTAAGTGAAATAAGTCGGACAAAGGAAGATACTGCATGATCACACATATGGAATCTAAAAGTGTTGAACTCATAGAAACAGTAGACTGGTAGTTGTCAGGGGGGTGGAGAGAGGGGAAAAGGAAATGGGGAGATGTCTAACAAGAGATACAAACTTTCAGTTATATGATGAAAAATTCTGGGGATCTATGGTATGGCATGGTGACTATGGTTAATAATACTATATTGTATACTTAAAATTTGCTGAGAGATCTTATGTGTTTTCACTATACACAAAAAATATTGTAACTATGTGAGGTGATGAATGTGTTAACTAACTTGATCGTGGTAATCATTTCACAATGTATACTTATATTAAAACATAATGTACAACTTAAATATATACAATTTTATTTGAATTATGCCTCAGTAAAGCTGGAAAGAAAAAAAATTCTCAAGAATGAGAGATTAATTTCATCGCATGCTTTTTTTGCTTCCATATGTTTTATCTTTAAAAATGTATTATTGTATAGATTATATAAATAGATTTCCTAACAATAAACCTTTCTAGGATAAAACCTACAGTTGGGATTGTTGGTACATTGCTTATCTTGCTAATAGTTTATGAAGTTTTTGTTTGTTCCTGTGTTTGTGGGATTGGCCTATGGTTTTTAATTTTTATACTGTCCTGTCTGATTTTGGTATCAAGGATATATTGCACTCATAAAATGAGTGGGGAACATTACCTCTTTTTCTGTCCTTTGAAACAATTTGAATGAGATTGAAAATATGTATCTTTGATGTTTGTTAGAATATATCCATGGAATCATTTGAGTTTGGGTTTTTTGATGGGTATATTTGTGTGTGTATGTTCTTGTGAGCCTCTCTGCTTGTATGTGAATATATTTTAAAGTACTGTTTCACTTCCTTTGCTAATGATAGGTCTATCCAAATTTCATACATATTCTTGGACAGTTTTGATAAAATATTTTTCTGGAATGTTGTATCTTTTCTGGAATATTTTACCTTCGATCTACATGTTCAAGTGTTCATAATATTGTTATTCCTAGTATTTTCTTATGATTCGTGAAAATCTCCACTGCATTTAAAATTAGGATCTTTCTTACATTTCTTCATTGGTGGTGTGTCTGTGTATTTTTTAAATCTATCTTAATCTTTGTCAGAAGTTTGTCAAATTTAGCTTTTTTCCAAATTAAAGCTTTTGGTTTTATTGATTATTCTGTTGTTTCTCTTTTATTAATTTCCCTACTAATCTTTATAATTTTCCCAATTATCTAGTTTTTGATGGGCGGGGTGGTTACCTTGTTCTTCTTTTCTCAACTTTTTGAGTTTTATACTTAGTTCACTAATTCTCGAACTTCCTTCAGTTACATGTGCATTCTATAAAATTTCCTCTAAGTGCTGCCTATGCTCTTTTACCCAGAGTTTGACATAAGCTATTTTCATTCCTTTCAATGCAATTATTTTCTAATAATCATTAAAATTTCTTTATTGACCCATAAATTATTTCCAAACACATAGGAGTTTGGAGGGTTACCTTTTTTGTTGTAGATTTTAATTTTTTCATTGCGTTACAATCAGAAAGCCTGGTTATATGATATTTGTTGTCTGACATTTGTTAAAATGACTGAATTCTAATACTGTGTATTCTCTAATTCTTAGGTACAGGGATTTTGATATGTCTGTTAGATCAACCTTATTAATCATGGTCTTCAGAATTTCTGCAGGCTGTTACTGTACTTCCCTAAAGCTTTCTTTTTATTTATTAGATGTTTAATTATTTTAACCAATACTAAGTAGTTTGTAAAAAATTCTGTTTCAGTTTGTAGTTCTACCTCAAGTTGTTGAGAGTCTAATCTTGTATTTATAGTGTATTCTGCCTTTTGTCTATGGTAGATTTATCCTTGTGGATTTTGAAATTTTTAGTTGTGAGGTTAACATTTTTCCTCCATGAATTTCTTTTGGCTTTAATGGTTTTGCTTTTTTCAGGTGTCTTAGAGTTATCATTGGCCCAGGACAAATTTTTATGCTAATCTCTCAACGAGGAGTTCCAGAAAAGGTAAATAAATTTGAACCCCAGGTAGTTGAGGAGTTTCTAATTCCCAAGGGAGACATTTTTGCTCATCTAGAACACAGGCAGAGACATAAGGCTTCTTGTTTATCTGTGCTGACAGATTTTGTTCTAGTCTGTCTTTTCTGAGAGGGTATCACATTTTGAGAGTTCCAATTTGAGGGTTCTCAATTCCAACTCTCCACCTTGTATTGGGCCCAATATCTTGTCTCTTAGAATTCTAAAAACCAAGTCTTTGTATCATTTACCTTCTGGTAACTATAGCATTAGCAGCTCCTAAGTTGCCACTCTGGTTTTATGCTTCCCTTTGGTATCTGGAAATTTCTATTTTCTTTTCCTTATGAGCCTAATCACATATTTAAAATAATTCTTAAATTATATTTTATCAATAATCCTTGGTTTTGGGAGCAAGAACTTTCGTGGTTGTCGTTGGTTGTCATCTTAGTCTCCCATATTTCAGGAACTGAAATTCATCCTCAGAGTCTTTTAACTGTGAAAGATGAATGTGTTTGAGGACATCACATGGCAAACACCTCTCAAAACGTTTTGACTGTTCATTTTCTACTGAATTCAACATCTCAACAGTATTTAGGTAGGCGCTTCATTGCTGTCAGTTAGAATGAGCCAAAATTGTTCCTGGCTTGGTGCTTGGTGGAAGACCCTGGTGGGGGCTGGCAGCCTCTAAGGGGGGCCACAGGAGGGAAACCAAGCTGTGGTTCTCATATATGGAAGAGACATCTTAATCTTAGCGCCACCTTTTTTTTTTTTTTTTTTTTTTTTTTTTTTTTTTTTTTTTTTTGAGACCAACTTTCACTTTTCTTGCCCAGGCTGGTGTGCAATGGTGCAATCTTGGCTCACTGCAACCTCTGCCTGATTCTCCTGCCTCAACCTCCTGAGTAGCTGAGATTACAGGCACCTGCCATCATGCCTGGCTAATTTTTGTAATTTTAGTAGAGATGTAGTTTCACCATGTTGGCCAGGCTGGCCTCCAACTCCTGACCTCAGGTGATTCACCTGCCTCGGCCTCCCAGAGTGTTGGGATTATAGGTGTGAGCCATCACTCTTGGCCTATCACCTTCTTAAAACACCTTTCCTCAGACAAATGTAGCCGGCACATGATGAAATTTACTTGGACTGTTTTCCTGGAGAAGTCTTCTTTGATTTCTGCTTATGGGGAGATCCTGTTATAAGATTTTTCTTTGCTTATTCCAGAAACAAAAGCTCTCCCTGATCAAAAGAAAAAGCAAGCAGAATTTCCAAATGAAGCACCTCCAGGAGAAGATTTTTCTGTTATTCTCCCTCTGTGCAAATACACTGATATATTATGGGGAAATGTACAGAGGCCTTAGTAGGCGTTCCTTGCTTAAGAAAAAATGGTCACATTGATTAAAACCCTCTCTTCCCATATAAAGGAACAATTATTACACAGCAATGCCAGGGGGTTCAGGCCCCATGTGGAGATTTCTTTGTGGCTCTCCCGTAATAGCCAGGAGTAATAATGCAGCCAGAAGAACTATAATTTCATTGTCTTCTAAGTGCTAAGCCATGGTGCTAGGAATACAGAGATAGAGGAATCTTGTGGTCTTTACCCTGGAGGAGATCACAGACTAGTGGAGGTGTGTAGATAACCAGTAGAGAATTAAAATAGTGATACAATTCATGAAAGAGAATGTTGAGGAATTGAACTTCATCACAACTGAAAACTTTTATTCTTTAAAATACACTGTTAAGAGAATACAAAGAGAAACCACAGACTGGGAGAAAATATTTGCAAACCACATATTGCATAAATGACTTCTGTCAAAATATATAAAGGACACTCAAAACTCAGTGAAAAACAAATACCCAATTAAAAAATAGGCAAAAGATTTGAAGAGTTATTTCACCAAAGAAGATATATAGATGGCTGTAAGCAAATAAAAAGATGTTCAACATTAGTCATCAGGAAAGTTCAAATTAAAACCACAATAAAATATCACCACAGATCTATTTGAATGGCTACAATTAAAAAGATTGATCATATCAAGTATTGGCTAGGATGTGGAGAAACTGGAACCCTCATTGTTAAAATGTGTGCTCTGAACGAAGAGCATCCCCCACACCCCCCCCCCGCCCCGTCCCCTCCACAAGCAGGCTTTGTGTGATCAACAAGGCTATTTATTTACCTGGGTGCGGGTGGGCTGAGTCTAAAAAGAGAGTCAGCAAAGGGCGATGGGATAGGAGTTGGTTTATAGGTTTGGGATAAACAGTGGAAAGTTACAGAAGTTACAGCTTAGGGTGGGTTTTAGCAAGCTGGGAGGGGGTCCTAGGTTTGCAAGCTGAAAGGCAGTCATAGGGTGTGGAGTCACGAGGTTGACAAAGGTCAGTTACAAAGTCCAATGGCCTTGTCAATTGAGGCCAGGATAAGAAATAATAGAAGAATGTCTCAGGTTGGTTAGGTGCTGCAGGGGTTGATAGCTCTTCCACTCTTCATGATCTTCCAGCTACTTCAGATTTTCTAATTCTGGAAGGCCCTCCAGAGGTGTACATGTGGGTCATGGGGGTCACCATGCCATCCATGGTACAGTCAGACCTTACACTCATGCATTGTTTGTGGCAATGCAAAATAGTACAGCCACTTTGTAAAACACTTTGGCAGTTTCTTAAAAATTTAAGCACACTCCTATCATATATCCACCCATTTCACTCCTAGATATTTGCCTAAGAGGAGAGGAAATATATAATCACACAAAGACTTGCACATGAATATTCATAGATGGTTTCTTTGTAATAGCTACAAACTGGAAACAACCCAAATGTTTACCAACAGGTGAATGAATAAACCAAACTGTGCCATCCATATACCAGAATACTACTCAACAATAAAAAGGAATTATTGACACACACACAGATGGATGCATATCAAAATAATTATGCTGAATATGAAAGACAGACAAAAAAAGAGCATATGCTACTTGATTTTATTAAATACAAATCTAGAAAATGCAAACTAATCTAAAATGAGGGGGAAAGCAGATGAGATATATGGGGAGGCAGTTGAAGGAGGTGGGGGGGCAAGCACTGCGAAGAGTCATACAGAAACTTTCAGGGGTGATGGATTGTTTACTGTCTTGATTGTGGTGATGGTTTTGTGGGTGTATACGTATGTGAAAACTTATCAAATTGTTCAGTTAAAGTATGTGCAGTTTATTGCAGGCCAATAAGACTTCAAGAACATTACTTAAAAATAGGGTGATAGTGCATTAGAAAAGGCATGTTCAGACTGCTATCAGTAGACAGTACATGGGAGTGTCTCTTGATGCAAACCAACCAGGGATCGGGGAGTGGGGAGGATGGATCTGAGATTTGAAATTTGAGTGTAGGCTATTCAAGGAAAGGGAGCGAGGAAGGGCAGGAGGGGTGGAGGCCTCTTCATGTTGGGTCTATAACAAATGCCAAGCTCCAAGTGTGTCAGAATGTGGTGCATTCAGAGACCTGACAGTGGCTTGGCATGATGGAAACATAGAATGCTTATGAGCAGGAGAGGAGAGAAGAGGAAAGGAGTAGAGAGGCGAGAAGAGGGAGAGGCAGGAAATGACTTTCTCAGATCTCTTTCCATCTCTGGTTTATGAGATTCTCATCATATGTCACTTACTTGGTGTCGCCAACTTGTCCAGGCATGCCTAGCCCTGCATACAAAATGAGATCAGAACTCCATTTATGGACAAATTACAATGATATCACTCTCTAATTCCCTTCCTGCCCAAAGTACCCCCTAGTTATTTGGCAAAATTCCCAATGGGATCTCATATGTTCATGAAACAGTTGCCATGTTCTTTTCTTCCTTCTCAGCTTGTACTTTTTGCTACCTGCAGCCCAGAAAGCTGATTGACAGAGCTGCATTGATTTTCCTGTTCAAAGTGCCCACTGGGAGAACTCTATAGGGTCTGTGCCAAGATTCATGAAATGCTGGGTGTGCCCAAAGCCTCCAGTCTCTGGTACCAGAGCATGGAGACAGTCTTGTTAGAGATCTGCATTGTGCTAGGCTAGCTGAGAGAGAATTACCCTCTGGAGAATCCCTTTTCTCTATAGGTCCAGGATAGCATTGCTCACAGGAGACATTTTGCATGAGATTTGTAACGTGGGAGTAAAGCAGCAATAGTATTTTCCACACTGTTGGTCAGTGTGGGTGCTGTGGCAGCCTGCCGATGTTTGTCACCCCAGCTGTCTGGCTGGGGTGACGCTCGCCAATCTCCTCCTTCTTCAAGTCCTTGGCCAGGTGTGTGTGCAGCTTTGTGGTGAAGGGGTTGGCATCCTGCAGATCAGCCAGGGCATCACATCGAGGCTGGAGGTAATGAGAGGCAGATGCAAGTCCCACTTCATCCTCGTGGGCTTCAGTGTGTCCTTGCTCTTGTCGACAACCAGCTTCTTCAAGTTCAACACTAGACACAGAGCAACCATAGCAATCTACATTAGCTTCAAGTTCAACACTAGACACAGGGGCCAGGCTGCACAGAAGGCTCTCTCACCTCCTACAATATGATAAATCCCTTATTTTATACCACTCATAGTGGTTCCTCTTCTCTGGACCCTAATTCAGGTCTCCCACTTACCTTTGTGGCACCTGGACCTAGGAGCAGCTCTGCTTCCCTAAAACCTTTGTAAAAGCTTCTCATGAAAGCCAAATCTTTGAAGTCTGACAACCACCCTTCCACAAAGATTCTCAAACCCAAGGGCTGATTGTGGGGAGGTGCTAATACAAACCTTGCAATTTACTCACTTTTCCCCACCCCACTCCAACAAAATGCCTTCCTCTTTTTTTTTTTTCAGTTAATAAAAACAAAAGTTCCCTGAACTTCCACGGGTGGGAACAGATGTTCCATGTGGGTGTGAGTGCTGGTCCCCACCAGCTGCCTCAGGGCCCTGCCCTGCCAGCCCCCAGTGCCCTCAGAGACGTGATTAACTCCTCCATGAGTCTTTGATTCTCCCGTTCAAAGAGTTCTGGCAACTTGACCCTTTGCTCATATGTCTTTGTTTTCACTCATTTCCTTTCCCTGCTGCTTTGCCAGGACTCTGGGATGGATTACAAGGCCTCAGTGAGGACCTAACTGACTGAAGGGGTGCACAGCAACAGATGAGAAATATTGTGGCCTTTGCCATGCAGTCCCATATCTGGTAAATGTGATTTACAAGGCCCACAGCAAATGAGAAAGTGCATTTTATCATTATTGTTTTAGAGACAGGGTCTTTGCTCTGCCACCCAGGCTGGAATATAGTGGAGTCATCACAGCTCACTACAGCCTCAACCTCCTGGGCTCAAGCAATCCTCCTGCCTCAGCCTTCTGAGTAGCTAGGGCTACAGGTATGCATTACCACATCTGGCAAAAAAAAATAAAATAAAATTTTTTTTAAAAGACAAGGTCTTGCTATGTTGTCCAAGCTGGTGCTGGTCTTCAGCTCTTGGCCTCAAGCCATCTTCCTGGCTGAGCCACCCAAAATATTGGGATTACAGATGTGAGAGCCACTGAGCCCAGCTGAAAGTGAGAAAATTCTAAAGGGTAGAACAGGATGAACTAGTAATAGAGGACTTACATGTGAAACTGCCTATATGAGTCTTTTGGACTCTGGGCAAGTCTCTTACTGTCCCTCGTCTGTAAAGAAGAGCCGGGAGAATTTCAAGATTTCCCCTGCTACTGCTCCCACGGGACCTTCTGAATGTGGTGAGAAAGTGCTCTGAGGTCTGAAAAGCAGTGTTCCCTAGTGAGCTGTTTCTAAACCTCATTGGAACTTCCTCAATTAGGTTAATATTCCTACACATCTCTTAGAAACCAACACCACTTTCTAGCTCTACCACCTCCTTTCCAAGATTTTAAATCAACAGGTGGAAGATGACATGGCATCTGTACTTCGAAAACGAAAATAAGACTGTGGGTGCTTCTGGTGATAAGTCAAGTTTGGAAACAGCTCGTCTAGTGAACAGTAGATGAAGAAAAGGGCCTTACAAAGTTTAGGAATTCTGTCTACAAGGTCAAGTAAAATGTAAACAATTATTCAGATAATCTCAGCACAAAAACACATTTTCATTGGAATTGTAGGAATTATGAGTAATTGTTTCTGAGATATTTGGGTGGAAAGTGTGCGGTTAAAGCCCAACTTATGTATTTACATTCAGATCTAGCCCCTGGGGAAGAGGACAGTGGTGGGAAATTGAGCAGAGAGGGGAGAATGGCATTTTCTGAATTTTCATTGTGCCACCATACATTCTGGATGTGCTGAGAGTCCCTTCATTTCACATGCTTATTGCTAGTAAGTACTCTTATAGCTCACAAACCATGAGTCCCCACGTTTGACATGGGAAAATGATGCCTGCTATTTATTTATAATACAACATGTTTTGGCTAACCATCAGAGAATATATTTTCAGACAACTTTCCATTTTGCTTAGGATATAACATTTTTAATGGATCTTTCAATGGATATCTATTTTTAGGTCGCCATTAGTTGCCTTGTAGCTAAGACGGCCACATATTCCCAGATATTGGGGGGCCCCACAGATTTATTATTCTGCCCCATTGTCTTGTTGGTACGATATGAGCAGTTAGCATCCTGTTTCCTAATTTGAGTGTGGGAAATGGCTCGCTCTTTAGAGACTAAACGGAATGCATGTAATCTTGTTTGGGGTCATTGTTCTGAGGTCTGCTTTTACTAGGTGGAGAATTTCTTCAATGCTGGGTTTCCCAGGAGAAAAATGAACCTATTTTGGTTCTATCAAATGCGTTAGTTCACCGCTCTGGGTATCATCTGAAGAGCAAGGGGAGTCTGGGGGCCGGTATTGGGTTTCATGTGAATGCCGGCTGAGTGCTGCCATCTCGTGGCTGGGCAAACCCTAAAGGCTACTAGTGACCTTGGAGCAACCTTACCAAAAGAAACCAAGCATCCAGAACCCACGTTCTCCACCTGCTTGGAAGAAAAAATTGACCATGATTCCGTAACAACAGGGCCCATCCCTCCTTTCCTAGTTCTTGAATAAATAACTGCTCTTTTATTAAGACAGAGTCCTCTCTGTTTCTTTAAAGAGAAAGAAATCCATTCTTGTTCTGGTTTTAGTAATTTTTGGACCAGCCTTCAAATAATATTTTGAGCCATGTTTTGAGAAGTTTGGAGAGAGGGCCTTAAAAATACTTATAGTATCCAAGGCTAGAAAAAGTGGCTGAAAGTGGAGACGGGTAACTCCTGCCTCTGGGCAGTGGTTCTCTAAGTGAGGTGTGCCAGCAGCATCAACATCACCTGGAAACCTGTTAAAATGCACATTCTTGGCCCCCAGCCAGACCTGCTGACTCAAAATCTGGAGGTGGAGCCCAGAAATATGTTTTAAGATGATTCAGATGTAAGTTTAAGTTAGAGTACCACTGTCTTGGGAAATGGAAGCCAGTCTCAGGCAAATGTGAAGTGAAGATGTCCGAGGTTCATTCTGTTTTCCATTGTACTCATTGCTGTTCTGTTCCCTCTTCCTGTCTTATGAACTCAATAAACCATTCATATTTATTGCGTGAATACTATTGGTAAGCCACTGTATTGGGTGACATAGGGGTTGGTCTGAGTAAGGATCTAGGAATTTGCATTTCTAAGTTTCTCAGGTAATGCTGCTGCTCCAGGGACCATGTTTTGGGAACCCTGTGTCAGAGATAACGGGCCCGGAAGCCCATATGGTTTTCAGATGGAGGGTGCAGTTCAGGCTTTTTGGGGAATCCACGTGGCTATGAGCCTGCTTCTCAACCCTTCCTGCCTCCTACCAAGGGCACTGGGAGACATGTTTGTTTGAAGTGAACTCTAGTCTATTATAAAGAGATTAAAATAACATGCTGTGATTTTACCACCCAAAGGTTAGGCAATTCAAAAGCCAGAGCAGACATGTGATGATTAAAAGGCCTTGTAGGAAATTGTCAATAGCTTCAGAGATTTCAGCCATACATTAAAAGACCCATTTTATGTTCTATTGGATCAATATGGCCTGAATGCTAACACATTCACCTCTGTTTAATTTACTGTTTAAAAGTTTGGTTAGTCCAATGACCCTAAACAATTCCAATGCAAAGAATAAATAAGCAGAACAGCAAATCAAACTGGATTTGTGGGCACAATTATATAGTAAGAACTCCAGAGCTGGAAGCAGAACTCTAATCACAGATGAGGATACAAATGTTTGCTTGTACATCATACGCAGGCTCTACTATCTGTTGAATATAAATGGCTCCCCGATCGAATTTCTGTCCTGCATCGGATGAGAAGGTAAGAGCTGGGTTTTGCTTTGCAAAATCTTAAGTCTCACAGAGAGTGGAGGAGGCAGCCGATTGTAGTGGCAAATACTCAAAGCTTTGGAGTCAGGAAGTTATTTATTCTCTCTGGCTCTCTTTTTTATTACGTGTTTATTTTATTTTATTTTATTTTTTTGAGACAGGATCTTGTTCTGTTACCCGGGCTGGAGTGAGTGGTGTGATCATGGCTGACTGCAGCCTCGACTTCCCAGACCCCAGTAATCCTCCCACCTCAGCCTCCCAAGGTAGCTGGGACTACAGATGCACACCACCATCCCTGGCTAATTTTTGTATTTTTGGTAAAGATGAGGTTTTGTCCTATTTCCTATGCTGGTCTTGAACTTTTGGCCTCAGGTAATCTGCCTGCCTCAGCCCCCCAAAGTGCTGGGATTACAGGCGTGAGCCACCATGCCCAGCCTAGATCTCATTTTTTAAAACCTGCAAACCTGGGACAACGCAACCTACTGCATGGAGTGGTTTTAGGGGTCAAGTAAAAATGGCAGGCAAGGGACAGAGTTTCACTCTTGTTGCCCAGGCTGGAGTACAATGGTGCGATCTCAGCCCACCACAACCTCTGCCTCCCAGATTCAAGCAATTTTCCTGCCTCAGCTTCCTGAGTAGCTGGGATTATAGGCATGAACCACCACGCCTGGCTCGTTTTGTGTTTTTTAATAGGGACGGGGTTTCTCCATGTTAGTCAGGCTGGTCTTGAACTCCCGACCTCCAGTGATTCACTTGCCTTGGCCTCCCAAAGTGCTGGGATTATAGGCATGACCCACTGTGCCTGGCCCCCTATAGGAACTATTCTTAAGCTTCTGGTTTCAGAGGGCTGGGGCCAGGAGAGGTTAAGAGGTGAACATGTATATTTACAGCCTTCATGTTCTGGGCTGCCTTCTCCCTCCTGAGGTTGTTCTGTGTTAAAATGCAAGTATGTGAGCTCCTGGTGGAGTGACTCCCCAGGCTCTGAAATTTTCACTACAGAATTGACAGAACTGGTCCTTGTAGACTGGCTGAAATAAGATGTGCTTGAATTTTAGAGGGATGTCCCATATTTGGGGCAGGTGCTGTGCTAGTCAGTCACTGTGCTTGTCAGATGCATCCCCCTAGAGAAACAGCTGAGCTTGGTGTGAAGATAATCAGAAGGAAGAGAGTCTGGGCTCAGGGAGGAAAGGCCTGGTAGGGCCTGCTGTGGGGGTGGGGAGAGGCCAGACTCTGCTGTGAATGGGAGAGCAAGAAAGGAGCATGGAGAAAAGTGGGGAGGCAGGTGTAGGGGTGCTAGAGGCTGAATTTGTCACTTCCTGAAGTTGGATCCCTCTGGGTGAAATGCCTTTCAGTGACCAGGGGCCACCGGTCCCACCATGTGGCTCCATTGCTCAAGGAGCTTACAGTGGAATAAGTGAGAACCTGGGAGCAGAAAAAAATCCAGCAGCCATGTGATGAGTATGTAGGGGAGAGCTGAGGCTATGTGGTCAGCTTTGGTCCTGAGTTAGAATCAGATCTATGACTTCAAGCGGGGACTTTGAGCTGGTTATGTAACTAATTTGTAACTTAGGCCTTCTGGTAAACTGGGCTTCATTGTATACTCGCCTCATAGGGCTGGTGTGAGGATCAGCAGGGGTCATGGGAGGAAGCACTTAGCAGAGTCTAACAAGCACTCAAATAGCAACTAGTGTTAACAACAAAGAGCTTTGCTCTCTGGATGCCCTTGTCTGGGCTTTTAGCTGTGTGACCTTCAAGAAGTCACCTGCTCCTTCTGAGACTCTGTTGCTGCAGCCCTTTTAAAACAGAAACAAGCACAGCGGACCACAGGGCAGGTATGGGTCTGAATGGGAGCAGACAGAATCATTCACTGCAGGACCGAGGAGGAGGCAGGGTGCTGGGACTGGCGGGTTTAGGGAGGCCCGGGAGAGGGCACTGAAGCTCAAGAGAATTTTGTTTGGAAAGAAATGCGTCTTCGGTTTTGACTGAGAGGAAATGGGGAGGGGATGTGGTGCAGCAGCAAAGGCAAGGTTGGCTGATGAAACTTGGTGGTGGTGTTTCTCAAACAGAAATAGGACATTCTCACCCTCTGTGACACTCGCAGGCTCCAGAGTTTCAGCCTGGGCAGTGTTTGCACCTGTCACTGACGACCTCATTTGACTTTGAGTTAAGCTGCACAGGCAGCCACAGCAACTGTGCCCTGGAAGACGGCCCCGCCATCAGACAGACTTGCTTTCCATCTATTCCTGATTTTCATGTAGTAGTTCATTGGACATTTACTGCACACCTACTAAATGCTAGGTGCGGGGGACTCAGCAGTGAATAAAACAGTTGTAGGTGTTGCTGTCAAAGACCTTTTGGTCTTGCAGGAGATAGAGGCAATAGGGAAATAACAGCCTACATACATGTATAATTAAGTTTTTTGCTGTGAAGTTAAAGTTCAGAACACTATGAGACTGTACAATGGGGCAAAAGCTAATTTAGATTGGGAAACCAGCAGCAAGATAAATGAAACAGGAATGGAGTTCAGATGAGAGACGAAATAACACTGGACCGAAATGGAGACAGCCTTTCTTTTTCCTCAAATACCTAGCTTTACACCCAGGCATAGACCACGGGAAAAGTAGTTGCCCTGCTTCCTGATATTACTGTCCTCTAAATACACACGCTTTGTGCACCCCCTCCATTCATTTCCACCCCGTTAGTCATTCTTGCCTATATAAATTTCAACTTTAGGCTCAGCTCTGGCCTCACTTCTTCTACGAAGCCTGCTTCACTCTTCAGCTCTCCAAGTTCTCTCTTCCTTTAGACTTTTTTTTTTTTTTTTTGGGTTGGTCTGCACAGCTCTTTCAACCTGATTCCATTTTCCCGTGTGGCACATTGTTTTGTGAATCCCATGGCCAAGCGTAAGCTATGCTGGCATGTTTATAGGACATCTGTGGAAATGGATGACAGGTAGCATTTCCTCAACCAGAATATTGAAGAGGCCATGCAAATGAGCCATGATAGATCTAATCCTTCAGCCTGCTCATCTTGAATGAGTTAAAACTGAGACCAGAGAAGTTAAAGGGGCCCACCAGTCACTGGATGAGAGTCAAGGACTATGATCATGTCTTCTTATCTTTATATGGCTCCAGGGCATTTGTTCCAGAGTCAGAAGCTGGCCCCTCCACGTACTATCCCATGTTCTTCCATTACTCACTGCAAGCAGTAGCTGTAGCTTTTGGTATTATTTAGCCCTTCTGTGTGACTTGATTATCTTATCTGTCTGTCAAATGGGTATAGTAATTCAAATGAACAAACATTTATTCAATACTTACTGAATGTCAAGGACTTTGCAAAACTTTGAGGGAGTTGCTATAAGTCTGTTAAGATAGATATGTGCTCCTGCCTTAAGGGAACACACAGTGGTAGAACGTGGTAAAGGAATAATTACAATACAGCAAAAATATCTATAATAAAGGAATATGCAACATATGGGAACATGGACTAGAGTATTGCCTGGAGTAAGTGGAAAAGCTCATTAACACCTCTGCTTACCTTTGAGTTTGTATTATGAGATTCTAATGAGACCATGCAGTGAAAGTGTGATGAAAAATGGAAAGGATTATGCATGAAAACTACTAAGCGCATGGATGGCGCTGTGAAATCGAAGACTTTGGAGAGAGGTGAAAGAAGAGAGTGGTGGCCGCGACAAGAGGGTGGAACAGCATCTGTTCCGATGGACCAGTACATTTTACACAGAAAATTCAGATGCCTGGCTAGAGGCCACCTGAGCTTTAGATTAAGATTTTGGCCACAGGAGTGACCCAGCCTCTTCATTCTATTAACACAGCTGAAAGCTCTGTGACCTACAGTATTTGTCACCATTATCCTCCCATTGGAAGAAGATGATCAGGAAAACTAGAGTTAGATGGGTGGATGGGATGCTGGAGGGAGTGAGCCCTTGGAATGGGAAACCCATAGCTATGACCATCTTGTCAGAACTAGGAGCACTGAAGGGCTGGTGAGAGAGTCATTTCTCTCTCCTTTTCCCTGCCTCTGTAATCATGGAGATCTGAATGGTGTGTTGTTTTGAAATAAGTGGTTTGCAAACATGAGCAGCTGTCATAATAATGAAAGCACAACATTCAGAAAATTACTCCTCCGTTAGGATTGACAATAGTTTGGGTCAAAGGACATTGCCCAAAGCAAAATAATTATGTATGGTGAAAGTCTGACATCGTCCCAGGAGGCATTCTTTAAAAACAGAAAAAAAACAAAAAACCCATTTGTGTACCACCCTTGACTCTTGGTTCAGCCCAAGCTCCAGAGCGACATCCAACCCAGCCCTGAGTAAGAGAGAAAAGTGACAACAGGGCACTCTCTGCTGGTGAGGCAGACCCACTACAGCTCATTGCTGCAGTCCCTGCCTCTGAGAGAAACCTGTAAATCTCGGGAATATCTGCAAGAACTGTTTTTCATGTCCCAAGATGAGGAGGGACATCTTCTGCTTCTTGAGAGAACATTCTGAGGATCTTGCTGGGCTGCGTGGCAATAAAACAGGCAAGCACCATGTAATCTTCCATAAATGGCTCATTATTGCAGTGAAAATGAAGCAAGAATGGCCCCAGTGTAAATCACCATGACAAACAAGTAACTGAACAGCACGAGGGCTCTCTGTCTTAAACAACTGTCTCTCCTCCTCCTCTGCTTCCTTCACTTAGCTAACATTAGCCAGCAAGGGGTATTCTTTCTTTGAAGTTGAATCTGTGTTATACTACTGTGGAAACAGCAGTAATTGTGGTAGCCCCAAACCATTAGTGGGGTCTCCTCTTTGTGGCTCTGTGAGCTTTCAGGAAGTATAGATGGAAAGAGGAAGGCCAGAAAGGAGATAATTCAAATGACTTGTTGTCTTCTCACCCCAGGAGGGATGCCTTTGATACTGACCAATACACAGATGTTGCCATGGCTGTTATAAGTCCCTCGTGTGACAAAGGGCTGTGATCTCTGAGCCCATGACCGGAGCTGTCCTCTGCTCATTTTATGGCAGTACTGCATGATACCTTAACTGTAATAAAAATGAGGGGAGGTCCGTACAAACAACACCTCAATGCTGCCTGGATTTATTTATCTTTGACTAAAGCTGACTTGAGATACTCAAAGCGAGCTGGAGATGGCTCCATTGGAAATTCAGCAGGACAGACTTTCCTAGCCTATGCCTGGACATCCTTGCTTACCTACAGAATCCTTTCGGGCTATCATTTGCCTGTGTCATGATACAAATATCAGGTTAGAAATTGGAGTATCTGGCATCTTCCATTTTGCAAATAACAGGGGCAGACCTGTGATTATTGCAGTAGAAGTTTAACGCAATGAGTACTGGTTGGATCACAGGTTGAGCCTGTGGCGGGAAGGTTTTGCATGTGTGTGCTTTGCTTACTAGATTATTTTTCACCTAGCGATTCCCTCAAAATCATTCTTTGGTTATAGCAAAGAATGTACAGTGGCCAATAGTGTTATACTCTCACATATGAGATCTGCTACCATCACCCATACATTCTTTGAGCAACTTTGGGTGAACTGGGGAGAAGGACACGGAGGAAGGCATAGAACTGTTTCTGATGGTAGAGTCTTCCTGCAGCAAAAACAGGCTGAAGCTGTTCTTAGGCCCCAGAGGATACAGAATCTGGCAACCCCTTACTTGAAGCAGAAAAATACACTGTATTTTTCAGTGTATTGTACGGTGTATTTTTCTTCATCAATAGCCCATAAGGATCTTCCACTAGCCCCATTTTGCTCAAGGCTAGTGACTCAATTCAGGCAGAGAAGCAGGAGTGGATCTCCTGGACAGATGGTGGCCTCGTGTTTGGAGGACACCCTAGAGGGAATCAACCAGACCAGCATTTTTCAGTTTTTTTTTTTTTTTTTTTTTTTTTTTTTTGGTAACTATTCCAATCCAAGTATTTTGAACATTTAAGTAATTTGCATAGTATGCAGTTTTAACTAAAACATGCAAACCCAATGTCAGTAGTTATATCATCACAAAACCATTTTTGTAACCAATTAAAATTTTAATTATATATATATACACATATATGTATATGTGTGTATATGTGTGTGTGTGTGTGTGTGTGTGTGTGTGTGTGTGTGTATGTATGTATACTTGAGAGTCTTGTTATGTTGCCCAGACTGGAGTGCAGTGATGCAGTCTCAGATTACTGCAACCTCCACCTCCCAGGTTCAAGCGATTCTCGTGCCTCAGCCTCCCAAGTAGCTATGACTACAGGCGCTTGCCACTACACCCAGCTAATTTTTGTATTTTTAGTAGAGATGGGGTTTTGTCATGTTGAGCAGGCTAGTTGACCACTCCTGGCCTCAAGTGATCCATCCACCTTGGCCTCCCAAAATGCTGGGATTACAGGTGTGAGCTACTGCATCTGGCCTGGCCTGATTTTTATATTTTAATGTTCAGATAGCTCCTGTCCAATAGATGCTGCAAATCCTCATGTTAGAATACTTGTTTATAACTTAAAGATCTCCTGAAATCATCAACAGGAACTTAAGAACATGACCTGTCAGGAGCATATTGATCCTCGAGGGGATTTTCCCATTGCTCAAGCGATTCTAATGCCTTGGCCTCCCAAAGTGCTAGGATTACAGGTGTGGGTCGTTACATCTGGCCCCGATTGCTCTTTGCAGGAACATTCCATTACCATCAAAATGTTTTCCCATAAATCCTCAGGAAAATCACTTACTGAAAAAATTCCTTGGTCGATGCCCATTCCTTGGTCAATGTCCATGAATGAGTGGGGGACTTGGGCAGGTTACATTGAGCAAGCTGGCATATGCATAACCGATCCTAGATACTTGAGCATCTCTAGGCATTAGGCCACTAGGCAAAATTGCTAGACAGCTCCAAATGACAACAGCTTCCTTTGACTCTCCCATAAAGATCTCCCCGTGTGTAGATTACTCATGTTGAAAGCTCTGGAATGCTGCCAATCAGGTGGGCACCTGGTCTACACCCAGAATAAGTCATGGGACTTATTTGATATGGAACTGTAAAATTGTGTGCCTTGATCAGCAAGCAAAGATATTTTTCTGATGTAAAAATTTTAAGTTGACAGAGCATTCAAAATTGCTCTTTTAGGTTTATAAGCAACTAGGTCGAGAATGAGAGTCCAGGGGCTGAATGCACAGGTGATCTGATACCATCTTATCTAAGAAAGACCAGGGTTTCAGCTCTGAGGGGTAAAGCACAGATTTGTCACCTACATATCTGAGCACTTACCAAATAATAGCTTTTATTTGGAACATATCATTGGTTCATTTAACAAATAAGTACTGAGCACCTACTACATGTGAGACAGTGGAAATACAAGAGTGAACAGTTATTTATCTTCTAAGATACTTTGTTTCAAATGTTTATCAAAGTAATACAGGTAATCCAGAAGAACTTGTGATGGGAAACTGTAGTCTCTTGCTTTGTCAGTACCTCTCCCTAGCCCCTGCTTTCATCTGTTTAATTTTCTGGTGGTTATCTCCTTGTAATATGTCATATTCTATGTCTTGGTTTATGAATGTTAGATCATATTTTTAACTCCCACTATGAAAAATGAAGATTTAACTCATTTATGCTATGTTCACCTAACCTCACTTCTCTCTCCTTTCCTTCAATCTTTGATGATGATGATTGAATTAGAATGTTGAATATGCTCCCCCGACACCCATCACTGGAAGCTGCAAAATTGAAAACAATAGGTGACAGATATCCTCACACTAAATAGAGGTGCTATGACTCTCCACACACAGGACCTGCTAAAAGAACATCCGCATGGAATCTAGCTCATCACCACCTCCAGGTGATAGACAAGAGAAGGAAAGAGTGTGGGAGAGATGGGAGAGTAAGAATTTCTTCCGGAGTGAGAGTTATTGGATTCTTCGTTCCTACCTTAAACCAAGAGAGAAGGGTCTTTAAGATTGCCACTCAGAAAAAATGATGGCCTTTGCCAGAAAGAGATTGGCACATATTTCTCCTTTAGGTACCACATCTCTGGGTGTCTTTTTCATGACTGATGCTTGTGGTTTTGTCTGAGGTCTTGGATTCTGGATCTATGATTCCTACTTCACCTTTCTTTTGTAAGATGACAACTGATTTAGACTCCTTGCCTGAGGTGTACACATTGACCTAATTTCTCATCCATAATATGGAACTATAGCTCCCTGTACATGTATCACATCCACTGAAGACCTTAGCTTTATAAGTCTGGGTAGGCTATGCCAGATCTCTGGAGATGAGGGGCACCTGGCTTTTCCTCAGCCATAAGAACTCAAATTCTCAAATTCTTCTCCAATGAAAATTATATCCCCTCTGCCTCTATAGTTCCCTCACTAAGCCATGCTTTCTTCTAGTCTCCCAACTGTTGATTCTTTCCCCAGTCTAAGGAAGGCCAAGAACATTTTCTCTCTGGTTCCAATTTGATCAGTAGTTGGTAGTGGGTGCCATGATGTTATAAAGAATTAGATTTTTATAGGGGATACAGTATGCTTGATTCCCCACATCCATTCCAGCCCAGATGGATGAGTGTATCATATCCTTCTCTGGGTCAGTGACTAATTTAGGAAAGGGGAACCAACCCAACTCTCAACACTGATATGTGACAGGAAGCCTGCTGGTGGTTTCTGGGAAACATCAGTTTTCTCCTACAGGTAGGGAAAGATTATCTTGCTGTATCTTCTGGACCTTGTCGTCCTGGATATGATTTCTGCTATAGCCATCTTTCAACCAGGATAAAGACAAAACAAGAGACAGATGGAGAGAAACCATGTCCTTGAAGACTTCATGTAGCCCCTAAATCAACCAACCCTAAAGTTTGCCCTTCTTCTGATCTTCATAAATTCCTGTTACACGAGACAATGCATTTCCATATTGTTTAACCTAATTTGAGTCAAGGCTTCTGTTGTGTGCAGCTAAAGTCAAACTAACTGATAAAATTTCCCAAGTCATTTCTAGAATTGGTGTGAAAGTGTGCTGTGATCCCTTAGTTATGTCTGTCAAAGCTGGGGGTTTCAACTTTTGCTGACCTGTGCTCTTTTAGCTCCTTATTTGTATCTTGTACAGGGGTTCTCTACTGGGTTTGTTTTGCTCTCATTAATACCCAGATTAGTACGTTTAATGCACAGACAGTGGCTATAACACAAAATAAATACCCTTATTTGTATGTTTCAGTCTGTTCTTTAGATTCCTGAGCTGCCCAACCCATTCTGCACCTCATTTCTTCTGTTCTTTTTGACTCCTCTAGTTACCAAACTGTTGTTTGTTCCATTCTTACGACTTTCTCCTTTGCCTGATGTTGGGATTTAAAAATTCACTGGGGATAGACCAGGAACACAGCACACTAGAGCCTATTCAAGGCATCAGATGGGTGGTGCTGATATCATATGTGAGGCTGATCTGGCTGCTGTACCTGTGACTCCAATTGATAGGGCTAATCTGGATGATCTGAAGCGCTAGTGTCTCCTTCATCTGGTCCTCATTAAGCTGTGGGCAGCCCTCCAAAAGCTGAATGCTCTTTCAAAAGAGGATGCCCTTCCCAGATAGGAAGAGCTATTCTTTGGTCAAAAGTATACAGGTGCTATACTGATGATGTGAAGAAACAGCTTTTGGGCTCCTCTGCCGACATTGTTCTATGAGCTTTTCTTAATTTCTGGAGTGTTCAATGCATGATCTAGGTCTATAAACAAGAATAATAAAAGGGTGAGTGGAAACAATGGGGCTGCCATTTCCCAGCTCTTATCTTTTTTTTTTTTTTAACCTTGTAAACAAGCAACAGGGTCTCAAATCCAATGTTGCTTGTAAATTCTACTAAGAATAAAAATGTGGATTTTTACAACAGGTGTGGATTTTGGAAGAGCTCATGGAACCCTCAGCAATAGACACTCATTCTTTTTTCTGTTTGCTAATTGATTAAAAAATATGTATGTATTGCAAAGCTCATTTATTGATCAAGAGAAGAGTGAAAAGGATAGCTTCTCTAATTAAAACCGATTGGAGCTGTGAAAGTTTAATTAATTGGATGCATGTCACTTCATTTCCATGTTATGTTGTGCACAGTGCTGTTTTCATAATTACTGTGTTGTGTCGGGGTGGCGGGTGTCTCTCTAATTAACAGTCTGAGGGAAAAGTGATTTATGGTCCTGCTGAGCAGGCAGAGTGGGTGGAAAGAGACGACCCGGCCAGGTTCCACAGGCTCTGTCCCTGTGGCCTGATTCTTACCATTTCCACCACCCTTTGTTGAGTAAACGAGGTTTTGGTGGATCTTCCTAGGGATTGCTGTTTTTGTTTGTTTCTCAGGTTTCTCCATCACAAGACAGGGAGGCTAGATGACACTTCCAGGGATGGAAAGGTGAAAATTCCCACTGGTTGCGAACCACTCCAACAGCTTTCTCCTTAACACCCCCAATGTTCACTGCATTCACTTCTCGCTTGAAAAACGCTTGCCCACTTAGCCATGAAAAACCCTTACTGAGTGTCCACTCCATGCAGTGTATGGGTGATGGGCAAAGGGCAATCTGACTTTGAGTTCAGATTGCAGTTCCTTACTAGACATGTGACCTTGGGAAAATTTCCTGAGTTCTTTGTGCCTCAGTCTTCTAATTAATAACATGGGAATACTAAGACCTTCCTAGTAAAGATGTAGGACAAATTACGTGAAATAACAAATAGTATGCTTAGTGTACAGTTTTATCACCCTGGATTTATTAAACAATTCTTTAATTTCCCTGTGTAGTTTTTTTTTTTTTTTTTTTTTTTATCCTTAGTTGAATCCTATTGTAGATCATAACTCCTAACTGGCCTCACTTCTGTGACCACCCTCTTAAACCCATACTCCACTTTGGAAATAGGATTCTTTTTTCTAAAGTGAAAGTTGATTGTATGAATGCCTTGCTGAGACACTTGCCCAGATGATGTTTCACCTCTGCACTAGCTGGCCCCTGGGGCCATACTTCCATCACCCCTTCTTTTCACAGCTTTGTCACTGCTGCCCAACCCTCCCAATCTCCCTCACACCCAAGCATAACACGCTTTTCCCTCTTCTGCCCAGAAGGTGCCTTTTCTCCTAAAAGCAAAAGTCCCACAGGTTATTTTTATATTCTGCTCAAATATCTCCTTTTCAGTGAAATTATCTGTGCTCCTGCCCTATCCCCTCCACCCCGCTTCCCCTGCCTCAGCGGTTTTCTTGTTTGGAGTTTCTTCCTGACTTGATAGGAAGTTCCTATAGGCAGGAATAGCAAGTTTCTATACATAAGGCCCCTCTGTTATCTTTTGGGTGATAGTGTCTGGCAAGAATATGGCATCAAGCAGGCTTTTAATAAGTGATTGTTGAAAGATGGATAGAAAGAACAAAAGTTGTCTTCATATGGAACTGCCATTAAATATCTGACTTTCTACAAGACTTATGGCTCCATGGTGGCAGGGAACACGTCTGCCTTGTTGTATATTGTCAGTTCCTGTTTGCTTGGCCCATGGTAGGTACTCCATAAAGAAATAAAACTGGCACGTCATGTGGTCTGTATGCGTTAAAGGTTTGTTGTGAGGGCAAATTGATAATGAATATGAAAGTTTTAAAGTTCAAAAAGGTTGGAAAAATACTGTAAGTTGTTTAATAGAAAAATAATGTCGACAAAAAGAATCAAACTCTGTAAAATATTTGAAGATATTTATTCTGAGTCAAATGTGAGTTACCATGGCTTGTGACACAGCTCTTAGGAGACTCTAAGAGCATGTGCTAAAGGTGGTCAGAGGGCAGCTTGGTTTTATACATTTTAGAGAGACATGAAACATCAATCAAATACATTTAAGATATACATTGGTTGAGACCAGAAAGGTGGGAGAAGGTTGGGGCTGGGGGGATGCTTCCAGGTTATAGGTGGATTAAAAAATTTGCTTTTGGCAATTGGTTTAAAAAGTTCTTCTCAGTAGAAAGGAATGTCTGGGTTATGAATGTAAAGGGTTGTGAGGACCAAAGTTATATCATGCACATGAAGCCTCCAGGTAGCAGGTGTCAGAGAATAGATTGTAAAACTTTCTTACAAGACTTAAGGTCTGTGTTGATGTTAAATGCTGGTCAGCTTTTCCTGAATTCCAAAAGGGAGGAGGGCATAATGAGGCACGTCTGACTCTCCCTTCCCGTCATGGCCTGACCCAGTGAGCCAGTCTTTCAAATCAACTGTACAGTACCCAGGCCAAGAGGAAGGAGTCTATTCAGATGACCAGCCACTGGGGGTTAGCGCTTATAATTTTATTTTTGGTTTACAATTGCTAATGACATTATCAGACCTGTTTTTTTTTTTTTTTTTTTCTGGAATGCATGCTCTGTTTCGGAGTACATTTCCTGAGCGTCAGTGACCTCTAAGTCCTTCTGCATGTTGTCATTACAACTGGATGCGGTGTCTCTGCATAGAGAGGCTGCCCTCATAACCTTCAGGGAGGAATTTGGAAGCCTTTGTAAGCGATACTGCAACTGAGTCTCAACCTGTCCCTTTTTAAAAATTCGATAACTCTCTGGATTGCCTAATACACTATTCTCCTACCTCGGTGACACGTATAATAAATAATGCATTCTGGTAATTTTAGAAAATCATTTTAGTTCCAGGCACTTGTCTGGAGTCAATCAATATTTATACTTATTCAAGGTTTTTGTTTTTTTTTATTAAGAAAAGTTTTTTTTTCTTCCTATGCATATTTGACCTTGTACCAATAATAACTTTTCTCCAGAGTAGAACTCTGAAACAAACCCAGCCATGAAGATTATCAGCCACACCCCTTCTCACTAACGAGGGAAGTAAGCCCTGTCACATGCTACACTTTGACTAGCTCTTCACACTTGATTCTAGGTAAGGAAATTGGACTCTGGACCAGCCTGCCATCTCTCAATGCCAGTGCAATTCTATCACACCATTTTTAGTACTGAGAGTGGGAGTTTATAAAGACACAGGGTGATTAAAAGTAAGTATAGGTTGAAATAACTAACTTGTTTCAGTGATTCTCTTTCTCCACACCAAAATTTAATATTAATTAAAAAAATTCAGACCTTGCACCATTATCCCAGGTGTATCTTGATTCTAACAGAAAAATTCTGAAGGTTACCCTTGAGGAGTTTGTCTGGGTGTGGGGTATGGTGGTAAAGGCCCTAAAGTGTGAAGGTCTGAGTTCTAGGTTCCTGCTATTGGTTGGCCCTGTGACGGGGAAGTGAATTTTTCCATGTTCCTTGTCAGTCAAATGAAGATGCTGGCTCTGTAATTCTGGGTCAGTTTGCAGGCAGCTAGTCCACAGGATAATGTCTGGATTCCTCCTTGTACCAGCACTGTGCTGGGTGCCGAGGACATAACGATGAAGGAGACTTGCTGCCCCAAGGTACCAATGCAAGACAAGTGTGTGCTCAACCCTCAGTCCCCAAGCACAACCTCTGTGCCACAGTGATGGGCTTGGGGCCTGAGTCACCAGGTCAGGCTTCACCTCCACACAGCATGAGCTTCCCTTTGCCTGGGCTTTCTTTCCTGCTAACTGGCTTTACCCCAGTGCAGACTATAGGAGAACTTCTAAAAGCATTGGCTCTTGAAAGGTGAGGAAGCCAGGAGAGCTTAGCTTTCCATCCTCCCTGAGAGACCTTGATGCTCCTCTTCTGCCTGGGACAGTGTTGGGTCCCCAGGGCCCATATGGGAAGGAAGTGGAAGCCAGTGTTCAAAGGCCCCAGGCATTGTGGGCCTCCTCAAGTTATGGAACTAAGATAATGTGCTGTGCCCACTCAGAAAAGCAGCTTTTCTTACTGAAAAACAAAAGTTCTGCTTTGCCTTACCAGGTAAAAAGAACAGCAGTTAGGAGGTCCTCAAAGCACATTAGAGGAACAGAGTGCAGGGGCGTTGAGGGCAGAGAGGCTGGGAGGTCACATTCAGACACCATCTGTTACCCTAAGATAGTGCTTTTCAAACATTATTGAGCACCGGAATCACCTGTAGGGCTTGTTCAAACATAAACTAATTGTTTCTGATGCAATAGGTCTGGGCATAGCTTGAGCGTGTGCCTTTCTAGCATGTTCGCACGCTCCCAGCTGATGCTGATTCTACTTTGTGACTAGCTGTGCTAAGGGGAGTGGCTTGAAGGGAGTATGATCTTAATGAATGAAATATTGTATCACCTCACATGTTCTGTGGAATATTAATAAGCCATGACAAAACTCTGGGTCTGTATTGACTACAATAGAAAATTCTATGCCAGTGAGATTTTAGAATGGTGTTTCTCAAGTGTGATTTGTAAACCACCTTCATCAGCCTCACAGAGGGCCTTGCTACTCAACATGTGGTTCTCAGACAAGCAGCATGGACATCACCTGCATGTGTTAGAAATGCAGACTATCAGGCCCCACCCCGCACTATACCATTGCTTTTAACAAGATATCTGTGTGGTTTCTAAGTTCTAGGTTGAGAAGCATTGCTCCAGAGGTTTCTCAGATGTGTTTCTAGAGTGGGTGTCTTTGGGGTTTGGATTGGGGAGGTGAAATGTATGGTTGTTATAATCCAAAATCACTGCACACTAGCTCAGCCTAGATGTTAGCCTGGGTGTGACTCTGGGTGGGCAATGGCTCAAGCCTTCATAGAGCATCCATTTCTGGAAACAAGGCCTACAGGAAGGTAAGGCGTTTCAATGTGTACGCCATCTATCTATTTTGACAGCGTCTTTTTGCAGGTCAATGTGCAATTGTATTTCCTTAGCTTCTATGTGGCAGATAAAGCTTGCAATTTCTGGGAATAACAGATCACGGCTAAAGTGGAGGAACAGGAAGAAGAGGAAGCACCACCTTCCAGGCTGCTTCTGCCATTGGTTGGTCCTGTGATAGGAGAAGTCTCAATTTTTCTGTTTATTTCCTTGTCAGTCAAATAACTCTGTAATTCTGGGTCAGTCTGCATGCAGCTCGTCCACATGAATAATGACTGTATTCCTCCATTATGTACAGCATAATCAGAATTCCCTGTCTCACGTTTCCTAGGGTATTGGGGGTGAACAAAATAAGAAAATATGGCAGGATCTTTTTCCCACAAAGCATCACTAATAGTATTCTTTCAAAAGGCCTAGAACATTTGAAAATGGTCTTATTGAGATAAATTCAAATACCACACAATTCACCTGTTGTAAATGTACAATTCAATTGTATTTAGAATGTTCACAGAGTTGTGCAACCATCACCACAATCTAAGTTTGGAATGTTTTATCACCCTCCCCCCCACTCTGCCCCCTCTCCATCTCCCCCGCCCCCCCCCTCCCCAACCCCCCCGCCATCCTCCCATCACTCCCCATCACTCTCCTCCAGCCAGCCCTGGTCAATCACTAGTCTACTTTCTGTCTATAGATTTGCCTATTCTGTATATAAATGGAGTCATACAATAGGGCCTTTTGTGACTGACTTATTTCACATACTATTTTCAAAGTGTATCCATGTTGTAGCACGTATCAGTACTTCATTTTTTAGATAATAGCTATATGGTATAGTTTTTACATTTGGTGTGGCTTATACGTGTAGTTTTTACATTCAGGTCTACGATCCATTTTGAGTAATTTTTGCACGTGATGTGAGGAAGGCGTCTAGCTTCATTTTTTCACATGTGGGTATCCAGTTGTCCCAGCACCATTTGTTGAAGGCTATTCTTTACCTGTCTAGCTGGCTTGGCACCTAGACAAGTTATTTTTTATTTTTATTTTTTTGAGACAGTGTCTCATTCTTGTTGCCCAGGCTGGAGTGTAGTGGCACGATCTTGGCTCACTGCAACATCTGTCTCCTGGTTTCAAGAGATTCTCATGACTTAGCCTCCCAAGCAGCTGGGATTATAGGCATGTGCCCCCATGGCTGGCTAATTTTTATATTTTTAGTAGAGATGGGGTTTTGCCATGTTGGCCAGGCTGGTCTCAAACTTCTAATCTCAAATGATCCATCCGCCTCAGCCTCCCAAAGTGCTGAGATTACAGGCATGAGCTGCCACACCTGGCCCTAAACAAATAATTTTTAAAAGGCTAGCTCTATATTAGACTCACTTGGGGGATGTTAAAAATATATCCAAGTCTGGGCCCCTCTCAGCTAATTAAATCAGAATCCTCAGTGACTCTAACACAGTTAGGGCTGAGAAACACGTGCCTATGGTATGGCTCATAAACATGGTTTCCAGATTGGCAGCTTTGGCTACACCTGGGAGCTTGTTAGAACTGCAGGTTCTTAAGCCCCTCCCCAGACTTGCTGGAATCAGAAATGCTAGAGGGTAGGGCTGCACAGTCTGTGTTTTAGTAGGTCCTTCAGGTGATTCTGGTGTACACTTAAGTTTGAGAACCATTGGCCCTGATCAAAGTTTTGCTTTAAGTAATAACAAGGTGTCCTGGCATCAGACTCACCTGTGAGCTTTATGCTCCTGTACTTATAGAGGGCCCAGCATGTGGAAGAACCAATGGCCCCTGCCTTGGGTCCTTTGAGGTCTGTGTCTCCTGCTACCCATGCTGTGCCTGTGAATCCTTTATCTTCCTAGGCTGAAAGTCCTGCTTCTCCTGCCTTTACTGGTGGGGCTAGTAACTACCCTGAACAAGACATGGCTTTTGTCCTCAAGAAGCTTTCAGCCTAGTCTTAGGGGATTCCTGTGACCAGTGTTTGCTGATCTTCTCCCCCACCCAACTTGCCCCACTTGTCATAGATGAATGTGTTTAATTTGTACCATAGGAAGTTCAGTTCTCCCCTAGACTCCGGGATTTCAGAGAGGACGAAGGTAAGAAGAAATTATTGTCAGTGCCACATTGATTCTGGCTGCATTCCCAGGGTGCAGAAGCCCCAGGCTCCTGTTGATTCTTCTTGCCCAAATCCTAACCTTGTGCTTTGCATTCAGCACCTGTCCACACTCTTGCTCGGAACCTAACTCCTGCCTTTCTGCCAGATTCCTGGTCTTGACCCAGACCCAGCGGTTTCAAGGGCTCATAAACATGCCAACAGATCTTCCCTCCTTTGCTCAGCCTGCCCCTGATGTCTGCGATGAGAAGAGCCTGGCATACCTCTAGGAGGTTAGGTGCCTCCAGGTGTGCTTGCCTAGCTCCCATCCCATTGGCCACATCTTTGTTGTGAGCCCTGGGTTTGACCTTACTCATGTGTCCTGTTTCTGAACAAGATCCCCCTCATTCCAAGATTATCAGCGTTTACAGATATGTTGTGCTGTTAAGGCTTTTTCCCACAACTGAAAACGTTACCAAAATTGGCCCAAAGCAACATGGGGGTTCCCATGTGACTGAAATGCCTGGGAAGGTTTGATTTAGATGCTTGATCACAGACTCATGTGCTTTTTGATTTACCAGCACTTGGTTCTTCTCTTTCATCATGATTCATTCTCAGCTTCTTCCCTGTGGTAGAGATGCCTATAGCAGGTGTAGATCTTGTGTCTTTTCAGCTTCATCTCTCATGGAAAAGCATGAAAATTCCTTATCCTAAAGTCTCGTTGTGACTCTCGGGGTCTGATCATGCCATAAGTTCACCCCTGGACAAATCTCTGTAGCAGGAGTGGAGATTTGATGAACTGGTTGGCCTGGATCTGTATGGATCCTTTTTTTTTTTTTTTTAAGGTGGTTGCTCTGTTGTCCAGGCTGGAGTACAGTGGTGTGATCTTGGCTCACTGCAACCTCTGCCTCCTGGGTTCAAGTAATTCTTCTGCCTCAGCCTCCCAAGTAGCTGGAATTATAGGCAGACATCACCATACCTGGCTAATTTTTGTACTTTTAGTAGAGATGGGGTTTCGTCATGTTGCCCAGTCTGGTCTTGAACTCCTGACCTCAGGTGATATGCCTGCCCCGGCTTCCCAAAGTGCTGGGAATACAGGTGTGAGTCACTGTGCCAGGCCTGGATCCGGTTCTTAAGCTCAACCCTTGGAGTTGGGAGTGGATAGTGCTCCATATCCACCACAAAACAGAAAATGGGGAAGGGGAGACATGGTATAAAACATAAATATTTGGTCTTTTTCTCTAGTTCCTGGCATAGAGCTCCTAAGACTCTTGGAATTATTTTCTTTTTTGAAACAGGGTCTCCCTCTGTCGCACAGGCTGTAGTGCAGTGGTGCCCCCTGCCTCAGCCTCCCTAGTAGCTAGGATTACAGGCGCTTGCCACCATGCCCAGCTACATTTTTTGTATGTTTGTAGAGACAGGGTTTTGCCACTGTTGGCCAGGCTGGTCTCGAACTCCTGACCTCAAGTGATCTGCCCACCTCAGCCTCCCAAAGTGCTGGGATGACAGGCATAAGCCACTGCGCCTGGCCAGAATTGGTTGTCTTTTGTATGCTTATGAATGACTGGTGGCTGAGTCAATGTCTGGTGATCAATCCTATTCTAGGTAACTTCAGAATAGGGGTTGATCACTAGAAGAACAATGCCATGATTATGGGGTGGAACTTTCAGCCCTACCCTGACCTCCAGAGGAGGGCAGCAGATTGAACTCAATCACCAACGGTCAGTGATTTCATTAATCATGCGTACATAATGGAACCTTCATAAAACCCCCTAAATGACGGGGTTTAAGAAGCCGTGGGGTTGGTGAGTGCACTGAACTGCTGGGAGGGTGGTGCACCCAGTGAAGCCCTGTGCCCTACTCTCCATACCCTCCCCTGTGAATCCTGAGTTTTGTGATAAATGAGTAAGGAGATTTCCGTGAGTTCTGGGAGTTTTCCTAGTGCATTACTAACCTAAGGTAGATGTTGTGGGATTCGCTAAATTTATAGCTGTTCCATCAGAAGTACACCTAACAACCTTGGTCTTATGACTGGCATTTGAAGTGGGACAGTCTTGTGGGACTGAGCCCTTAACCTGTGGGGTCTATGCTAACTCTGATAGTGTCATAATTGAATTAGATCATTGGATACCCAGTTGGTGTCAGAGAAACAGAGAACTGATATTGAAAAATACACCAAGTATTTAGTGTCAGCGGAAAAAAGCCCTAAAGTGGATGCCTAGACAGTTAGTACCAGAAACAGGGTCAATGGAAATATTGGTCAAAAAGCACATGCCTATAACATTCCTTGGCTTTGGCTAGATTTCAGATTTGCTTCTCCAGATAAATGGACTAATCTTTGGGCATCACATTCTCACAGGATACCATTTTTCTTCCAGCCTTGGATGCCACAGCTCATCTAGGAAGTGTTTCAGAGTTTGATATAGAGAGTAAAAGATCTAGTCAGTTTGATATTACACATTACCTTAAAAATATTTCTACTCTTTGGCCTTGCATTCTTAAATTTTGGGAATTAATCCTAGGATAGTGATCTTATAGGTGAATCAGGCTTTGGGCAAAATGTTATTATTTCACCATTATTTATATTAGAAAAAAATTGACCTTGAAAAGTATCTATTAACAGGATTGGTCAAATAAATTTCAGCATATCGCCGGGCGCGGTGGCTCAAGCCTGTAATCCCAGCACTTTGGGAGGCCGAGGCGGGTGGATCACGAGGTCAAGAGATCGAGACCATCCTGGTCAACACGGTGAAACCCCGTCTCTACTAAAACTACAAAAAATTAGCTGGGCATGGTGGCGCGTGCCTGTAATCCCAGCTACTCAGGAGGCTGAGGCAGGAGAATTGCCTGAACCCAGGAGGCGGAGGTTGCGGTGAGCCGAGATCGTGCCATTGCACTCCAGCCTGGGTAACAAGAGCGAAACTCCGTCTCAAAAAAAAAAAAAAAAAAAAAAAAAAAATATTTCAGCATATCAGCATGTCCTTAGGATGGAATAATATGTAACCACCAAAAATTAAAAAGAATTTAAGTTCACTGGAAAATGAAATAAAACATAATTTGATGATATTGATATTATCATATTAACAGTATAATCACTTATAATATAATTTAAATTGTATCAACCACGCTTTATTGAAAGGACTGGAAATTCACGCTCCAATACAGTAATAGTGTTATCTTGGGTGGTAGAATAATTGGTGTCTGAATTCTTTTTCTTATATTTTATTCTGTATTTCCTGTTTTTTCTGTGAGGATGCTGTCATTGTGTCTAATCTACAATGTAAGACCCAGAAGGGCAAGAAATAGTTCTTCTTTTATGATCAGGAGAAAAGTTAATAAAAAAATTCCTCAGCAGTGAATTCTGCATCAATCGAGTTAAACTCTTATCTCCAGAGCTGTGTGAAGAGACAAGGGAATGAGAGTTTATGGGCTGGATTGATTTTGTACTGCTGCTGCTGCTGCTTTTTTTTTTTTTTTTTTTTTTTTTTTTTTTTTTTTTTTTTTTTGCTTGTAACCTGTAAACCATTCAGGGTTAAACTTGAGTTGAATCCTCTTAGGGTGTGTGAATAGGAAGCACAAACACAAATCAAAGGCTGGGACAATTGGGAGAAGGTCTGTCAGAGGCACGCTTAGGAAGGGGGCCTTAGGACAGGCAATTCCCCTGGGTAGACTCAGTGGGAGTGACGGGCCAGGCTTGCCTTTCAGATCTGAAGAGTGTTGTAAACTGTTGCTAGCTGGGCAATTGAACTTAAATCACTGCTGAGGATGAAAGAGACTGAGAGGTTTTACTGAGGTCATGACAAGCAGCCCCCAGCATCTTTGGAAGACCAGCCTCCTCAATACCAGCCCTAGCAAAGGAATGAACTTGAGGAAACATGTCTCCTTTTCTCTTTCAAGGAATGCTTAGGACTTCTTTTTGAGATACCTTCAGCTCCCTCTACCCTGTCACTGTTCTGGCTTTATTTGGATCTGACAGCTTTAGTGGCATCCCCAGACCCTGTGTCCCATAACTCCTTAAACCTCCATGAACAGGATCTTTCTTCTTCAGTGGCTCCCATCTCTGCCAATCTGGAAAAGCAGGCAAATATACTGTATTCCCTTCTCAAATAATGCTTGAATTTGCATTGAATTTATGACCCAAAGTACAATGATAGGCAAGAGGGACCTCTCAGTCCCCTGGAGCCCTTTCCAGGTTCTGCACTGTTGTCCCTGGCTGCTTACATGTTGTGTCACCTCTTGGAAGAAAGGTGCACGCACTTGCTAGAAAAGCCAATCTCCTCCTGGGATTCCTGGCCCTTCTCCTGGACAATCTGTCTTTCATCACTTCTGGAGAACTATTTATTCATCTCTTTTTTTTTCTTTGACTTTTTAGAGTGGGTAATACTTTTGAGTAGGTGCAACTTCAAAGATGTCAAAGCACAGAGAACAAAGGTCTCTGGCACATTCCTGTTCTCTGCTCAGTTCACTGCTTCCCATTGGAGAGGACGAGGGCAGAGCCAACTCTTCCAGATGGCCACCCAATGGTCCCAACCCATTTACTGAACAGTCAATTTTTCTGTATTGATTCAAGAGGACGTCAAGTGTTCCATATGGATTTGGATCTACTTCTGGACTTTGTATTCTCTTCCACTGTCTGTCTGTCTATTTATATGCGAACATCACTGAGAACAGAGGGCAGGCAGCAGCTGTTTAAGCCTGGAGAGAGGTGAACAACTTTTCTCTTTGTCACCTTGTTCTAGACTTCAGTTTCCTTCTCCTTTTAGACTCAGTGCTGGTTCTACACTAACATTCTTACAGTGACGTATGGGGTAGATGCTATTATTCCCATTTTATGGATAAAGAAAATGAGGAACAGAGAGGTTGATGTGACTTGCTCAAGACCACATAGCCGCTTGGTAGAAGAGCAGGGACTATAAGCCCAGGTGGTATGTCCTTGAGACAGATATGAAACTACTATGCTCTACCCTCTTTCAGAATGGTCTTTTTATAATTAGCATTAACAGCTACTATTAATTGACAGCTATATGCTAGGCATCATGTTGAGTGCTTTGCATAGTGTCTTATTTAACTTACATTTCATAATAACTCCACAAGGTAGATAGGATCATCAGATTTATTACAGGTGGGAAACTGGGGCTCAGAGGGGTTACTCAAATTGCTAAGGTCACTTGGCTAGTATGTGTGGCTCTGGGGCTCATGCTCTTTACAGTGATGCTTTATAGACTCCATTTTTGTGATTAGGTATTCTTCCTTACTACATTGATGTCACTTCCATTATCTGCCACAATCCTCAATCCTTGACTAAAGGCAGAGTCAGGGAAGGACGGGATGTAGGGCACCTCACAGTACTCTCTTCTCTGAACTCCTGAGGCAATCTCACTCTTCCAACACTTTTTTTGCTATCTTAGGCTGTGCAACTCCCTCAAACAACAACATGTCAATTCAAAGTGCAGGATTTTTGTCTTTTAAGGCAGTTAATACATGTGTAGATACTGAGATAGTTGATAGGGAGGTCTGCATTAGGAAAAAAAGGAGAATCCTAACACTCAAACAGGGAAGCTCCGACTTGATTCTTGAGCTGAGAAATAAGACACCAAAATGGTGTTTAAGGAAAAGTCATTATGGCTTATATGCTTTCTGTACAACCTCTTGCAAAGAAAGATAAGAACCTGGACAACTAACTACTAAATACAATTAACACTGTCTCTAAAGGCTTTCATTGTTGGGGGGCACTTTGTTCATCTGCTTTAAACACCTTTTCTACTGAAAGTCTCAACACCTCATTATTTTTCTCTGTAGATTATGGGTCTCCATGTCATAAGAGTCAAGGAGGACAGAGAAATACTTAATCCTTTAGCTTTTCCTCTTTATTATGAAGACTGAGAAGAGCCATAGGCAGACCACAGAACCCCTGAGGCATTAAGATTCCTCATGGCCGGCTCCTGCCTCATCTCTTGGGCCACCACCTTCTACCTTTCTGCATTCTGCCATTCACCCTCCATCCAGACTGAACATTTCACTTCACAAATGCCCATGCTCTATTTTGCCCTTGGGCAGTTCCCTGGAACATTTCCACTCCTGTTTATTGAACTCCTTACGTCTTAGCTAAGATTCTGCCTCCTTGAGGTAGCGTGCCTTAGCCCTCTAAGTGGGTGCTCCTTCCTTGAGTTCTGGCTACTCTCTGTAATCTTCCCATCATTGCTGCTGGCTCTGTGATAATCTGATACTTCACTTCTTCTCTTGTACTGTGATCTCCTAATGGGAAAGACCCATGTCTCATTTGTCCCTGGGCCTGGCACATAGCAGCTGTCCAGAAAATGCTGGCACATGAATAATGAAGGAACATTGCCATGGACCAGCTGTCCCCATCTGTTGCACCAATTGATTAGTTGGTGGCTGTTGGCTCCTTGAGTCCCCTCTTTGTCATCCCAATGGGAAAACATTTGCTCCCAAGTCAGAGACACAGCAACGCTTTCCTTCCCAGGAAGATCTTTCTTTATGGATCTCTGACTCATGCCTCCCAGGTCCTGGCTCTCTCAAAGAGTCCCCTTTTCTCCCCTCGCAACCAGCTGTGCCTTTCTTAAGCTCCTTTCCTTGAGCCAATAAATGAGAAATCCATGCTTCCATTTGTCATGTGACTTCTGATGTTACAAGGCTGCAGCCCCAACTCCCCACTTTACACCTCTTTCCTGAGCCTTTGTCTTCTGAGATGCCCACTGCTCCACCAACTTCCCACAGCCCCCACTTCTCCTCCTCCTCCTCCTAAGACTTGACTCCCTCTTTTGGTTAATTACTTCCTTCCTTTGATTTCTGCGATTGCTCAGCATTTGGTTTTCCGCACCTTCTATTTTCTCCCCAAGCTGGTACTTGTCCACCCACTTCTTAAATACAGATTTTCCCAAGTTTGTGTTTTTAACCCACTGTTTCCTCTCACTTGGAGCACACTCACTGTCTAGGGAGTGCCCTTCAAGGCCTCAAAGGGGCTGTTGCTTCAGGGTGCTCAAGCCCCTCAGCAAATGCTGGTAAGTTTTCTGGGAGTTCAAACATAGGAGGTGTTCCCAGGCATCAGCTCTGCCTATACCCCCAAGATCAGGATGTCCCCATCCCTTGGGGTGATAGATGGGGCCTCAGGAGTTTCTCAGGGCATCTCAATGGACTGGGGTCCACAGACATGCCTCATAGTCCTGCTCTGAGCCCATCCGCCTCTTGCCCTACTTCCTGGACATCCACATAGGAAGGCAGCTGTAGGACCACTACTGCCCACTGAGGATCAGGGCCCAGAGAGCAGCTGGAGGAGCCAGAGTTGCAGGTGTCCAGAGAGCAGGGTAGGTTGTCCAAGGCATGGGCCACTCAGGGTGTTGCGGTGGGCATTAACTCCAAGGGTCTTCACGTGCCCTGGATAACTATTTTTTTGTAGCTTTTATACCTTTCAGTGTCATCCAAACCAGCTTTGTGTAGGCTGACTATCCTCATGGACATTTTGCAATGTACCTGTTATCATTATGTTGTACTTGGCATGAAGAATTTCACTGAATTTGAAATCTGTTTATACTATCACAAAAATGTCAACAGTCCTTATTTGTCAATGAAAGGAAAGAGATACTGGATCATCTCAGTGTAATTTCAGTGTAGATTTTGAAGTTTGGAAAAATGATTTAAAAATTTGTGTCACCTCCTTGTGTGAACAATGTTTCTTGTTGAGGGAGGCCACGAAGAATTTAAAGGGATGGTCATGAAGAAGTGTTGTTCAAAGATTACATGGAACCACTTCCAACCTGGGTCCCCCAAGAGAATGAGCACCTTATTCCTTGCAGAGAGGTTGTACAAAGTATATTTATTAACACAAATTCAAGTTTATCCACTCCAATGTTTGAAAATATTTTATTTGGAAATTTTATATAAATTCAAAATTTAATACCTTTCTGAAACTTTTCTATTTTACTTTTCTTATAATGATATAGTGATTTTTTTTTCCCACCAAACTCTAAATTTCTTTCAGCTTACCCCAGGGTGTGATACCAATGCTCTCATTTTTCTCTGTAAGGCACAACATTAAAAAAATGCTGGGAAGTCTTTAAAAACAGCTTTATTGAGGTATCATTTACACACTGTACAGTTCACCCATTTTAAGTGTACAATTCATTGATTTTGAGCACATTTATTGAGTTGTACAACCATCACCATCTAGTCTTAGAATGTTTTCCAATAAAACAGGAAGCAGGTTTTGAAGAAGATGAGAAAGGATGAGAAGGTCTTCCTGGGAGGGCAGAGCTTTGGGTCCCGAGCAGCCAAAAGCCAAGTATAAAGGTGTTGAAATCCCAAGAGTGGGATTAGTGCTCTCAACCCAGGAAGACCAGAGAACAGGCTATTGCTCATGGAAAGGGTTTGTGGTTTAGCACAAACGTCACCTCCTTCAGGAAGGCTTTTCCAGCTCAGAGAGCAGTCTACTGCTTCCTTTCCAGGGGCCTAGTGTCCACCTCTTCTGTCATGACAATTACAGGTAGATTTTTGGTTTGTGGGTTGCTGTTCCCTCTGACTACCAGTTCCCTCTTCTGTGTCCCCAGAACTTAGCTTAAGTTTTAGTGTCCTCAGAACTTAGCTGCTTCTCTGGCAGAGAGCAGGGCCCCTGTGTCCCCAGAACTTAGCTGCTTCTTTGGCAGAGAGCAGGGACTCAAGCAGTGTGAACCCAATGAAGAAATGATTTCCAGCCCTGGATCCTCCTCACCAAGGTTGCTGAAGCCAACCAGAGGCACACATGGAGATTCCCAAGCAAGTCACAGGGACAGGAGCAGAATTGGAGCCCTCAGCACATGGAAAACAGAGAGTGTGCAGGGCCAGGTGTGGGAGCTCTGAACTCCTGTCTGGCTCTGCTTCTGCTCATCTGTGCCCCTGTGCCATCACTGCTCCACTCTGCGATTCCATTGCCTCTGAAGTGGGTCTGCCAGATCATCTGCTGCTTTATAGCTTCCTTCCCACTAGAAAATCCCACTATTCTGGCCAGGTGTGATGGCTCATGTCTATAATCCCAGCAGTTTGGGAGGCCAAGGTGAGTAGATCATGGGGTCAGGAGTTCAAGACCTGCTTGGCCAAAATGATGAAACCCTGTATCTACAGAAAATACTAAAAAATTCACTGGATGTGGTGGCGGGTGCCTATAATCCCAGCTACTCCGGAGGCAGAGAATTGCTTGAACCCAGGAGGCAGAGGTTGCAGTGAACTGAGATTGCACCACTGCATTCCAGCCTGGGCAAAGAAGTGAGTCTCAAAAAACAAAGCAAAAAAAAAAAAAAAAAATGAAAAGAAGATCCCATTATTCCAATGGCGCATCCTCTAGTGTCTCATGGAGCTGCCTGCATTTGAAAGGACAATTTCCAGGGAACAAGGGAGGCAACTACAGAGGTTCTAGCTCCCAGCTCTACATGGGGACTTGGTGTCATAGCATTAGCCCAGTCTGCTGCAGCTACCTGCAGACACCAGGGAAGGTGCAGCAAGCAGACAAATTGCCTTCACAACCTCAAGAAGCGGGTATATTGGCAAGACAGCTTCTTTGGTTGCAGAAAAAAATGAAGATGTTTAAAGCAAGCACATCAAGCTGTTTTTGAGTGCACTTAACGGCTGCCCAGACGTGCAAGCCCCTTTTAAAAGCAGAGTGACTTCACTAATAATAGAGCTCTGTTATTCTTTATCGCCGACTCTCAACTCTGCTCCATATTTCCCCTTGGTGTTCTGCTCACTAACCCGTTTATCCTCTTAGAAATCTACACTTAAAGGCGACATAAAATACAGCATGACACCAAGAGAAAGCTTTCTGGTGGTGGCTTGAGCTAGCAAAATGATTGTGGAGGTGACAGAGAATCCTCTCTGAGCAATTTTGTTTCCAAGGGCCTCAAGTAGGCTTGGGGATTGGGAATGGGCATTGCTTCTTGGTGCCCACTTGAAGGGGTTGAGGGCTCCTGGTCTCTCTTTGGGCTCCAGTGCTGAGCCCTGGTGTGGGGGCGGGAGGACAGCCCGATGGGAGTTAGTGACTCTTCCTCTCCCGTTCCCTGGGTCTTTCAGGACCAGTCTGGGCACCCGGGGACAGATCAGACCCGCCTGCGGTTTTCCTGTCTAATCACGTTATTAATTAACATAACAAATCTTCGCAGCTGGTGGCTGCTGTTTGTGTCTCATCCCCTCCTGCTCCCCCCCTTGCACACTAATTAGTGCAAAAGCAGGGAGCAAATCTTCAAGCATTGATTCGCCTTTGTAGTAATGATTATTTTGGGAACAACCCAACCCCCTCTAAGCATATATACCCACCCCCCCTCCGACGCCCTCAGTTTGAACCACAGGCTTTCTTTCTCATAGATTTTTGGCTTTGCTAGTTTGGGAAGGGGAACCCAATTATTGAAGAGAATAATACCACATTTGTCTCGTCTGGTTTTAAGAGACAAAAGGGATTGTGAGCCGAGAAGGGGAGAGAACACCTGGAGAGGGTGTGAGTCATTTTAAGGTGTTGGTTCATCTTCTTTTCAAAAAGCCCCTTGAAGGTGGAAGCCTCACCCAGCCAAGTGTCCGGCAGACGCCTCGCCCTTTATGAAGTAGTTCACGCCCCAGACAGGACTCAGCCTTGTGGTGCATCTCGCCTTCCCTGGGCCTGGCCTGGTCTGCCACACAGCAGGGGCTGATGAGCCTGTGTGTTGGGAATCATGCCTGCAGCAGCCTGGAGCAGGATCTGAGGATGGGTGGAGGGACCAGGGACCCAAGTGGCCCAGGGACACAGGCAGACTTTTTGAAGTTGGGTCTCTGGGTATTTGCTCCAGCTCTGGCCCATAGACCTTGCTGCCTTTGTGGCCAGTTGGTGCCCTAGTAACTCGATAGAGGAACATGGTCCCAGCATGGGAGCACTGGCTTTCTGCTCACTGGGCAGTATTTTAAAGACTCGATCTGCATACTGTATTTGAGGGGGCTTGGTCTGTTGGGACTTTTTTCCTCCCTAGCATCTTTGGAGGACAATCTCCTTCATTTTTCCTTACTCTCAATCCCTCGTTCCCTCTCCAAAACACAAATTCTCATAACGTCCATCACCTTGCTTTCTCTCCATCTTTTCTCACAGTGTTCTCTCCAGTGTCAGGGAGTGCAAGGACCTGGGCTCTGTGTGTAAGTGTGCAGTCATCAATTCGCAATGTTTGGGTGGGGGTGAAGTGTGCTATGAGACGTCTACCATCCCTATCTTTTAAAAAAATACTTAAACTGTTATAAAACACACAGATTTGCATTTCTCTGATGCCAGTGATGATGAGCATTTTTTCATGTGTTTTTTGGCCTCATATATGTCTTCTTTTGAAAAGTGTCTGTTTATATCCTTTGCCCACTTTTGAAACCATCATTCTCAGCAAACTGACACAAGAACAGAAAATCAAACACCGCATGTTCTCACTCATAGGCAGGTGTTGAACGATGAGAACACGTGGACACAGGGAGGGGAGCATCACACACTGGGGTCTGTTGGTGGGGGCTAGAGGAGGGACAGTGGGGAGTGGGGAGGTTGGGGAGGGATAACATGGGGGAGAAATGCCAGATATAGGTGACGGGGTGATGGAGGCTGCAAACCACCTTGCCATGTATGTACCTTTGCAACAATCCTGCATGATCTGCACATGTACCCCAGAACCTAAAGTACCATTAAAAACACCCACAGAGAACATTAAATCTACCTTCATAACCATGTGTACGCTTTAGTAGTGTTAAGTGTGTTCACATGGTTACGCAACAAGTCTCCAGAAATCTTTTCATCTTGCAGAACTGAGACTCTGCTGTACCCAGTCAACAACACCTCGCCACGTCTCTCTCTCCCCAGGCCCCGGTAATCACCATTCTACTTTTCTGTTTCTGAGTCTGACCATTCTAGGTATTTCATATAAGTGGAATCATACAGTATTTGTCTTTTTGTGACTGGCTTATTTCACTTAGCATAATGTTCTTAAGATTCACTCACGTTGAGGAGTGTGTCAGAATTTCTGTTCATTTTAAGGCTGGATAATATTCTGTTGTCTAGATATGTCACGTTTTGTTTTCCTTTCATCCATTGATGGACGCTTGGGTTGCTTTCACATTTTGAGTTTTGTGAATGCTGCTGGGAACATGGATGTAGAAATATCCGATCCTTTTTTTTTTTTTTTTTGAGCCAGTCTCACTCTGTTATCCAGGTTGGAGTTCACTGGTATGATCATGGCTCACTGCAGCCTCAGTCTCCTGGGCTCAAGCAAGCCTTCCACCTCAGCCCCCTCAGTAGCTGGGACCACAGGCCTGTGCCACCACACCTGGCTAATTTTTGTATTTTTTTTTTATGGAGACAGAAGTTGGCCATCTTGCCCAGGCTGGTCTTGAACTCCTGGGCTCAAGAAATCTGCCCACCTCGGCCTCTTTCCAAAGTGTTGGGATTATAGGTATGAGCCATTGCACCTGACTCTGATTCTTTTTTTAGAGAAAAATTTCCAGCAATTCAGTGATCTAACCCAGTGGTTTTCAACTCTGGATACAATAGAACCACCTGAAGAGCTTTTAAAAAATATTGTTCCCTGAACCACCATCCTAATTAAATCTAAGTGACTAGAGGTAGAGTCCATTGATCTAATACATTGCCTTCCAAACATGCTGCAGCTCAAGAATTGTAGGGGCTTTTAAAGAATACGGATTCTCTGGAGACTGTGATTTAGTCAGTCAGGGATGGGACCCAGAAATCTGTACTTTTAAAACAGAGCCTTAGGATAGTCTCATGACTCGGAATTTTAGAAATTACTGTTGAAATCATCAATTAAAGGCCATTCTAACCTCTATAAAGCCTTTATCCCTGGATCACAAAAGACTTTAAGCTGTTCTGTAATTACCTTATTATGTATCTTGGTCTTATAGTCCCACTTGGATAGTAAGTTCATAAAAGTGTAGAATTTCTGGAACTCAAAGGGGCCTTAGGGGCTAGATAGCTGTCCGGCCAATGCCACACATTAGTGAATTTCAGGGCTGGGTCGAGAAGTAGTTCAGGATTTCCTCCATTCAACTAAAACTTAAAAATTCTGTTTTCCCACAGTGCCAAGGCAGGCCAGCCCTTTACTTTTAAGAAAGACAGTGTGGCTTCTATTGCTCTGGCGAAAGATTCAATGCTTATAACTTCTGCTACTCTGAGAAACCCCTGTCAATCAATCAATGATTGGCATGGCATTCATGAAAATGTGAGAGATCTGAAGAGTTGACTGAATGACAAAGTTATCTTAGAGGCTGGGAATTTTCAGCATAAACTGGACTGACCAGAGCACTAGTTACAGATAACTGACTTGACTTTTAGGCCAGGTTGAAATACACATCAGCTATGAGACTCTAGACCAGTAAGTGACTTAACAGAGTTGGCAAAATGGATGTAAGCGTACTTCTTTCACTGGGTCATGAATTACAAGAGCTTGCATTAGTTGAATATTGACTACACACAGGTGCTACATGAAATGGATTACATGGATTGTTTGACACGGCTTTGTTTTGTGAGAAAACTACAGCTTGGCAATGTTAAATGACTTGTCCAGGGTGACCTAGCCAGCAAGTGGCAAGGCGTACATTCAAAGTCAGTTTGTCTGATTTCTCAGCCCATTCTCTTAAGTCACTGTGTGATTTAGTGATGAAAAAAAGATAAGCTAAGCAAAATGTTCGGCATAGCATTGGTTCATTACAGAAGCTCAGAGGCTTGCAATCATTATCATCGTAACAGTAACTAACCCTTACATAGCTCTTATTATGTGCCAGGCACTGTTTTAAGCACTTCACATATATTTATTTGCAAAATAACCCTATGAGGTAGTACTATTTTTACAGCTTTCATAGATGAGGAGACCGAGGCACAAAAAGATTAAGTCATCCAA
Organism: Sapajus apella; assembly: GCF_009761245.1. NCBI lineage: Eukaryota > Metazoa > Chordata > Mammalia > Primates > Cebidae > Sapajus > Sapajus apella. The sequence continues at coordinate 800,145 of NW_022436958.1, forward strand.
AGTTATAAAGCTAGTAAGTAGCAGAGCTGAGATTTGTGCTGGGAAGTCTGGCTCCAAACTTAGTGCCATTAACCAGTACACTCTCCTGCCTTCTACTTGGTAAATGGTAAATTTTAATAATTATAATGATTACTGATAAGGCCGTCAGTTTCTTTCAACACAGTACAGACAATATTGTTCTACATATTTTCCTTGTAGGCGTGCTATTAAGATACAAATAAATATGATAATAGATTCGAGTGTCCTTTTGATGTCTCTCCTTTCTGCCCTCTCAAAATTCTTACATGGTTCAATTTAATACTAATTCACAGCATCTGATTTCTTAGTCATTTTGGAAGTGACTCCTGGGGAAGGGATGTTCATAGGGTCATTACACATTTTTAAGATGGAAGAAACCTTTGGGATTCTCTAGGACAAAGGTCTCTACAGGACATACAAGGTTACAGTAAAAGTTGGGAAGGAAAATGTTAGTATAAAATAAAAGAAACAGAGGGTCACTGTGACCTTCCTGTTACTAATCCTATGGATACCTCCAAGCCATGACAGTAACTCCTTGGCTCCAGCTATCCTGACTGACCCTCCCTTCTTGAAGCATTCTCCTCCCTTAACTGCATGAGGTCACACACTAATGACCTTCCCCCCCTCTATCTCTGGCCGTTCCTTTACAGGTTTCCTATTCTGTACTACATTTAAAAAATTTAAAAAGATTAATAAATGCATGGCCATGGTACCTTCACATGCTGTATGTATCAGAAGGTCACTGAGGCAAGGATGGAGGTTCTGGAATATGAACAAAGCTGCCTCCTTGTTCTGTTTTCCTTCAGCATATCTATGCATGCTGTTTGGGCTGAATTGTGTCCCACGGAAAGATATGATGAAGTCCTAACACCCAGTACGTCAAATCTTACTTGGAAATAAGGTTGTTGCAGATGGAATTGTTGAGATGAGGCCATAGTAGAGTAGGCTTTTAATACAATAGGACTAGTGTCCTCATAAGAAGAGGAGAGACAAAAAGACAGACACACAGAGAGAAGGTAGCCTTGAGGTAATGGAGGCAGAGATTGGGGTGATGCACCAACAAGCCACGGATCGCTCAAGCTGAGGTTGGCTCAACCAATTTTGGCATCAAGGATTGCTGGCAACCAACAGAAGCTAGAAGAGGCAATGGAAGATTCTCCCCTGCAGGCCTGCTGGGGAGCATGGCCCTGCTGGCACCTTGATTTCAGACTGCCAGCCTCCAGACTGTGAGAAAATGAATTTCTCTTGTTTTAAGCCACCCAGTTTGTGGTACTCCATCATGGCAACCTCAGGAAACAAATACATGTGCCTAGTTAGGTAGGCTTATGAATTCTGTTTCCCTGTTGGAATGAAACTATTCCTCACAAAATGGATATTCTGCAAAGACACCACAATCTGAAGCTAATGACTCTAATATGAGTGCAAGTGAAAACAAAGATGTGGTTGCCTTGCCTCCTCCACCAGTCCTCATCACGAGGGAGAAATGAGTACAGTTCTATAAATCAATCTTCCCCTGTTCGTACTGTGCCTTGAGGTATTAGCTGATGGTAGTATCCAGACATCACAATCAACAGGACATTTCATGTTCCTACTTCACCTTTATCTCATCCTTTTAAATATTTTATTTTTCTGCTTTTTAATAATATATGCAATGTTTCTTCATTAAAGTGCATATTTATGGCTTATAAATATATGGATAAATAAATGCATAGATACTGGCAATATGTGCTCTTTTCAAAAAATTGATGGGTTCATGATCAAAGAGACCCCTGATCTAGTCAATATTCATCTCCTGTTATGAATAGGGAAACAGGTCTAGGGTGGTTATGTGAATCAGAATCCATTACCAAAGTTAGAACTTTAACTTGGTCCTTGTGACTCCAGGGCCTGTTCAAGCCTCTATGGCACTCTCTCCCTCAAAGATGTAGTTAGATGCAAACTGTGTCCTATTTTAACGTGGTGGGACCTTGAATGACTTTGAGCAAGGTGCTCCTCTTTAGCAAGCCTTCTGGTGAGCAGAGATGTCTAGTAGCTCAGGCAAATATGGGATAGAATTCTGGGTCTGCCATCCACTAGCTGTGTGACATGGGGCAAGTAACCTAATTTCTCTGACCTTCACTTTCTTCAAACATAAACTGTGAATAATTATATTTATGTTACAGGGTTGCTCTATAAGGAATAATTATATAATGTTGTCAAAGCGTATCTATTATGTGCTCCTTAAAGTATAGCTGCTACAGTATTAGTGGATATTACTGTTATGATTGTGAAGATGCAGGAGACATAGTTCTGTCTTATTTGAAGGAGATTCCTGGGGACTGATGGGTGCCCCATGTCTAGATGGGAATGGTTTGCCCAGCTGGCCAGGTGGCACAGAGGTGGTGTGGTACCATATGTGGCACCCAGCTCAGGAGCCCAGAGGTTGCCTCTTTGGTCCCATGTAGAATCCCATCCTTTCTTAAATCAGAGAGAGACGATTTCAGGCTTAGATTTATGGTGTAAGTGGCAGAGTCTAGCCAGCAATTGAAAACATCATCTTGTTTTCAATTTGATTGATGCTTATCTTCTTTTTGTGACAAGCAATTGTCATAACAGTTTTCTATTTGTGCTAATGATATACTATTTTCCTTCAAAATTAACTTTTAAGTAAAAAAAGTCAATTGGAATAAAAACATTACGTTCATCATAGTCCAGTCGATATATGACTGTGGGAGAAAATCATGGATGGCTGGTATATAAGTGAGAGAAGTTTGGAAAGTAGGCTTTAGTCTGGTAAACTCAGCGGTCTTCAAATGATTTGCTTGAATACTCCCAAAATATTTTCAAAAACTATAAATCTTTTGCATATCTCAAAGTTGACACAAAGTTTTTGTAGTAAGCTTCTAGGTTTTCAAATGATATTTCTCTCCCTTCAACTTTCATAATACAAATTTAAAGTCTACAGAAAAGTTGAAAGAATAGTACAATGACTACTCATATACCCTTCATCTACAGCCAACTATTGTTAACATTTTGCATCATTGCCCTGCCTCTCTCTTTTTTTTTTTTTGCATATGATAGAACATTTGAAAGTCAGTTGCAGACGTTCTGACATTGATTCCTAATACTTTAGCATGCATTTCCTATGAATAAGGACGTTCTCCTATCCTAAGACAATAAGTATCCTTATCACATCTAAAAAATGAACATAATGCAAAGCATGTAACCTCTGACATAGCTTAAATATTGACATCTAAAAATAAATCTCTTACATTATGCCTTTAAATTTGGCCAATGGAATCTAAATACCATAAGGCTTTGATGTCCATCACTATCCATTTATAAATACATAAGTTCTTCAGCATTTGAACATTTTACATCTTTCTTTTCTTGAATTTACATATCCTGCTGACTTCACAAAATCTTTTCCTATTGTATAATTTATGCTTGAAGTTTTTTATTGACCATCCCAGCATGTTTTTCTAAATAAAAAAAAGCATTGATTAAAATTGAATTCTTTTTTTGTATGCTATGATCACTAAACTCTATTAATATTATTTTTGAATGGGCTATTTTTATAGTTAGTACACGAATACGCTGAGTATACTGTTGATCATAACATCACAGTAACATTGCAATTTTTATATTAGTCATAAAATATTAAAAAAATTGGGAAATATATCTCCTAAATGACACGATTGGGGATTTAACAAATAGTTCTTGTATTTATGGATGAATATGACTTATCACTGGAAAGACAGACATGGGGTGCAGTATCAATTGTATTTTTGTTTTTATAGAAATAAAAATTCATACATACTATTTATTTTGTAATAAAATCATGGTATCCATTAGAAAATAAATAGTAATAGAAGGGGGTTTATTATATGCATGTATGAGTTTTAAATTCCTTCAATTATATGCTGATCACATAGTGCTATATCACAAAAATTATAATTTTAATAATTATCATTTGAGAACTCAGGTCCTTCTTCAATTTTATTAAAAGAAACGAATTGAAAATAACCCACATTGCAAAAGATTTGTTATCTAGTTGTCATGCTTATTCACTCTCTTAATTTTTAAAAATTATGCTGGAAAGTATCTGTATTAAATTATTATACTTAAGTTTTCATTTAAAGGCATCATCTTTAACTTGATATATTGGGAATTGATTGAGAAAATAAAGATATCAATCATTGCAAATTACCTTTGCCAATACAGTATTTTTCTCAAATGTAAAAGCTTTAAATGTATTTATATGAAACTCTGGAATTGAAGTTTTAACTTATGGAAAATGTTAACGATGTCAAACCTGTCAGCCAAAGTTAGCTGTTTAGTGCTGGAAAGCTTCTGACTTCTGTGTCCAATTCAAGTATATATCTCTGTGATGACCCTCTTGCTTCTGGTTCTGACTCTTACAAAGAAAGAAAGAGAGCTAAGTGGGACGTGGGGCCTCATTCGGTGCTTGTGGCCCTGGTGAAATAAGGCCTGGGCCACTTTCTTGGCTTTGCTCAGTCTCTGCAGCCCTAATTTATCTTATGCAAGTTGGGGATAAACAAGGAGAAGACAAAGTCAAAGTTCTGAGTATGTGAATTCAGAACTTTTGAACATGACCCAAATATCTTGTCTTTAACCCCACAGTTTGCCTTTAGTAGAGTATGTTAAACACCAAGAAAGTCAAGTGGCCTCACTGAGTGCCTGGCGGGGATGCTGACATTCCCACTTTCCCCTGGTTTGTTAATACCTGGACCCATGACCCCTGGACAAAGCCCCATGGGAAGAGACAGGTTGGGTGGGAGGGTAGGCGTTTACTGTAAAGTGAGCCCAGGAGTGGGTGGAAGTAGGGAATGGGAGGGAGGACCCACAGACCAGCAAGAAGCCTATACTGTTGAGGAGGCCACAGGAGGATCCATGTTAGGGAGAGTAGGGATGTTCATGGGAAATCTGGAATTTGATTTCCCTGATGTTATCCATGGCTGCAGATCCCTTGGTGAGGTATCTAGTTCCCCTGGGATGCACTTGCCCCAGATGAAGCCTGCTGGACTAGCGAACTACTGTGCTGGAGTGTGGATTGAGGATGAAGTCGGGGAATGGGCACCAGTAAATATCTCTGCTGGTACTGGGTGCTCTGGGCTGTGGCTGGTTGACTCAACTCTGGCTGGCCCAGGAAATACACCACTTGAAGGACGATGGGGGAGCTCCAGGCTGATCTGGCTGATTCTTCCCTGGTGACCAAAAAAATGCACTTTGTGTATTAGGCAAAGTTTCTGATTCTTCTATTTTCTTGGGAAATGGTCTAGCAAACATTAACATTTGATCAATTCAAACCATTATGCCATACATGATAAATATATACAATTTATATTTGTCAACTAAAAAATTTTATTAATGTATATTCATGGTTGACACCAGAAAAGTCTGTTGCATTTCAGTTCTAAATTGAAGAATATGGAAATAAGTTGAAATAAGAAAAAGAAGGGAGATTGTTCAGCAATTAGCAAATTAAAAACTGAAAACCCCAAAACCATTTGATTGAAACTTGGCTAGTTTTGTGTGAGGACAGAGTGGTTTTCACCAAATGCATACTGAAGAACCACTTGCATTTCTTCCCTCTAAGAGTGAGACTTTCTATCATATTTGGGAAATTACTGGTGTGCAATAATCTATTTTGAATCTTCCTGAATCAGCTCATCAATTACTTGCTCAGCTTTCTAGGCTAGGCAAAACCTGAGCAATCTGTTCCTAAATCTTAGCTTTGCAGAGTCACACAGGGGAAGAGAGGAAACTCTTTTGATGTGTCTCCTTCTCTCCATCCTCTCCGTTCTAGCCATTTTTGGGTAGTTTGGGTTATGGAGAACTCATAAAGCTGTATTGCTGAAACACTTTGCTCAGTTTGAATGGCATGAAGTGCTCATACAATTCAAACATTTTTTTCTCATATATAAAAATGAGTGAATTTCACTGCTCTTCCCAAAATGCCAATTTCAGGTTTCTTTTTAACAGAAATTGAAGCAACATATCACATGGCAGTGATTGGCTGGGTTAAGCAGTGGCTGTCCTCTTTAGATGGTAGTGTGAGCTCTCTAGTTTGCCATAGAACTCATGTCACCCTTGAGTTTTCCTGCCTGTTCACTGTTGGAATTTGGTTTTGTGACCTCTAGATGAAGGCTTATGGAGGCAGTTAATTCAATTATTATTTATTTCCCAATAAATATTAATTGAACACCTAAGATGGCTAGACATCCTTGCAAAAATCCCTGTCCACATAGAGCTTAATTCTAATGTGGGAAGATAGACACTAAACAAATAAGCAAATTATAGAATATGTTAGAGGTTGATCTATTGAGAAAATAAAGCAGAGAAGAAGATAACAAGTGTGCATAGGGGGCAATTTTAAAATAGGAAGGGCAGGCTGGGTGCGGTGGCTCATGCCTGCAATCCCAGCAGTTTGGGAGTCTGAGGCAGGTGGATCACTTGAGGTCAGGAGTTTGAGACCAGCCTGGCCAACATGGTGAAACCCCAACTCTACTAAAAATACAAAAATTAGCCAGGAATGGTGGTGTATGCCTGTAGTTCCAGCTCCTTGGGAGGCTGAGGCATGAGAATCCCTTGAACCCAGGAGGCAGAGATTGCAGCGAGCTGAGATCATACCACTATACTCCAGCCTGGGTGACAGAGCGAGATTCTGTCTCAAAAGTAAAATAGGAAGGGCAAGGAAAGGCTCACCATGACAGTTAAGATTTGGAAGAGGTGAAGGAACTGTCATTCAGATTTGGGAAGAGCATTCCAGAGGGAACAAGTGCAAAGACCCTGAGGCAGTGGGAAGTTAGGGCAGTGGGGCAGCTGTAGAAAGAGTGATGGCTGGGGCGACAGATGCTGCTGTGTACTCTAGATTAGTCAGTAGCCCACTCTGAGCCTCACCTTCTTCATATGAAAATGAGGGTTTGAGCAAGGAGATTTCTAAGGTTCTATTCAGCTCTGACATTTGGTGATTATAGAGCAAAGCCCTTCTCTTAGGGAAAGCGGGAAGTTGTTTGCCAGTGGAAATGTGCTTATGGAATGAAAGAGTCTTTTATTATTTCTCTTAGAATAGAATCTGAGAAAGTTGGCTTTTGCTGTGGACTCCTCTAACAAGGGAGAGAAGGGCCAGGGTGGGGTTTGGCAGCTGAAGCACACACACTCGTGCTCTCTGAGGGCTGAATTTCCAATGTACCTGGGGCAGAGATGGGTCGGAAATGAATGGAATCAGCGAGGCGATTGTTATCTTTCTTTATTACTGTTCAGTGTTTGATTTCTGCTGTAGCCCTGGCAGCTGACAACAGATTGCTGGGCATGAACAAGAGAAGATTATTTTCTATCTGATCATTCTTTGTGTGTATTTGGGGTGACCGAAGGTTTTTAATATTGAAAAGTCAAACAGCTTGGACCTTTTCACCCATGATAAGCTTAGCCTATTATTTACAGTCCCATTCCTTTAACTTTCCAGTTCTTGGGAAAAAAAATCACCTATTGACAGTTTGGACAGATAATGTGGGAAGATGAAAGCTGGAGATAAATGCACATCTTCCACGGCTCTTGGATCCTTTCTGGAGTCTTGGGTTGACACATGGTTTCCTATCTGTGCCTTACGTGGGGGAGTCCCATAAGAAAGGACCATGGATATGGCAAGTATTCTTTAACCATGCCGTGCCATGGGTTTGGACACAGCAAGGGACTAAGTGCCCAGAGGAATTGTTTCTGCATCTGGAGAGTTCTTAAAAATACACAGATAATTACTTTGAGATTTCTATAATTTAAATGTGAGTGTTAAAAATATCTTTACTTCTGAGGATTGATTGGGTGCTAAGGACCCTCTGGGAGATAGGTTAGGGATAGGGGGTGGTGACAAGGAAGAAAGAGACATTAAGACCGTGAATGGTCTGGGATTTCACCCCACCTGCCAGCTGACAAGTTAACCTGCCACAGTTTCATGGATGCTGGTAGACTCCAGGGTCAGAGACAAAGAACTTTGCTACATTCCACAATAGCAGTAACCAGAGTATCAACATTTGTACCAGGGCAATATGGAGAAGGCCAGATAATGCCTGTGCATGCAGTGAGTTGTGTTACAGAGGTACGCTGAACGCAGGGAATCCAAGTCTTTTCTAACAGGCAATACGTTGGCTGGGTTTAACTCCAGAGGCAGATGTCATCTTTATGATATGGGCAATAAACAACCCTGTCCTTTGCTCTGGAGGGAGGTACAATTTCTGTCATCCAAGACTGCTCTCCGTACAAACACCTTGGAAAAGATAGTCTCGAGCAAAGGCAGTCAGACACATGGAATATTGTCTTCCAAGAGGGTCTAGAAATATTTTGGCTATAAAGATGCAATTAACTCCCTCCCTGCCAGCTCCCTTAGGTGAATTTACCCCTTGGATCATAGTAGCTTTTTCTCTCGAATTTCCAAGAAAATCCAAGGAGACATATTTCCATCTGAACTCAAGGCACAATTCAAACTCTTCCTGGGGTCAAAGGCTGAGAAGAATTGTGAAAGCTCTGTCCGCTTCATGACCTGTATATCTCTTTGCTGCTCATTGCAAGGTAGATGAACATTCCAACTGTAAGAAATGCTAATTTCACATCATCTTTAACCGAGAAAGGACTGCAGGTTGTTGCCTGGGTCAGTCCTTGATTGAGACAGACTTTACATTTTGGGCAGCTAAGGTTGGGAAGAATTAAGTGTCTTCTTCAAAGTCATTCATAAAGACTGGTGGAACCATGATTCCAAGTTAGGTCTTCAGAAATGGAAAATTTCCTGTCATTTTCCTCAAAACCAGAGTTAAAACTAGAGGATCTTTTCAGACAGGATTGACTAAGAAAGGATGAGGAGAAAATAAGATGAAAGGTGGCTGGTGGTCCGTGGAATATCTTTCCTTAGCAGCTGTCCAGAAAGCATTGTGTGAGATTGCCAGGTGCCTACCCAGTATCCATGTTCTTTTTTTTTTTTTTTTTTTTTTTTTAAGATAAGATCCATGTATATTTGAGTGTGGCAATTTGCCCAACTTTTATTTTTAATTTAAAAATTTCTAACTTTTAAACATTTTAATTTTTAATTGAAAAATAAAAATTGTATATATTTGTCACGTACAGTGGGTTGTTTTGAAATATGTGTCCATCATGGAATGGCTGAATCAAGATAATTAGCATATGTATTGTCTCATGTACTTATCTTTTTGTGGTGAGAACATTTAAAATCTACTCTTTGCATTTTTCAAGATGCCCTGCTTAAAAAAAAAAAAAAAAAAAAGCAAACTGTATTTGTTAGCTTTCCTTGAGGTTGGTGTGGTCACTGAGGTATGAGTGGAAGTCACTTCCAGCAAAGTTCCTTCGAGAGGACTTACCTGGCTGGCAGGAGACCCATTCCTTTCCCCCTCTCCCTCCTTCCTGCCTGGCACATGGCTAGGATAATGAGTCCCAGCAACAGCCTGGGATGAGGCGGCCTCATGGATGGAATCTGAGTGGAAGACGGTGGAGCAGAAAGTGAGAAGGAGTCTGGGTCAAAGTTAACACCACAGGGTACCATGCCAGCCCTGGAGAACCTACTTTTGGATTTCTTCTATGTGAGCGAAAAAATGACACCTCCATTTTTTTGCCACTGTATTTTTGGGTGGCAGGTGAATGTTAATTTTTCACAGATAGTGGATGTCTACTGATACCTAACTGTAATCCCTGAATGTTCATTGTATCTGGTTGAGTTTCTTAGTTGCAATTAGTAGAAACTTTGTTGACCTTTAGCAAAAAAAGGGACTAATAAACGTTTAAGAAGGTTTATGGGGTCAAAAGATGGAAGTGATGGCTGAAGAACTTGGGCAGATGGGCACCAGATTGCTCCAGAACATCTTACAGCAGCCTCTGCTCACTGTTCCCTCCAGTGCTCCACAGGAATCAATGGATCCTAATTTCTTATCTGTCCTTGTGTCACTATCAAGATTCCACATCTCAGGGAAGCAAGTATTCGATTGGCTGAGCTCAGGTCACAGGACTGCCCCTGCACCAAGCTGGTGAGAGGAAGGACAGAGCAGAAAGAGTCTCCTGGGGCCCCTCCAGCTTCCACTCTGGGAGGGCAGGCATGTGGCTTATTGTCCCACAAAGACTGCCCACAGTGAGGGCCAAAGTGACCCCCTACAAGGAAATCAGAGCATGGTTGGGAAGTGACACTACTGAATGCCTCCCACCATTAAAAAAGATTCGGTATAGCAGATTTGGTGCTTTCTGTGATGAGGTGAATTGGTCAAGATAAAAGGCAAAGATTGTTACGCCAGGAAGGCTTCAGGGATGAGCAGTTTCTTACAGACCCTCCCTCCTGAGGAACAGGCTTATGATAATAGCAGTGCCTTTGAGAAGGGCAAATGCTTCATGCAAAATAATTCTTTTAATCTTCTCTGGTTGATGTAGATGTAAGCAATATTTCATGGTAAAAATACTAACACATCTATTTCCCCAGTTATCTCTTTTTTTTTTTTTTTTTTTTCCTTCAACTGGCTACAGTTTCTAATTCACACATGAACCTGCCTGCAACAGTTTCAGGTCTTCACGGATCTCCCTAAGTGGGGGCAAGTAGTCTTGTCCCTCTGTGTTGGGAAACCAGAGCTCCAGAAAGATCAAGTGCTGTCCCCAGGGCCACAGGGTATGAGGGTGGGGTGGGGAGGTAAAGGCGAATTACAGAGTCTGTGGCTGAGGTCGCTGTGGGTCATCAGTTAAGTGCCGGCTGCCAAGGAGAGCTGGCCTGAGTGTGAAGAGCCTCATGGGTAGAGAAATGAATGTGATTCTCTAGCCTCAGAAGGTCTAGGTTGTCATGAAACGTTAGTGAAATATGTCAAGGAGTGCAGAAACTTGGAAACCTCGATCCTTAGGGTCCCCAGCAGACCTCAGTTTCTTGCTGCAGCCATGTCTGAAATGCAGCATGGGGGATGGGTACGGACAGGAAAGCAAAAGCCGAAGTCTCCCCTACTGAAAACTCTGCACCGGCCTCCCAGAGCCAGCGGGATAAAACCCACTCTCCTCATTCTGGCCAGTGAGATCTTTCATGGCCTCACCTTGCCTTCCCACGTGCTCCCCTCTTTCCCTCTGACTTCCCTGCTGCTGCAGCCACTTTGGTCTTTCGGTTTCTGCAAGCTCGTCCCTGCCTCTTTGCATTTGCTGCCAGGGAATGCTCTGCCCCAGAACCGTGTCTGGTTGACTCTTCCTTGCCATTCTGGTCTCAGTTGAAATGTTGCCTGCCCTAAGTGGGCTCTACTGCCCGGTTTCCATTCTTGGCTCTACCAAGGGTTGGTTGTGCCACATTCAGCAAGCCCATAACTGCTCTGTGCCTCACTTTGCTCAGCTGTCAATGGGAATCCTGTTAGCCTTGTATCATATGGTTCCTGTGTTCTGGCTTGCTTTTGTTATAGCACTAATCACTGTTTGAAATTATTTTGTTTGCTGACTTACTGTCTGTCTCTTTTAACTATTAGCAGGTTGAGTAATTGGAACTGCATAGAACCCAAAGTTTATTCATTAGCTAGGCAAAAATGGAGCAAAACCTCATGAAAGCATCCTCATATGCCATCCTGGACCCTGGATATCCCACCTGAGTGGCGAAGGAGTGAGCCACATCAGTGGTTCTGTGTATCAGAATCACCCTGGGGCCTGTTAAAACTAAAGGTATCGAATAGAATTACCAGATGACCCAGCAATCTCGAGTCTAGGTATATATACAAAATAATTAAAGCAGGTCCTCAAAGAGATACTTAGACATCCATGTTCATAGCAGGACAAAAAAAGCTGAGAGGCAGAAATAACCCAAGTGTCCACTGACAGATGAATAGATAAACAAAATGTATGTAATACAGATAACTATTATTCAACCATAAAAAGGAAGAAAATCTTGTCACATGCTACAACATGGATGAGCCTTGAGGACATTAGGCTAAGTGAAATAAGCCAGTCACACAAAGACAATATTGTATGATTATACAAGGTACCTAGAACAGTCAAATTCATAGAAACAGCAAGTGTAATGGTAGTTACTAGGGGACTGGGAGAGGTGGAAGGGGAGGTGTCATTTAAAAGATACGTTTCAGTTTTGCAGGAGGCAAAAGCATTGGATATCTCTTTCATGATGGTGTGCGTATACTTCACACTACTGAACTGTATGCTTGAAAATAGTGGAGGGTAAATTTCATGTTATTTTTAAAAATTACAATAAAGGTAGATTTATTTTTAAAAATAAAGATGTGGCACCTAGATTCTGAGTAAACAGAGTGCAGGGAGTCGGGGCACTGACGTTTTCAAAACGTCCCTGGGACATTCTGACACTGTTTACAGTTTAAGAAACTCTTGGCCGGGCGCAGTGGCTCACGCCTGTAATCCCAGCACTTTGGGAGGCTGAGGCAGGTGGATCACTGGAGTTCAGGAGTTCAGCCTGGTCAGCATGGTGAAACCCCATCTCCACTAAAAATACAAAAATTAGCTGGGCGTGGTGGCAGGCGCCTGTGATACCAGCTACTAGGGAGGCTGAGACAGGAAAGTCGCTTGAACCAGGGAAGTGGAGGTTGAAGTGAGTCGAGATTGCGCCATTGCACTCCAGCCTGGGCGACAAGAGCAAAACTTCCTCTCAAAACAACAAAACAAACAAAAACCTCTTAGTTAATACTAGAGTTAACCCCAAAGTTAAAGGTGAGTCTGTGGTTTGGATTTGGGGCATTTAAAACTTGCATCACCTCTGACATAAAAATTCTTAGTTATACGGTGAAAAAAATGCTCCCCAAATCGTCCTAACGGGCTGTGTAATTTTACCGGATGGATCTGCCTCTTGCTGCCCTTCTTTCAGGTGCACAGTGGTAAGGTGGGCAGAGGGCAGTGGAGCCAGCCCACCGGCTGTTTTACTCGTGGTGTCCACAAGGTGGCAGGCCAGGCACTCGGATTTGCGCAGCCGAGGGCGTGCGCAGCCGGCGGCCCGGAGCGCCTGGCCCATGGCAGACCGGGTGCGAGGGACCCCGTGCTTTTGCTTTCGCATGATTTGGGGGCTGGTGTCCAGGCTAGAGCTGAAGCTGGAGGGTCAGTTTCTTGGGAGAAGGGATGCGTCTGTTGTCAAGGAAGGGTTTGAGTCAACTCCCACATCCGCCCTGCAGGCCCTGAGAGCATTTCAGAGAAAGGCAAGAACGCCAGCGTGTGCAGGATTGTCCAGGGATAATGTGAACAAGCTGTTCTGTTTTTTTTTTTTTTTTTTTAAGGCAATGTTTTGGTGATAGTTTTAAATAATGAAAAGGTCAAAGGCAGAATAGATGTTTTGGCTCGAAAACTCTTAAGTGGAGGGCAGAGGACTCCAGTTAACATGTACTTGCTGCTGGATATTTTATGCGCATTTAAAATATATAGATTTGCTGACCCACTTGAGGCCTTGAGCCAGCAAGGGGACGCAGTCCATAACAGTAAATAAGTCAGCGAGTGGTCTGGTGACACGTTGGGATGAAAAGTGGACGGAGAATTTTTATACGCTTTTAATATGCTGTTTGTTCCTGCCTCAAGCTGGGACAGTGGTTTCCCGTAGGTACAAAACGCTTACTTGTGGGTCAGGGCTCCTGAAGACTGGGAGGAGAAGAAGGACCCACGAGGAGGCAGCGCAAAGAGCAGAGACTTGGGGTTAGACGGGCTGGACCTCTAGCTCAGCCTCCCACCAGCTGTGGGATTTGGGACTGGTCCCTCATCCTGGCTGAGCCTGAGTTCCCTCCTCTGTATGATGGGATGAGAATCCTGGGGTGGGGTGAGGAGTGAAGGAAATGCAGTTCGTCTGTTCCCTCATTTAGCACACACACCTTCACCGCCTGTGTGCCAGGCACAAGAAGGTACTGAGGAGGCCAAGGCAATCGGCATGGTGATGCCTCCCAGGCAGATATGCTGAGGGTGTTTTCAGTTCAGCAGGAGAGACAGGTCTGCATGGGGTGTTCCGGGCTGGGGAGGCAGCAGGGCAAAGGCAGGGAGGGCTAGAGGGCGTGGATATTCAGGGAAGGAGCAGAGAGAAACACAGATCCCGCTGAGGAAGCAGATCAGAGCGCAGGGGGTTTGGAGCGTACACTGTTTGCCACCATAAATAGACTTATTTACCATGATTTTAAAAAATGGAGAGATTTCCCTTGGAATTCCAGGTGTCCAGCTCCTATGGAAAAAAATAGACATAGCTACACTGAATCAATATTTCCACATCGAACAATGGTCTGAAACTATGTAGCAGTTGCCTTCTTTCTATAGCGTGGGCTGCAGTCCCCACCACACCCTATTGCATACCCAACTCTACCTGCTTTCCGTGCTTTTATCCTTGCATCTGTGCAGCCTCAGCACAGAAGCAAGTACAGTGTCTACAGCAGCTGCACACAGTGGGTCCCTAATACCTGTTGTTTCCCTTCACTGCTTGAGGGTCCAGATGGCCTCAGGCATTGCTTAGAAGAATAAAGGAGCCACAGGTGTAGTCAGGGTTCCATCTACCGGGTCTTCTCTTTCACTTCGGGGGGCTTTTCACCTTTGCGGTGGATGTCTGGCCACAGCTAGGTGTTTGGTGAGTGTCAGGGGTGCTTGCTGAAGTTACAGTTTGTAGGGCTTTTTTTGTCAGCCATGCTTGGCTCACTTGAGAGAACCACGTACAAATCCCTCTCCAAAGCACCATTTCCCCACAAATAATAGAGAACTATTATGGAGACCCTGTAGTTCTATAATAATAGCATTTTCATGAAGGAAAATCACAGCCCCACTGTGAGCGCAGCTGAGAACATGGAACCTATTATTAAGACATTCTGGTTAAAATAAAGCATTATCCCATAAGATGGGCCTGCCTGTGGGAGTCTTTGGAAAACCAGGTGAGAGGGGTTTGCAGGTCCTGCTGGAAATGAGTTGGTAAAAAAAAAAAAAAATCCTTCCATCCAAGGATGATTAAACTCAATCATGAGGCTGTTAGGAAGCCCTGGCCTCACCTTCCTAGTGGGAGGCAAAAGTGGATAATTCACTGTCACAAAAGAAAGAGAAGGAGTGAGAATGGGGCGTGGGTGGTCAAGTAGAAGAGGGAGGGAAGAAAGATCGTTTCATTTTGGAGTCCAGGCTCACTGGAAGAGTCATGGGGAATAGCTATAATCAAGGGGTCCTCCTATGGGCTTGAGGGTGGTGCCATTTATAGGGGATAGTGGACTGATGTGGTTGTGCCATCAAATGTGGACTGCACCCCGAGTCAGAAACCAAGAGATGGGGAGACAGCTGCTGGCAGAGGAGGCTGGGACCAAAGGACTTAGAGGGAGACCAGGGAGCCCTTCCTCCTCAGACAATGTGGGAGGCAGGGGCTGCCCTTTGCTCCTCCTCTTAACTACCATTTCATTCCTGTTGCATTAAAAGACATTTTTGTTTTGTAATTTATTAAATCTCAGAAGTATAGAGAATAGTGTTTCCTGCATACTAGGATCACTTGGGGATCTTTTAAAAATTTCAAAGCCGAGATGGTTTCCCAGACCATTTAAATCACTGTCTTCATGGGTGGAACACAAGTGTTAGTGTCTTTGAAACTCCCTGACCGGCTTTAATGCACAGACAAGTGTAGAAACCACTGATATTCCTGCCTGTCCCTATCACCCATCCTCCTTCATAACCAACATGTGGCCAGTCTCGCTGATCCCACAGCTCTCATGTCCTAGGTCCCTAATTTTCCCATTACCCACTCTCCTTCCCAGATTCTTCGGAAACAATACCAGGCTTCGTGTTATTTCATTCTTCTGTGCTTCAATATATAAAAACTTTAAAAAGTACAACAGAACATGATCACTCCCCCCTTCATAAAATTAACAGTATTCTTCTGTATCATCTAATAGTCTACCTGTGATGCTCAGTTTAGCTTTTGAGATGTCATTCCTCTTGTTTATCTTTGATTTTAATTTGATTCCAAAGGGATAAATAAAGCTTCCTCCTTATTTTGGGGGTAATGGTGTTGGTGAAAGGGATATACAGCTGGCTTACCCCTGATTACCTCTTTTCCTTAGGGTGACTGGGGGTTCCAATCCCTTCAGGGACAGTGCTGCCCACATTTATGGGGACATTCAAGGGCAAGAGGCTCCTGCAGTCATTCAGTGATCGTTGACTGGGAGCCTCTATATATTCAGACATTGTGTTAGGTGCTGGGGGATTGAGTCTGTCTTTGTCATCATTATATTCTGTTTAGCACATTGTAGGGACTCAAGTTATTAGTTCAGTGATAAAAGTATATGTTTTGTTACCATGAAAATATATGTTTTTGTTACTATTATGGTCAACAGCTAATCCATTGCTGACATATTGAGTCTGGGTATGTAATACCACTTTGTCAATCACATATGCACAAAACTTCTACATTGTACCTCTTTACCTGAGAATCTATGAACATTTTTTTCTTTTAAGTAATTTTCACTACAACCTCATACACAGTTCCCAAATGAGATGAAAACGGCTTGGCAGAGTTAAATTGTAGTAGCAGGGAGTGAGGGCAGCCTGAATAGTTGAAATGCAAACTCGTCGTCTAAGCCTCATTCCAGCCACAAGGTTTCAGCCGTCTCTTTCTATCAAATCCTTTCAAAGGAGTGCTAACATGCAACAGAAATTGATTGGTTTGAAGCTGACCTTCTTTTATTTCTTTTACCCGGCTTCTAAGTGCAGCACTTAGAGACAGAGCAATAAAATATCCAGAAGTCAACCAACATAACCAAGGGGGACAGTGGGATCTCATTGACCCACATGTTTTTCTTTTAGACTCTTTTTTCTGCTTAACACACGACTATGTTTATTGTTTAAAAATTTGAAAAATATAGAAGGAAGAAATGAGGAAATGAAAATCACCCACATGTTATCATTCAGAGATAACTACTGTTATCTGCCAGAGATAATTGATTGGGTATATTTCCTTCTAGCCTTTTTTCTATGCCTAAATATGGACTGTGTACTCTGATTTAATTAGAATTAGTATTTACTTAAATATTCTTAGAAATTTATGCTTTCACTAGCAATTTTTGTTCTATTTTCTCCTTTTTTTTCTCATTATAAAAAGGATGTAAGGAAAAGGATGTAAGGAAGATATTATTCTAATTTTACCAAAGAGAAATCGAGGCCCAAAAATGTTAACTGGTTTTTCACCAATGGCCCAGAACTCACCTTTAATCTGAAGGTCTTTCTGCCTGACCCCAATGCTCTCTGTGTCTAGAGGCATGAACCACTAGTGGGGAGGTCCCTAGGATTATTTATGGAAGTGGGACCTATTGTAATTTCTGTTCCCATCTCCATCAGGTTTAAGTCAGGCACTTCCTGGGACAGTCTAAATGTGGAGGCAGGAAGTGGGGTGGAAAAGACAAAGTGCCACTTGTTATGAGACAATCCAGCCTGTATTCTGGATAAGGGACTTTGTTAGGCAATTGTCCCACTGTATCATATACTGTGAGCTTTGACATTCGAATTCGTAGCCATGCACATTCCCTTCTATTGGGGGCTGCCTGGCCATTGCCTCTGCTGTCTCAGCTGCCACACTTTGTGCTGGGTGCCCTGTGCCTCAGCCCCACCTCATTGTCCCGGGGGTGTTGTCTGATGTGAGTATCACCAGGCTACACTGGATTAGGATCGTAATCTGGTGTACAAAGATGAGCAGATTTACCAGTGATCTGCTGAAGCAAGGGTCAGTACAGAGTCATGGCCAAAGCCACATGTAAAAATAAATTGAGGGAGGAGAAAACATGAATACATTGACAGAGAGAAAAGAACTATGTGGATCTCAGAGAGAATCGGAGGTGCAATGGAGGAAAGGGGGGGTAAGCAAGAGGCCAGCCCCCAGAGCTGTTTATTCCTAGGCTTTCTAGGTTAATGTCCAGTCCTTGTGTAGCTGATGATAGCTTTCTTCACTGACCCCCTTTCTTGAAGTAACTTGCTTGAATCTCTCATCCTTGCAGCCAAATAAGGAAGGCTGTCTTAGTTGTCACAAATCTATGCCCTGATAGATGGAAACAGAACTTCTGGAAGGCCTTGCTTGACCTCCCAATTTTGCAGATGAGGGAGCTGAGGCTTCAGAGGGAAGAGGAGTTGCCCAAGGTCATTTGGGCTCCTGACTGCAATCCAGACTCCCTGCCGTCTCTGGGCTACCATGCTTTCTCGATTTGTTCTTCCAGTTTAGCCTTGGCTCCTAGCCATATTAGTAAGCCTGAGGGTTGGGCTCATGCTCCTATATTCTTTCTTCTACTTCTTTTTGCTGGTGTATTGCTAAGCACTGAGTAGGTGCTCAATGAATACTTGTTAAGTTGCATTGGAGGCTGCTGTAGGTTTGAGGCAGTGATGGAGGTGGCCCTTGGTGAAAGCTCCCTTGACTGATGGATAGGCTGGCACTTTGGGTGAGTGTGAAATAGAACCCCTAGGGTCCTGTGAAGTCACTCATCTTTGAGGTTGGAGGTGATTCTTCATATGGTGAATTGGCCACACCAAAAGTAAGCAAAGAGGGTGGTTTTTCCTGTGCCTGACAAGTCAGGGTCCATTGCCAGTAATTGTATCCAAGATAAAGCAGATTTAGAGAACATGTCTGACTGGACTATATATTTGCTGGGCAGAAATGAATACAGCACATTACAGTGATTGGTGGTTTGGATTCCCTAAACCATTTTTTCAACAATGTAACCAGGATTTGACTTGAGTGGACTAGGTGGGGAAAAGGAGTTCAGAAATAATATTTTAGATACATGTTATATAAGTCTCCTTTCTTTTATTTATTTATGTACTCTTCTGTAGAGCTATTTTAGGTTCACAGCAAAATTGAGCAGAAATTAGAGATTTTCGAGATAACCCTGCCCTATACATAGCCTCCCCCATCGTCAACATTCCCTACCAGAGCGGCACACAGGTTACAACTGTGAAAAAGTTGACAAATAGTTATCACATAAAATCGATAATTCACCTTAGGACTCACTCCTGGTACATTATATGAGCCTGGACAAACTTATAATGACGGATATCCACCATTATGGAATTATACATAAAATTTTTCTGCCCTAAAAATCCTCTCTGTTCTCCTTATTCATTCCTCCTTCTCCCTTTAATTCCTGACAACCACTGGACTTTTTTACTACCTTCACAGTTTTGTCTTCCCCAGATTGTCATGTAGTTGGAACGATTCAGGGTGTAGCCTTTTAAGACTGGCTTCTTTTACTAAGTAGTAATATGCATAAAAGTTCCCTCTATTCTTTTCAAGGCTTGATAACCCATTTCTTTTTAATACCAAGTAGTATTTCATTGTCTAGGTATACCGCAGTGCATCCATTCCCCCACCGAAGGACATCTCAGTTGCTTCCAGGTTTTGGCAATTATGAATAAAACTGTTATACACATCTATGTACAGGTTTTTGTATGAGCATAAGTTTCAACTCCTTTGGGTAAACACTAAGCACAATTGCAGAATTTTATGGTAAGAGTATATTTAGTTTTGTAAGAAACTTCTAAACTGTCTTCCAGAGTGACTGTACTATTTTGCATTCCCACCAGGTAATGAATGAGAGTTTCTGTTGCTTCACATCCTCACCAGCATTTGGTGTTCTCAGCGTTCTGGATTTAGGCCATTCTAATAGGTTGTGGTATTTTTTTTTGTTTGTTTTAATTTACATTTCCTTGATAACAAATGATGGGTAACATTTTTTCATGTGCTTATCTGCAATCTGTATATCTTCTTCAGTGAGGTATCTGGTTAGGTCTTTGGCCATTTTAAAAATTAGGTTGTTGGTTTTCTTATTGAGTTTTAAGAGCACTTTGTATATTTTGGGTATTAGTTCTTTATGAGACATGACTTTGGCAAATATTTTCTCCCAGTCTGTGGCTCTTGTTAACCTCTTGATGATGTCTTTCACAGAGCAGAAAATTTGAATTTTACTGAAATCCAGCTCATTAACCCTTTCTTTCATGGATTGTTCCTTTCATGCTATATCTAAAAAGTCTTTGCCAAACCCAGGTCATCTCAATTTTCTCGTATCTCATCTTCTGCGAGTTTTAGTTTTACATTTTATATTTAGGTCTTTGATCTATTTGAGTTAGTTTTTGTGAAGGGCGTAACGTCTGTGTCTAAATTTTTTTTATGCAGGGGTCCAGTTTTTCTATAACCATTTCTTGAAAATATCTTTTCTTCATTGTGTTGCCTTTTTTTCCCCATAAATCAGTGACTGAATTTATGCAGGTACTATTTCTGAGCTCTCTATTCTGTTCCATTTATCTATTTGTCTATTTTTTTTGGGGGGGCCCATACCGCACTGTTTTGATTAATGTAGCCTTAGTCATCAAGTTCACTTGTTTTATTTCCTTTTAGTACTGTAATCCTTGACGCTAAGTAGTGTCATTCCTCCAACTTTGATCTTCTTCAATATTATTTTGGCTATTTTGGATCTTTTGTCTCTTTGTATAAACTTTAGTATTAGTACCGAATAATATTCATTGTCTAGATATACCACTGTGTATCTATTCCCCCACTGAAGGACATCTTGGTTGCTTCCAGGTTTTTGTAATTATGAATAAAACTGTTATACACATCTATGTGCAGGTTTTTGTACGAGCATAAGTTTCAACTCCTTTGGGTAAACACTAAGCACAATTGTGGAATCGTTACTATCTTCAAAATAATCTGCTGAGATTTTGATTGAGATTGCCTTGTATCTATAGATTAGTTGAAAATAACTGATATTTTGACAATATTGAGTCTTTCTATACATGAACTTGGAATAGCTCTCCATTTACTTATTCTTATTTGATGTCTTCATCAGAGTTTTGTAGTTCTAGTCATATAGATCTTGTACATATTTTGCTAGATTTGTACCTAATTATTTCATATTTTTGTGTGCTAATATAAATGTACTGTTTTTAATTCCACTTATTCATTGCTGGTATATAGGAAATTGATTAACTTTTGTATATTAACTTTGTATTGTGCCACCTTACCATAATTGCTCATTAGTTTCAGGAGGTTTTTTTTTTTTTTTTTTTTTTTTGGCAGTTCTTTCAGATTTTTCTACATAGACAATTATGTCATCTGCCACACAACAACATTTTGTTTCTTCTTTCTCATTCTATATGCCTTTCATTTCCATTTATTACCTTATTGTGTCAGCTAGGACTTTCAGAATAATATTGAAAAGCAGTGGTGAGGGGAGACATTCTTGCCTTGTTCCCAGTCTTAATAGCAAATCTTCAAGTTTCTTTTTTCCATTTTTTCAACAGATATTTATTGAGTGCTGTGTCAGGGAGAGCCAGGGAGAAAGAACCAATAGAATATATAAAAATAGATAGATATATGAGAAGGGATTTATTAGGGGAATTAGCTCATGTGATTATGGAGACTCAAAAGTCCCATGATAGGCCTTCTGCAAGTTGGAGACTTGAGGAAGCTGGTGGCATGACTCAATCCAAGTTCCAAAGCCTCAGAGCCTGGAAAGCCAATGGTTTAACTCTCAGTACAAGGCCAAAGGTCTGTGAACCTTAAGTGGGGCAGCGGGGTGGGAAAATTGCTGTTGTTGCAAGTCCTGGAGTCTAAAGACTGGATAACCTAAGTTCTTATATCAAAGGACAGGAGAAAAAGGGGGTCCCTGCCCTGGGCAAGGGTGGGAGTGGGTGTGGGCAGGAGGGCAGGGAGAGAGGGAGCGTGAAAGCTGCCTTTTTGTACTATCCAGGCCCCCAGCCAATTGGATGGTGTCCACCATGTTGAGGGTAGATATTTTCTACTCAGTCTACCAACTTATATGCCAGTCTCCTCAGGAAACACCCTCATTGTGATGCCCAGAAATAACACTTTACCAGTTATCTAGATGTCTCTTAATCCAGTCAAGTTGACATCTAAAATTAACCATTACAAGTGCCAATTCTGTCCCAGGCATTATTTTACATGCTGGGAATACCACAGTAGTCCAACCCTACAAAAATCCCTGTGCACCTGGGGAGATATTCTACTAGAGTTGCAAAGTTAGTAAAAGGAAATGTGGCATGTATTAGGTTGCTATGGCTGAAATAACAAAGTACTGCAGGCTGTGACTTAAGCAACAGACATGTGTTGTCTCACAGTCCTGGAGGCTTGCAGTCCAAGATCAAGGTGTCAGCAGGATTGGTATCTTTTGAGACCTGTCTCCTTGGATTGCAGATGGCCATCTTCTCCATATATCTTCACGTGGTCTTCCCTTTGTTCATGTCTGTGTCCAAGTTTTCTCTTCTTATAAGGACACCAGTCATACTGAATTAGGGCTTACCCAAATAACCATTTTAACTTTATTACCTCCTTAAAGACCCTATCTCTAAATACAGTCAGATTCTGAGGTTCTGGGGGGTTAGGATTTCAACATATGAATTTTGGGAGGGACACAACTCAGTCATGACATGACATAAATTAAAAAATGGTTTTGATGCATGATGATTAATCATGTTTAAAGCATAAAAGTTTTTGTATTGATTTTTCCAAATTGGGAAATGTTTTCTTGTCCACTGATGATTGTGTATGGCCCATGTGGGCTTGGTAGGAATGTTGGCCTTGGCCAGCGGAATGGTATAGAGCTGTATAGTGAGTAGTTTTTTTCTCATGAAACTTCCCAGGCCACGTAATGATTGAAGCAAATGCCTGGACTTGATTAATATGACAGTCTAAGCATCATATTTTAGATGTGACTATATATATAGTGGCAATATATATATATATATATATATACACACACACACACACACACGCACATATGCACATATATATATACATATATACATATGTAAACATATATATATGCTTATACATAATACACATATATATGGCCTAGCTTGCCAGAAATCTGTGAATTTATTTTCAGAAACAACAGTTCAGGGAAGAACTACAACCATTCCACAGGAGTGCATTAAAGCTGTCTGGTTTTTTTTTTTAATCACCTCGTATTTTCCTAATGGGATTGGAGCGTGTGTGGTTCCTGCTGTTTTATATGCTTTCTTGCCATGTGGCTCATTGGTTTCTTTTTTTTGTTTATGCTTTTGTGGTTTTACTGAACAAATGACTTTCTGTGACATAATGAGTTTCTGGACCTTGACATGCTGAACATAAATCCACCAAATCTGCAACTTATTGCTGTGGAAGATTCAGGCTGGCTTCTGAAATAAGATAAAGGTACTGAAATAGTTGGTTAAGTACATAGGAGAAAGTCTCATGGTCCTCTGGAGGCATTAACACAACAGATGCCTGGTCTGAGTTGTGGTGTGTGAACTCAGTCCCTCTGTCAAGTAGGAAAAACCATCTGTCTGTCAATCTAACAACAAGGGCTTCTTTCAGGGGCACTGGGAGACTAATTTGTTAGTGAAGGGCTTTTCAGGGCACTGAGTAGTGAACGGGGGAGTATCAGTGAAGCACTGTACAGGGTTGCAAAGGCTGTGTCAGTTTTTTGCCAGAGGAACTGTTTGAAAAAGGAAGGATTTGGATAAATAAGAAGAAGCAAGTGGGTTGATTCTAGAGGCAAGATTAGGAAGAGAAGGTTTGTTTTGTGATTTCTGTGTTCTTTTTATTACCTTGAAAGTCTGTATTTATTCATTTATTGAACAACTGTTAGATACCAGAAACTGAGCTAGTATGTGGGCCCTTCTTCCAAAAAGCCTGTGTTAGTCCAGGAACTGGAAGCAGACACCAAGACAGGATTAAGTGTACAAAGATTTTAGTAGTGGAACTGCTTCACCTTCTCAGTCACTCAGGCTAGACACCCTCAGCATTTTCTACTCATCTTTCTTTTTCACAAAAATCCCTCCTCTCCCCTCAGTGAGCCATAGGCTCCTATCATTCTGTTTCTTCCCAATTTCTCCTTTCTGTTCCTTTGAACACTCCAAGTTCAAGATTTTCTTATCTCGTGTCTGGATGATTACAATGGCTTTTATAACTGGTTCCCCCACCTCTAATAGCTTGCCTCTTTGGTTCACCCTTCACAACTGGGGTTATCTTCCTCAACTGTGGTTATGGTCATGCCTCTACCCTGTTGGAGTCTTATCAGTGGCTTCTCACTGGCTACAGCTTGGATTCCTGGGCTTGGAGGTTGCATCATTCTCCAGCTGGTCCCATCTCCATCCTCCACGATACCTCTTCACAAACTGTATCCTGTCATCAGTTGGAGCATGCAAACCCTTTTGCATCTTTGTGCCTTGGCTCATGTGATTTCTTCAACCTGCCAATCTCTTCCCTACTTTCCTTGCCTCTCAAAATACTGTGTTACCCAACAGGCTTCAGTTCAAGTTCCACCATCATTATGAAATCTTGGTATAAACTGTGCTTCCTTACTGTAAACTGCAGCTCTTCTTTACATACTACTGTACAGTTGGTGTTCATGTTCTCTCTTTCTAGACTGCAAGCTGTTGAGTACATCAATTGCCACCTCTTATTTATCTTTGTAGCCTCATGATGAGCAATAATTCTGCAAATGTATTCGTTGCTCACTGAGTGCTTACTGGGTGAAGGGCCTACTATCAGACAACTCAATTCTCCCCTGGGAGGTCCCACCATCCACCTTGAGCACAAGATGTTCGAAACTGAGCGCCTGAGTTCTGCCCACCTCAAAAGTGGCTCCCCTCCCCAGTTACCCTAGTTCTGTCAGCTGCTATTGAATCACTGTAGCCCAAAGGCTCAACAATCCTTAATGCGTCTCTCCTTTCCTCCATAACCCTTGTTAATTCCAAGGCCTTGCACATTTCACCCAAGATATGATGATATGTGCCCATTTCTCTCCGATGAACCTTGTCCTCCTCACTTCATCTCAGCTTTTCTTAGCAGGGTTTTAAGCAGTCTCACCTGGTTCCATTTTCATAGCCATGGTTTAGAGTAGGTGTATGCTGAACCAGTCTACGACAAAGAACATAGAACAAAGCTCTCTGAGGACCAAGAACCATGTCTATGTTTCAGTGAGCACAGGCAGGGCCTCACTATCAAAAATAGTTTTTATAACTTTTTCTATTTCCATGAAAACAATACATGTTCACTTTAGATAATTTACAAAACACCAGCAGAAAAAAAGAATACAAAAATGACATATAATTTTACCATCATACATTTTGTTATATGCCCCCATGCTTTTTCTCATAGCGTGTATGTGCATATGTCTGTCTGTACATATATGTGTGCATGTGTGCCTGTAAATGTGCATGTGCTATCACGGTTGCATTTGGCTTCAGGTGACAGAAAAACCAGCTACAGTGTCTTAAGCAAATAGAAGTTAATTTTTCTCATCTAACAAGAGATCTGAAGAGAGTGAGAGTTGGAAGGTTTAGCGGCTTGTCACGTCAGTGCTGAATTCTCTGCAATTCCCATGCCATTTGCTCAAGAGCCGAAGATGAGGGTTGCAGTTCTAGCGTTGTTGCTGCATCGACTTCAAGCAGAAGGCAGAAAGACAGCATCTGCAGACTTTGCTTTCATTGGTCAGAACTCGGTCATAGGACCAGTCCTAGCTGCAAGTGAGGCTGTGAAATGAACATTTAGCTTTTATACCTTTACTGTACAGGAGGCAAGAGCAAGAGGCTTGAAACTGGTGCTGGCTATATTGAACTACAGTGTCTGCCACATGGACAATGCTGCATTTGATGCCCTTCTTGCTAAATATTTGGGTATAGTCTGGATTGTTATCATAGGATAAATTCTAGACATGAATTTCTCCTTTTTTTTTGAGATGAAGTCTTACTCTGTCACCCAGGCTGGAGTGCTGTGGCAGGATCTTGGCTCACTGCAACCTCCACCTCCTGGGTTCAAGCGATTCTCTTGCCTCAGCCTGCAAAGTAGCTGAAATTACAGGTGCCCGCCACCATGCCTGGCTGATTTTTGTATTTTTAGTAGAGAAGGGGTTTCGCCATGTTGTCCAGGCTGATCTTGAACTCCTGACCTCAAGTGATCCACCCATCTAGGCCTCCTAAAGTGCTGGGATTATAGGGGTGAGCCACTGCACCTGGCCCTAGACATGAATTTATGGGTCAAAAGATGTATAACATTTAAAAAAGCTTTAGATGATTACTTTTGGATTGTGCTAATAGCAACAATGATTCATGGTTTTTATTACATGTCAAACAAACTTGACTTTGGGGATATGATCAAATGTAACTTCATTGCTATTTCTCATTGTCTTTTTAAATTTCACTGGGTAGGTTGGGGGTGAAAAATAAATTTATCTTGCCTATGATAAAAATTTGGGCAGGTCTGTGGCTTTTCTGCTCTCTCTTAAGCAGCAAACCAATAGTTATACTATTGCAAATACAGTTCAGAAAGTAGAATCTCCAGACCTCACAATAATCAAATCTCTGAATATAATTAGCATGAAATTTTGTACCTCCTGCGGCTGGACCCCCACTGTGGCTGACCCCTTCCAAGAGCAGAGCCATGTCCTTCTTGCTTCATCTGCTCTTCTCTCTGTACGGGATAACTGCTGATCCCAATCACGGAGGGAGGAGGATGGGGAGGGAGGAGAGGCAGGAGGGACAGCAAATCTCCTCATTGAACTGCCATCTGTGTTGCACTCCCAGGCCTGGCAGATATTTCCAGCTGACTCTTGCTCTCACAGATGCTGTGGTGAGTCTGCTGGAAACCCCTCTGCCTGGGGAGGCCACTGACACTCCCTTGATGCACGCTGTACAATTCCTTCCCGCCATGCTGCCCTCATCCCTGTCTCTGACATTCCTCCACACAGCATCTCACACTTCTACATGCTCCTGGGTAGCCTTTGGGCAGGAATTAAAATGGCTTCAGGCTGGCTTTCCCTCAGGGTCTGCATCTGGTCCCAGTAAACCCTGGAGGTCTAGACCAAGCCCAGCTGTGTGCTCTCTCCAGCTGCCACATGCCAAATACAGAGACTGCCTGCTCAGTTTTCTGTCCAAGGCACAGTGTTCTCTCACTATAGGGATGCTCTTCATGGTCTTTGAATGGATCAACAGAAGCACCTTCTCCAGACTCAAGGTGACAGAAAGCAAGTCCTGCTCCCTCTGCATGGAAGGGTTAGGGTAAGACTCACAGCATCATAATAGTTCTCTTCAAAGTAATTGCTTCACACATTCCCCCTTCCTCCACTCTCAAAATTTTATATTCCCAAAGCAAATAAAGGCCACTGGGTAAGGGGCTCAAGAGTTACAAAACTGGTTCTCAACTATGTCCTGTAAATTCTGTGTTGGAGGCGGTGCCATACTCACTTTGCTGGCATGTGTCTGTGATACTGGCATCTCAGTTGGAGCAAACAGGAAGAATTTCGGTCTAGCATTTTCTTCCAGATGAATGCAAGCTGTAGAGATGAGGAACCCCCTGCTGGACATAGAATGCTTGTGTCCCCCCAAACTCATGTGTTGAAACCTAATCCTCAAAGGGATGGTGTTAAGAGGTGAGGCTTTTGGGAAGTACTTAGGTCATAAGTGTAGAGCCCTCATGAATGAAATTACTGCCCTTATAAAAGAGACCCAAGAGTGTTCCCTTGTCCACATGTGGGGACACAGAAAACAGTCATCCATAAACCAGGACGCGGGCTCTCACCAGACACTGAATCTGATGGTGCCTCAATCTTGGACTTCTCAGGCTCTAGAACTGTAAGAAATAAGTGTGTGTTGCTCATCAGGCACCCAGTCTTTTGGTATTTATTATAGCAGCCTGAATGAAGTAAGATAACTCCTCCTCAAGGCTTCTCTACAGTTCAGACTAAGAAGGTTCTCACTCCCTGGAATTGAAAAATAAAAAGCCAGCAATTGTCCTGGTGGTAATAAGTATGTATAATGACTTACATAATCCAAATGGCGGTGGGAACGGAAAACCAGCTCATACAAGAGGTTAGGCAAATCCTTGCTAAGGAGGATAATGCTGCGAACTGTCATTATCTATTTAAACGTCACGGGAAGCACCTTATGGAAGAGGCAGCTGGAATTACTATGTTCTTTCAGGGAATAGAGTGTGATCACTTCTCATGCTTACGGTTGTCCAAATGCAAATGGAGCAGCTGCCTGCACAGCCTGGTGTTGGAGGGTGTGCTGAAAGCCCAGGAGTGGATTTCTGCATCATAAAGGAAGGTGTGATTTGGCCAGATCAGTGGCCCTGCCTTATGGCAGTCTAGCAGCTCCTGCAAAGTTTCTACTGTTGAGTTTGGGGAACTTGCTCCACCCTAGACAGAATGCTGCCTGTAGGACTCTGTGACTCACTTTTTGCCAGACACCTGGGGCAAGGGGCTGCCTTTGGGGTGGAGGGCGGAAGTGGTCTCTCTTCATGTGAGCTCATATCCTGTTCCCTTCCCAGGAATCCTATCCTGTTCTCCCGCTATCCACACAGCTTAACTGTCTTCCAAGTCTTCGGCTCAATTCATCCTCCTTCATTAAGCTCTTCTTGATCACTGCTTGGAAGCCTTCTCTCCTTAAGATCACACAGCAACATTGTTATTTACTTCCTTTCATTGTTGTTGTGGCCTTTGAGTAAGGGCATCTCTGCTGTTACCTTATGTGCCTTCTGGGAGGAGCTGAAGGTGCCCCTGTGATAGATAAGAGCCCCAGGGGCCTCTCATTAGAAATAAGTAGAAAGAGGCGAAGTGGCTCATGTCTGTAATCCCAGCACTTTGGGGAGGCCGAAAGGTGGGTGGATCATGAGGTCAGGAGATTGTGACCATCCTGGCTAACATGATGAAACCCTGTCTATACTAAAAGTACAAAAAATTAGTCAGGTGTTGTGGCACATGCCTATATTCTCAGTTACTCAGGAGGCTGAGGCAGGAGAATCCCTTGAACCTGGGAGGCCGAGATTGCAGCGAGCCGAGTGAGTGAGGTTTCGTCTTAAAAAAAAAAAATAATAAGTTGGAAGCTGGGACCCTCTGCTGTGGGATTCAGTTTGTTAGATATTTGAGCCCTACCCAGCTTGAAGTTTACAGATTCTTTTTTCTTTCCTTCTCCTCCTTTTTTTAAACCTACAACAGGTGTTAACTGAGCACACACTGTGTGCTGGGCTCAGGGATAGGCCTTGAGACGTATTAGGAAGAGTGATAGTACTTCTTCCTCTGAGAACCCAGTGTTGAGGGAATCCTGGCATGTGTACATGTAATGAAGTGGAGAATTCCATCCATTCAGTTCTAGGGGGTACTGTTTGGCAAGATGAGAATTCAGAGGCTCACACTGGGCTGTCCTTTCCTAAGAGGAATGGCCAGGAGGTTCTCTCATCCGAAGCAAGGGTGCCGGAGCAGAGAGGCTAGTGTGGTGCATGGAGGTGAATAGTATAGTCGGGAGGGAGGATGACAGGAGGAGAGATTTTTGGCAGGTGCTATGAGTGGGAAGCTTTGAGGAGAGGGACAGATGTCCAAAGAGGATTTTTATGAGGCTTTTCTGTGGATTGTGTGATATAATCCCCGCTTCCCCCAGGCAATGTCTTTAAGGAAAGTGTGGTAGATTTGGGGACTTGCAAGTACAGGCTGGACTCAGAGAGCTTCACAGCAGTGATGGGTGGTGAGGCTGATCACACGGCCTGGCCTGTTCACCTCTCTGCTGGTTTCTGTATTGCAGTCCATATTTCCAGTATTACTCTTTGGTTATAATGTGCTTTTAGCAAAATCTATGCATCCTAAATGATTTTATTTCACTATTTAATCTTTTTAATATGTTCCATTAGCTAATATTATTTACTTTTGCCTTTTTATCTGTAGTTTTTATTGTATTATTTGTCTTTTATGATGTGATCTTAGTGTTTATTTTCTCTTGGCTCTTTTATAGTTCTAACATTTTAAGTGTACTGTTCAACTCATCAAATTTATTTTCCAGCATTTTTTGATTTTATTGGTTTTCATTCCAGTGCGTTTTAAGCTAATGTTTACTTATAGCTTTTTACTTTTTACTCCTTTTCAAAACTGTTTTTATCCTTTTAGCTTATATCATCTCGTTACTGTCACAGAGAGCTGTGCTGATGTCTTGCCTCTTGGCCCTGCCTTTTTATTCTTCCACACTCCCTGGCAGAGCAGGTGGCCCTAAATCTTTATGGAGAGAGTGATTGAATGCATGATTCATTCATGTCGAGTCAGTCGCTGAGTTCTGGCCATTTCACCTTCTGAGCATTTTAGTTCTGTCTCTTCATCCCCTCTGCCACTGGGTGGGTGCAGGCACCGCCATTCCTCACCTGCGGCCTGCCAAGGCCCCCGATGGCTCCTGTCTTCTCTCTTCTTTCTCCCAATTTAGTCTCCATCTTACGGCACAGTGATATTTTTTAAATGTGGAAAAAATATCCAAACACTCTCCCATTTATTTTTGGCTACTAAATTAGGATATTTAACATTGGAAAAAATGTATGAATTTAACAGAACCTCTTCAGATCGTATTTTTAAATAATTCTTGTGATTAAAAATTTATCTACTATGAAAAATTTAAACTTACACAAAACAGAGTGAATCATATCATGAACCCTCACATACCCATTACTCGTCTTCATTATCAGCACTTCATCATTTTTTAAAGATCAGTCTCTCTTTTTGTTTTTGTATTTTGGTTGAGTAGCACATTTTTATATTGTGCAATACCCAGACATTTCAGTGCCATTTTTCCTCAACACAAACCTGAACTTGTCACTGGCCTGCCTAAAACCTTTCAGTGTCCCTCCAGAGCCACCAGATCAGGTGTCAACGCTGTCGCCCACACCTACCAACCTCCAGCTTCACAGCAGCCTGGTCTATCTCTTCTTATCTCTCCCACACCCAGACCACGAAACCCTTCGCTTCTCAAACTGCCACCCGTTATCTGTCTGCAGCCTTTGTGCTTGTGGATATCTTTGCCTGGAGTGTCCTCTCTCTCCTATTCCTCCCACCCCTGTGCACCTAGATCTGGGCATTGAGGCCCTGGGCTCTGGAAAGCCACCCTGACTCCCCTTCTCTAACTCCTCTCCCCCACTACCTAGTCCCCCTGCAACACCCTGGACTCTCCAGCCTTAGAACTTACTATGCTTTTGCAATTATTTGTTTACATATATATTTCCCTATTTCCTTGAGGGTAGGATGTTCATTTCTCCCCAGCTTTTAATTATGGGAAATAAATGGAGGGGCAGCTGATGGTGTCTTTAGGGCTATTCTGGCTGCCTGGGATTGGGATGCTCCAGTTTTGCTTTGTTACTCATACACTGCGCATCTCACCATTTATTGTCATTCACATGTCACCATTCGCTGTGCTGAGCCCAGGACAAGTTTGGTGAGGAGGGAGGGTGAGTCAGATGCATCTGGACCCACTCTCCCTGCTTTCCTGCCAGGTAGGAGACTTTCTGAGACATGAGAGGTCTCTGCAGACCCCATCAAGTGGGGCTGCTCTGTGCCAGTGCCTTGTCCTGGAACCTGGGAATTGGGGTGCATGGGTGGCGTCTGCACATGCGGGAGGTAACAGGCAGAGACACAGCCTGCCTCTTTCTACGAGATGTTCAGGGCTGGCCTCTGGAAGTCAGTCGGCAAGTCTGACAAACAGCTCTTGGGTCTCTGTGGAATTGCTTTTTGTTAGAGGCATAATCTTTGGACCGCTTGCTGTTTTAGGCTTTGTGTAAGAACAGAGCGTGTTCCTTCAATGGGGCTGCATCTTTTCCATTCGCCTTGCACATATTCATATCTGGATGGATTCGGCGAGGCCAGTAAATGGTCTCTCTGCTTTCCCAAGATAGGGCAGATTTTTACACCCACATATAATCTCTTTTCTGAGAATATTGTCCAAAAACTAGGTCATCTATTGTAAAGGAAATTAGATAGTAATTAAATTTAGCTGGAAGTTACAGTATTGGTGGTTTCATTTTAGAGAGAGTGTGCCTCCCTAATTACTTTATTGCTACAGTTACACAGGTTGGTTTTTATTTTTTGCGGGGGCATGGAGTGGTGTTGGAAAAGGTTGCATTTAGTAAGTTAGATGATGAATCCTGGACTTGATTTTTTAGTTGGCAGAGTCCCACATCCACGGGCAAGTTTTCTTTCCTTTGTGCCCTTTTCAGGTCTACCTGACAGAAGTCAGATCTGTTCCTCATGCAGTCATTTAGCTCAGATGCCTCGGGATATCTTTTGACAAGAGAGCCATATAGACAGACCAGACTAGGCTAGCAAAAGGCAGCTGATTTCAGTGGGTTTCCCTATATGCAGTCCCTGATTACAGCTGGATGGGACCTAAGTGATCTCCCACCATATCCCTCCCTCTTCATTTTCTGACTAGAAAGGGCACAAAGACAGAAGCCCTGTGGAAGGCCAGTTGCTAGTGGAGTGTCAGAGCTCCTAGGAGAATTCGGGTTAGATGATACCCCATTCAGTGGCCTGTCACTTGCCACCTATGATGGGCGACCCTGAGGTCAGGGAAGCTGGGAAAAGTTGGCCCCAGCTGGGATTTGACATCATGATGCCCACAAGAAATGCTGAGTGACAGGACAAACTTGGAACAGGCTGGCAGCTCCTTGGTACCTGGGTTACATGGCCTCTTCACTTTCTCTTAGTGCTGAGATTCACAGAGATCACCCGATCCGGCTCACCACTTGCTTTCCTCCTTGCCTCTCACTATGAATGCCTTGACATGACATGGCTAGCTGCCTCTCTCTCACTCTGCTTAAGCATTCTAGAAAATCATCCAAGTGAAGACCATTAAAGTTCACCTTCTCCTGTAGCTTCTTCATTGGGTGCTATTATCATTAGTGTTGGTGAGGAAAGCCTACTGTGAAACTCGTTACTATGTTCCTTTTTAAAAAAAAGTAATTTATTTCTTCTGAAGGCCCACAAGTATGATCCAATGCACCCTTTCCTAATAAGTAGCTTTCATGCTGACTCACTCTTCCTTAATTAGGCAGTGCAGGAAGCAGGCAGCCAGCCTGGCAAAGCCGTTCTTGTGTCTTTGCATGGAAGTTACCTGTTCACTGAAGCTGGAGGCTGGCTTTGGGTTGAATCCTTGCCCAGCGAGGAGGAGACTGGGGCTATGCCTCAAAGTCCCATGTCGGTGTGGTTCATGTGAGGTCCTCATAAAGCTCACAGTTTTTACAACCAAGGAGAAAATCATACACAGCAAAATAAGAGCTCGGCTCAGGAGATTTCTTAAAGAGCAGAGAAGGATCCCACAGACACATTTTAGGTGGTTAATCAGGAAGCCAGGTGCAAAAGGTCCGTATGTAACCTGTTCCCACACTATATCAATATATAATTACCACATACTTTCCAATCTGCCCCTGGGAAATGTGGCAGGTAAAATAGATTGAGAAGAAAATAATGGTGCTTGCTGCACAATTTACTAGATTGATATCTGTTAATACTTGAGCAGGCTCCTTGCAGGATGAATAGAAAGCCCTGAATGCTCCAGTTCAGTTGAAACAAAGTGACTGTTTAAGCTCTTTGTTCTTTTAAATACCTGGTGTGCACACACGCCTGCATAAAGAGGGCAGAACAGGTACATTTATTAAGACTTCCCTGTCTTAGAGGTTGCAGGTCTTACAGACTTGATCAGGCTAGAGGGACCCCTGTGTGCTATGTGGAAGACAAACTCATCTCCATTCCCCACCATGCCCTCCCAGTCCAGGGACAGGAACTGGAGACTTTCCCCATTGGGCTGGTGGATGGAGGGCTTGGCGGAGGTCTGTGGTGCTACAATTAGTCATGTAGGTTAACTGTGACCAGACCAAAACAGTCTGGAAGCTCCGTTTTGTCCCCTTCTTTTTTCTTCTTCCTTATTAAGGAATACAAACAAACAAACAAAAGGAATATTTGGAAAGCAGAACTGCAACCTTCTAGATTTCTACTATTTTTTTTTTTTTTTTGCATATTACCTTTTGGTTTTTGTTCTTACAAAATAATATAAAGATGTGTTTTTATAGTTACAATTAGTGTACACATGCTTTTTGGAATTCTAATCTGTATCTGCCCCAAAATATATCACATTTCCCCAATGTTTTACCCAGATTTTACACTAGTAATTTTAAATTAAGACAGCCTAACATTTCATCATGTCCGGGGGTTCCCAACCCCTGGGCCATGAATGGGTACAGGTCTGCGGCCTGTTAGGAACTGGGTCGCACAATAGGAAGTGAGCAGCAGGTGAGTTAGCGAGGCTTCTGCTGTATTTGCGGCCACTCCCCGTTGCTCACATTAGCACCTGAGCTCCGCCTCTTTTCAGATCAGTGATGGCATCAGATTCTCATAGGAGCGTAAACCTTATTGTGATCTGTGCATGTAAGGTATCTAGGTTGTGAGCTCCTCATAAGAATTTAAGGCCTGATGATCTGTCACTGTCTCCCATCACTCCCATATGGGACCATCTAGATGCAGGAAAACAAGCTCAGGGCTCTCACTGACTATATGATGGTCAGTTGTAGAATTATTTCAGTACTTATTACAATGTAATAATAGAAATAAAGTACACAATGTAATGTGCTTGAATCATCCCCAAACCATCACCCGCAGCTCCAGCCCATGGAAAAATGGTCTTCCATGAAACTGGTCCCTGGTGCCTAAAAGGGTAGGGACCACTAATCATGATGATATATAAGAATTTAAATAAACACAGGCATTTCTATGAGATGCCCAGCACAATGACTCTCATTTATTTATTAATTCCTTTGTTTATTGATTAATTCATTGGATGAACATTTTCCTAATATCCATTCTGTGCCAGGCACTGGGGAGAAGGAGGTACATACGGCATGGTCCCTGCCTTTTTTTTTTTTTTTTGGAGACAAAGTTTTGCTCTTTTGCCCAAGCTAGAATGCAGTGGTATGATCTCAGCTCATTGAAACCTCCACCTGCTCCCTCATCCTGCCCCACCCAGCCCTGGGTTCAAGCAATTCTCCTGCCTCAGGCTCCTGAGTAGCTGGGATTACAGATGCTTGCCACCATGCCCAGCTAATTTTTGTATTTTTAGTAGAGACGGGCTTTCGCCATGTTGTCCAGGCTGGTCTTGAATCCCTGATCACAGGTGATCCACCCGCCTTGGCCTCCCAAAGTGCTAGGATTATAGGCATGAGCTACCGCGTCCGGTCCGGCCTGGTCCTTGCGTTTAAGAGTTCCCTGGCTGGTGTGATGCACAAGCATGGGATGGCCATCCAGGCGGGTACACTGAGGGCAGCACTACCTGCTCTCAGGCTGCAGGTCAGCGGTTTGAACAGTGGAGGAATGATCTCACTTGGAGTCATTAGATAAGATCTGGGTGGGGGGCTGTGCTTGAGCTGGGCTTTGGGAAGTAAGTGAGGTCCAGCAGATGCAGGTGGGGCCAGCAAGAAAGGAGGACATGAAACAGTATGGCTCACTCTGACTTGGGTGACTAGCTACAGTGTTGTCTGGACTGGGACACTCTTGAGGGTAAAGGGCAGCGTCAATAATAACATGGGACACTGGGTGTATACTCACCTGCTCCTGGCAAGTAGGCTTTATGGATATTCTTAGTGGAATCCTCCTACCAGAACCACGGGTGTATTACAACCTGGGAGTGGGTGGGGGTGTCAGAGAGACCTGGGGAATCTGCATTTTAACCAGCATACCAGGTGATTCTGAGGCAGACAGTTGTTCATGGACTAAATCTGTCTGTGTGTGTATACACACACACACATACATATAAAGTGTTAAATTAAGAGCTCATTTAAGTTTACTTTTAAAACTTTTCACTATGAAAATCTTTCAAAAGACATAAAAATAGAGAGCAGAATCAAGACCCCATAACTGCTTATCCAGCTTCGGTAATTAGCAACAGATTTTCCTAATCTGTTTCATCTGCTTATCCTGGTACTTTTTTTTAAATGCTGAAGTATTTTAAGGCAATTTTTAGACATGATTTTACTCATATCCAATATAGACCCTCCCCTCCCCTCCCCTCCCCTTCCCTCCTCTCACTTTCCCTCCCCTTTCCTCCCCTCCCCTCCCCTTTCTGACAGAGTCTTGCTCTGTCTCCCAGGCTGGAGAGCAGTGGCACAATCTCTGCTCCCTGCAACCTCCACCTCCCAGATTCAAGTGGTTCTCCTGCCTCAGCATCCCGAGCAGCTGGGATTACAGGCACACACCACCACGCCCAGCTAATTTTTGTGTTTTTAGTAGAGACATGTTGGCCAGGCTGGTGTTGAACTCCTGACCTCAAGTCATCCACCTGCCTTGGCCTCCCAAAGTACTGGGATTACAGATGTCAATATAGACTTTTTTTTTTTTTTTAAAGAACCATAATAACTATTTATCACACTTGACAAAATTAACAATAATTCTTCACATCCCCCAATATCCCATCATTGTTCAAATTCCCCTAATTGTCTCAAAATTTCTCTTTGGAGTTGGTTTGTTAAGACATGAAAAATATGCACACAATGAATTTTGTTGTAAAATTTCTGAAGTCTCTTTTAAGAAGCTTTTTCTCCCCTGTGCTGTTTATTTGTTGAAGAAATGAATCATGTATCCTGTACAGTTTCATGGATCTCAATGGTCTGATCTTTCTTATTAACTCTGTTTTGGAGGATTCTGTGGTGGCTTTGGTTAGTCCCTTGCACAGGCTCCTAACTATTATGAGAGAGGACATCGGCCACATAGTGAATGCGATTCTAAGAAAACAAATGGTTTTAATATGTGACAGCTGTGCTATAGATTCAATGATGTGACAGAGAGTTCTTGCCTTCAAGGAATGAGAAATCTAACTGGGGCAGTAAAAATGCAGTCAAGAATTCTGGATGCTGAGTCTTGTCCACCCAGGTTGGGAGGTATCTGGGAATACATACCATTTTCCCACTTTTATATGTTTTATACTTTTTGATTCTGTCATGACTTTTTAAACCATGATAAATATTTAAACCATATAGAGCTGAATAATTGCAGTGTTGAAAATTTCCCTCTAGCCTCTTTTAATCTAAATTTAGGGGATCATCAATATCAACAGCTTGATGTGTGTCTGTCTACATCCTCGAGCTGATCTCTTGTAAGGGCCCTCTCCAGGTGGCCAAGGGCCTTTCTTGGGAGGAGGTTTCTTGCTAAGGAGGATTCCCTTACCCTGGAGCACTGGTGAGCCCCTGAAGAATGAGCTAGAGAGAAGTGTGCTTGGATTTATGCTGGGACTTATGTGGCCACAGTGTGGTCTAGGGAGACAAAGAGCCCATGAGCCAGGCCGACAGCTGTGGGAATGGAGAGAAGGACACACATGGCAAAGGGGGTTAGGAGTATCATTTTCTCACTGACTCTCTTCCCCACTATGAGAAAAATGGCATTTGCTGGCCTCCACTTGTACTTTACCCACCATTAACCAAGTGTGTCCATTATATTTGCTCATGCAGCCCTCAGATGGGCTGGCAGCAGCTGCTTACAAGTACAGCTCTCAGCAGGGTTCTGCAGGGGAGGCTGAGCCCAGCAGGATGCATGGCCATGAGCTCCTGCCTAATGAGCATGGGAGGGGAGCAGCAGCCTGTGTGTGCTGTTCCTGCCTAGATACCATGAAGAGTGGTGGCTGGGAGGGCCCAGGCACCTTGGGATTGCAAGAGCGGAGAAAAGCAGCACTGGGGATAAAACCATAAGCTTTGGAGTTGGAAATATCTGAGTTCAAACTCTGGCTTTATCAACTATGTGATCTTGAACTTGGGACTAAACTCTCCTGATCCCCGGGTTTTGCATTTGTGAAGTGGGATTGGCGAGACCTGCCTTATCGAGCCCCTGGGATATTGAAATGAGAGAATATACACAAAGCACTTGGCACAGTGGATGGCACATGATGAGCGAGGTGGTTCTTGTTGTTACATTGATACATGAATTTTTGCAGCCCTCCCGAGGCGGTGAAGCAGGATGGCCCTGGGGCAAACCTGCCAAGTTGTTGAAAGCAAGTGGGCAGCTAGGAATGGTTCCTGACAAATGCTACCTCCCTGAGCTTCTTTATCAGGCTGTGTCCCTCCTTTCTTACTCCCCAGGCTGGCTGTGGCTCTGTGTTTTACTTTCTGCCCCGGCCATGCAATCTTCGATGTGTGCTTTAATGAGATTTCACCCAGGGCAGGGCCTGGCTGCGAAGCTTGCATTTCATATTCGTCTGCCTGTCAATCTATCAGGCCCCAGTGTGATGGGCACCCACCATATCTCAGGTAGCCCTGGGCTTGCTATGATCCATGCCTTGGCTTCCAAAGGGACACTGTATTTATAGCATCATGTGTGTTTGTCTCCTGCCTTAACCTTGAAATGGTGGCTATAACTGATTTTGTTAACCCTGCCTAGGGAACAAACTGCCGATTCTTGCCGTTCCTTTCTTACCCTGTTCCATTTCTCTGCAAATGGAGCCTCTTTATCTCCAGGGAAGAACTTTATCATCTTCATTCACTCACACCCTGATTGGAAACACTGCCTGTGGGGGTGGCAGGCTATCTGGAAGTAGACTATGCCAGAGGTTCCTGGGTGTTT
Organism: Sapajus apella; assembly: GCF_009761245.1. NCBI lineage: Eukaryota > Metazoa > Chordata > Mammalia > Primates > Cebidae > Sapajus > Sapajus apella. The sequence continues at coordinate 838,499 of NW_022436958.1, forward strand.
TTCCTGAAGCAATTGCTTGTGCGTGGAATTGAGGAAAGGAGGAAATGCTATATAACCATCTTTTTCCTTGGGGTGGAGCAGTGTCAGCTTTGTTAATATTAAATCATTTTGATGCAGCTTTTTGCTTGGCATTTTTTGGAATTCAGCATCTCTTTCTGGTTCAAGAATTCTGGGATATTAAATTAGGTCCATTGCTGGCCTTGCCTATTTAGGTGCAAAGATTTTCTGGGACAGTGCTTGGAGTCTGGAATGTAGCTAATGGGGCAGCTGGAGGGCGTGGACAGCACATTCTCTAGCGGCCTCTTCCTTATAATTATTTTTAACATGTTTTGACATGATGGTTGTTAAGACTATGTTGAAAACATCTTTGGGGAGCCAGGTGAAATAAGCAATTGAAACGTCAGTGGGAAGATGGGCAGATGAAGAAAGAAGGAAGCCTTTGGGGCACAGTATATTGAAGTGCTGGTTTTCCCACCAACCCAGGATGCAGGCACGGCTCATGCTTTCTGCCCACAGGTTTGTGGGTACCTGTTTTTGACAGTCGTCTTTATCCATGTGTTTTTGTAAACATTAGGACACAGTAAGCTTTTCTTTTGTATTTTCTGTCACAGCAACTTGATTTATACCTGACATTTTGTATTATCCTCATGGGCTAGAGAGTATACATTCAATAGAGAAGGAAAGGTGGGCACAGGAGGTGGGAGATACAGTTTTCAGCATTGATAGTATTCTGTGACTGTCTATGCATATGGGTCACAAAGCTTTGGGATAATGTATTAACTAATACATTGTCTATTAAGAAGAAGGCTTTCAGTGTCAGCCACACACTGTGATCAGAAAAAGCAACCTCTCACCCCAGCCCAAGTCAATGACACTAATTTTCTCCTCTTGCAAGGTAGGCTTTCCCTTGGCATGGGTAGTTGTAGTCGTTCAGTCAGGATAGGGTAGGTTATGCTGTGGTAACAAACAACTTCCAAATTTCTGTGCCTTAAAATAACAAAGGTTTATTTCTTGCACTTGTTCACACTGTGTACCCTTTGCAAGTCACAGGAGTAGCTCTGCTTTTACTGGAATTACTCAGGGCCCTAAGATGACTGAGCAGCCACCACCTAGAAAGTTGCCAATGTAGACGCAAAAAGCCAAACTCTATAAACTATTTAACGAGGTTTATTTTGAGTCATTATGAGTGATCATGGCCTGGGGTACAACCTAAGGGGGTCCTGAGAAAATGTGCCTGTGGTGGTCGGGTTACAGCTTGGCTTTATACATTTTAGGGAGACAGAAGTTACAGGCAATGACATAAATCAATACATGTAAGGTATACACAGGTTTGGTCCAGAAAGGTGAAATATCTTAAAGCAGGTTAGGACTTTCAGGTCATAGGTAGATTTAAAGGTTTTTTGATTGGCAATTGATTGAAAGAGTTAAGATTTGTCTGAAGATTTGAAATTAGTAGAAAGAAATGCTTGAGTTAAGATAAGGGGTGTGTGGAAGTCAAGGTTCTTACTATGTAGACAAAGCCTCTAAGTAGCAGACTTCAGAGAGAATAGATGGTAGATCTCTTTCTTCAGACCTTACAAGGTGTCAGACTCTTAGTTAAATTTCTCCTGGATCCGGAAAAGACCTAGAAAAAGGAGATTCTCTACAGATGCAAATTTCTCCCACAAGAGATGGCTTTGCAGGGCTACTTCAAAATATGTTAAAGAAATATATTTGGGGATAAAATATTTTTATTTTTTTCAAGGCCTGCTATCTTGAAATGTGATGTATCATGTGATGCTATACCAGAGTCAGGTTGAAATATGGAATGTTTTATTGCCATAAGGAATCTGTTTTGTCAATCTTAGGATAACTGTTTTAACCTTAATGCTGGTCAGTTGTGCCATACTCCAAAAGGAGGGGGTATAATGAGATGTGTCTGACTTCCCTTTTTGTCATGGGTGGGAATTCTTTTTTCAGGTTTCTGTTGGTCCAGAGTCAGGGGACTGAGGATTTTATTTTGGGCTTACATTGGTCACTGTGCCGGGGGAAAGGGTTCTGCAGGGACTTGCACTGGTAACTAACTGCTTCAGTTTAGAGATGAAGGGGGATCCGAATATGCCACCCCCACATGGCTACTTTGGCATAAGAATTATTTTGATCTGAAGGCAATTAAGAAACAGCAGACAGAGGCGGATCCCTCTGCCCTTTGCCTTTCTTCCTAAAAGCTGGACATACATTTTCCCTTATGAGGGTGTCCCCCGTCCTCTCTCCCATACCAGGAAGAGGAGAACAACTCTTAGTCACCAGAGATTTACCAACTCTTATCACTGGAGACTCACCAATAACGCTGCATAACCAACATTACTAACATAACCTTACCTTCCATTCATTTCTTCCATGTATTTATCTTCACACAATTTATAACCACTAAAGCCCAGATCCTTTTTCCTCTTTCTTGTCCCTGTTTTATAATATAGTGCCCTTTGTTAACATGGTATATAAGCTCCCAAGCCTTTATTTCTTTTCTGTAAAGATCCTGTGTGCATACAAAATAACACTTCTGTTAATAATTATCCTGTTAATCTGTCTTTTGTAAGTTTAACTTCCAGGCCCCAGGCACTGAATTTAAGAACAGAGAAAAAGTTTTTCCCTCTCTTACAGAAGTAACATCAGGTCATTGACTAGAACTAGTCACATGGCCACACCTCATGCCCAGAAATTAGAGAGACAGAAATATGTGTCAAACAGCATTCATGACTACCCCAGAGGACTTTTGTTGCCCTTTTTTGTCCACTGATTGTTACCCAATGGCTTCACCTTGCCCACTGCTTAGAGAGCTAATTTATCAAGACAACAATTGCAATAGAGAAAGAGTAATTCATACAGAGTTGCCTGTGCAGGAGACTGGAGTTTTAATATTACTCAAATCAGTCTCCCCCAGCATTTGATGATCAGAGTTTTTAAGGGTAATTTGGTGGGTGAAGGGTTGCAGCCAGTGAGTCAGAAGTGCTAACTGGTTGGGTTGGAGATGAAATTGAGGGACTGTGTTAGAGGGACTTCCCGGGGCCAGCTGGGGGGCGGCGGGCCTTGCTTTGAGTGCAGAAATTCTCTGGTTTTTCCACCTCTGGCAGGATAAGTAGGGGCCCTTTGTCTCTGATTTTCCCATCTCTGACTCTCTGATGTGGGGGCTCTGTGGCTCAGGGTTATAAAACAAGTAGCCAATCCGGTAGCAGAGTCAAAGATTAGTCAACCCAGAGGAAGTTTGAAAGAACTCCCTTCGTTGGTTGAGAACATGAATAGAGAGGGAATAACTCAAGCTAAAAACTCTCGCTGGCCCAGCCCGGGCTGGAATCTCCTCTGGAACCCTTTCCACAGGCGTGGAAGCTGTCCTTTCACTTTGCCTAATAAACTACACTTTTTCACACTCTTTGGGTCCACGAGTTCTGTTTCAGCTGTAAACTTCACCATACCTCCAGGCCGCCTTTCCCCATTCTTTGGGGTTAGGAAGGCCAAGAGCCTAATCTCCAACCACCACTACCCACTTCTGTGGTGTCCTAGTAGTTAGGACTCCTGGTTTTCACCCAGGTGGCCCAGGTTCGACCCCCAGTGTGGGAACCAGGGAATCTGGCTGCAGTTTTACTCCAGTCACAAAATCACAGAGAGTTGATGCCGTCTTCTTGCAGTGAGTCAATTCCTGGGTAGGGGCCACAGATAAATGAGCCAGTTTATCTGGGTGGTGGCACCTGATCCATCAAGTGCAGGGTCTGCAAAATATCTCAAGCACTGGTTTTAGGTTCTACAATAGTGATGTTATCCCCAGGAGCAATTTGGTCAGAGTCTTGTAGCTTCTAGCTACATGACTTCTAAACCATAATTTCTAATCTTTTGGCTAATTTGTTAGTCCTACAAAGGCAGTCTAGTCTCCAGGCAAGAAGGGGATTTGTTTTGGAAAAGGGCTATTACGGTCTTTGCTTTAAACTATAAACTACAAACTAAGTTCTTCCCAAAATTAGTTTCGCCTATGCCCAGGAATGAACAAGGACAGCTTGGAGGTTAGAAGCAAAATAGAGTTGGTTAGGTCAGATCTCTTTCACTGTCTCAGTTATATTAACAATTTTGCAATGGTGGTTTCATGATAATGCAATAGCAATCACATTTTACTAAGTATTTATTATATGTCAAGCACTATGTCAACTGCTTGATATAAATTGTCTTGTTTATCTTCCCAGCAGCTACGTGAAGTAGATACTGTTACCATTTTCCCTGTTTTACAAAGGGGGAAACTGAAGTACACAGAGGCTAAGTAACTTACTCAAGGTCAGACAGCAAATGGTGGAAACTAGATTCAAATTCTAGCATTTATATTCAGAGTACCAATTTCCCACCACCACAATTTGCTGTGTCTCTAATCTGAGTTGGAGCCATGAGAACCATCAAAGATATTCTAAAAATACTGAACCTCAAGAAAAACATGGGTCAGCATCTTGGTATCTTCTCTTTTAGGAACTCCTTAGTTTCTATGCAAATTTGCTGAATTTCTATCCAGAAGTCTTTAGCTTTAAATATCAAATGGTAAGGGGAGTATGGGGGGTACTAGGATGTCAGTTCTCAAGTCCAAAGAACATTTTATTTTGACAAAATGAAACAGCAATAGCATATAACATTTATCAAAGGCTTACAATATGCTAGACATTGTAAGTATCCATTCCATTTATTTAATTCTCATAATACCCCAATGAGTATAGGTACTATTTTTATGCCCATTTTATAAATGGAGTAACTGAGGCTTGGAGAGGTTAGATAAGTGGGACAAGTTTACATGAATGGTAAGCAGAGGAATTTGCAAACCTTTTGGAAAGGTAGGAGATTAAAGAACGGTTGGATTTTATTTTCTTGCCAACCCATTATCATGGTATCAGATGATTTTTAGGAAGAGTATCAGCCCTTTCATTGGAATGTGTTTCTTCATCTTCTGATTTAGAATTAGCAGCAGCAGCAAAATGGAAAAGGAGAAATGTGGAGACATGAAGAGAGCCACTGAGAACTCAAAGTGGTGCTTCCTAGAGGACACCTACTTTAGTGTTTAGAGACGGAGTGTTTGCATTTGACAGTGAATGTTTGTTTAATCTGAAAATGTTGGGTTCTCTTAGATGTCTTAAATGGCTCCCATCCTATCTTGTTGGCTTCCCTTTGCCACACCTGTTTTGAAAAGGCATGGTTGGCAGTGCTCAGTCTCTACAGCCTTGCTGTCCAGTTGTCCTAAATTCTGATCTGGAGGCTTTGGAATCAATAAGGTTATTTGTTTATTGAAACAATTTCAAAATTAAATAAAACTTCCAAGTACATCACAAATTATTTTTCTTTTTCTGAACCACTTGAGAGTAAGTTGCTGAACAACATCCTGTGGCTCCTGAATGCAGTATGATTAAAAAAAATAAATATAAATATTCTCCTACATCAGCGTCTCCCAGATCATCTCTGAATCGACAGCATTGGTGTCCCCTGATAACTTGTCAGAGACACACATTCTTAGGTCTCACTGCAGACTTTCTGAATCAGAAACTCTGATGTAGCGTCCAGCAATCTGCATCTTAACAAGTCCTCTAGGTGATCCTGATGAAGACTCAGGATTACACCCCAGGTATTTTGTAGAGTGTCCCATATTATCTCAATAGAACCATTAAAATCAAGAAATTAATACCAATCCATTTACATTCTGCCACTTTCCCTGATTTTCATGTCCTTCTTAGCAAAATGATGGCAGCCAAAGTTTCCCATTGCATTTGTTAGGTCTCTTTAAAACCCTTTAGTTTGAAATAGTTCTTTAATCTTGTCTCGGCTTTCATAACCTTGACACCTTTGAAGAGGACAGGCCGGTGATTTTGCAATGTGTTCCTCAATTTGCCTTTGTCTCATGTATCCTTATGATCAGATTCAGGTGGTGCGCTTCTGGCAGAAATATCATGAATGTGATGCTGAGATCTTATCATTGTACCCCATCAGATGGTGCATGATTTCAATTTCATGTATCATTTCTCATGTTTACTTTGATAACTTGATGAAGCTGAAGCCCATCAGGCTTTTTTGCTGTGTAGCTGACATTTTCATTCTGTAATTGATACATATTTTGTGGTGAGAAATGTTGAAATTATGTAAATATACTCCTTATTAAACCTTCCATTTATTTCTTTATTGTTTGTCCATCCATTCATTTAGTTGGGCATGGGACTCATGGATTTCTGTTTTATTAAATGGGTTGTAATCCATTACTATCATTAGCATTATGTTCAAACTGTCTCAGATTTGGGCAGTGGAAGCCCTTTCAAGCTTGCTTCTGTGTCCTTTTCATGTGTTCTCATTTGCTGAGCCCTCCCTTGCCTTCTGGTGCAAAAAGATATTCCAGGATCATGTTACATTTTGTCTGCCCAGCCCTAGAATCAGCTATTTCCTAAGGAGCCCTAGTTTTATTTCGTTTCGTTTCTTTTCTTTCAGTGGCAAATGGTATTTAGAAATCAAGATCTGGGCACTAGATGTTCTCATTGCTACTGGGGTGTTACTGCTTCCAGACCCACTCAGTGGACAGAGCTGGAGACTATATTGTATGTGTGTGTATACACACACACTCTTATATCTATATGTGCTTCCATGTCCAGCTACACATATTAAAAACTATGAGTTCACACTGCTATCTCCAATTCCAGTCTTATTCCACAGAGTTTATTCTGGTTTTCTCTGTTTCTGTATTTGCAGCTTCCTGACATGATGGTGAGAAATATGATTCCCAAACTCTCTACTATGTTATGTATTTGATCAGCCTCGCAGTCTCCCTTCACCATGGCTGCTCCACTCTGCATAGACACGCTTTTCTCATCCTACTGGGCTCTGATACTGCTGCACCTGCCACTGCTCTGGCCTGCACAGATGTCCCTCATCCCATTTATGCATCTTCTGATGCTCTGGCACTCTGCCTGGCTCTTCTCTTCACTTGGGTTCTGACACCCCATGCTGGACATACATAGATAGCATTCTTACCCTGCTCAGACTCTGACAGTGTGGGCTGGGCCGCCCCTCACATACACCTAAGACCTACCTCCTCATGCAGTTATGGCTCTTATTCTCTGCACCACCACCCTCCTGGCCCCACTGAGGCTCCAGAATCACAGGCTGCGCTGGGCTGCTACATCTTCTCTTTCTCCTTCCTCACTGAACCTGAACCATACAAAGCATCCTGCTATTCTCTGCTCTTTCCCCTTGTCACACCCCCACACGCTCATGGGGATGCTCTATGCACCCTGGGAAGGCTACAGAACTTCACTCTGGGGCTTTGCAAATTGCTCCCTGATCTGGGGCTTTTGGAGTGAATTCTTCAGATCAGAATGGGAAGGGGAAAAGGAGGAAGAGAAAAAAATACAGGAAGGCTTCAATATACTTTTAAAATTGACTTCTTTATCCACAGTACTAGCAGAATTTAATTTTAGCACTTGTTTAGGAAGGGTACAAAGCCACTCACATTTTAACTCAAAGCTTATGAACCTTATAATCTCCTAAAATAATAATTTCATATACATAGAGAGATGTATAGATATAGATACATATCAGGTTCCTAGAGACATTCCAAGTGTTTTTCTACACTTACAACTAATATGGTAGGGTAGAAGCATTTTCCTTCCTTCCTTGTTTTTTTTGATCTAGCTCTGTTGCCCAGACTGGGGAGTAGTGGCTTGACTTTGACTCACTGCTGCTTTGACTTCCCAGGCTTAAGTGATCCTCCAACCTAAGCCTTCTGAGTAGGTGGGACTACATGCACATGTTACCAGGCCGGGCTACTTTTAAAAAGTTTTTGTAAAGACAAAGTCTCACTATGTTGCCCAGTCTGCTCTTGAACTACTGAGCTCAAGTGATCCTCCTACCTCAGCCTCCCAAAGTGTTAGGATTACAGGTGTGAGCCACCACTCCAGGTCTGAGAATTTTTGAAATTAAAATCTGCACACTGTTTCAATTCTAGTTTTTGCTGTTCATGTCACAGTTGGATTACATCTGTGTGTTTCTCTCCCTCACTGGACTCATTGATGTTTCTGATGCATGTCCTGAGGGTTTAACCCTTTCCCAGCACTCTGATCTGTGGGCTTGCATTTCAGAATCAGCAAATAAGGGGCTAAAATGTAAAGAAAGAAGCTGCTTGTAAAAGTCTTAGATGAAAGAGTCAGATACAAAGTTTGAAAGCAGGTTTGCGAAATGAATTTTCCTGTTTTTACATAAACTACATCAATCTGAATTGGGGAAGGAGAGGCACCTTTGAAAGAGGGAGTAGGGAGTAAAGAGTGGGAAACCCTCTGGGTTGGGCCAGGGCTGAGAAAGATATCAGGGGTGTTTTGGGGAGAGTACTAGGGAATCCTGTGTAGGTCACTCAGCTGTGATGCTTACTGCTGTCACCAACGGCCAGTGGTCAGCCTATTAGCCCTGAGTGACTGGGTTGAAGTGACACTTGTCAGGGCTATGGAGAGCCCATCCAGTCTTTTTTGCTGTCCCGATCATCACTTGGGGATACAGACTGGGGAAAACATAACCCCTGGTGGGCTGAGATGATGGTGTGAAGAAAAATCTTGCCCTTAATCAAGATGGGGCTAAGGAGGAACTGGATAGAACCAGTGGGCAATTGCCCCTTGAACCAGTAGAGTGATAAATGTGCAGTTATTGTTATGTTATTGTTATTATAGTAGATGTGTATGGAAATTAAAATATCAGCACAGCACTCTTCCTGTGTTAGTCTGGTTTTGTGTCACTATAAAGAGGTATCAAGCCAGGTGGAGTGGTTCACAACTGAATCCCAGCATTTTGAGAGGCTAAGGCAGGAGGATTGCTTGAGGTTAAGAGTTCAAGAGCATCCTGGAAAACATAGCAAGGCCCTGTCTCTACAAAAAAATAAAAAATTAACTGGATGCAGTAGTGCATGCCTGTAGTTTCAGCTACTTGTGAGGCTGAGATGGGAAGATCACTTGAGCCTGGGTGTTCTAAGGCTGTAGTGAGCTATGATCACGTCACTGCACTCTAGCCCAGGCAACAGAGTGAGATTGTGTCTCAAAAACAAAAACAAAAAATACCTGAAACTGAATAATTCATTAAAAAAGAGGTTTAATTGTTTCATAGTTCTGCAGGCTGGACAAGCATGGTCCTGGCATCTGCTTGGCTTCTAGGGAGGCCCCAGGAGCTTATACTCATGGCTGAAGGTAAAGCAGAAGCAGATGCATCACATGACGAGAGTGGGAGCAAGAGAGAGAGTGCAAGTGCTGCACACTTTTAAACAACCAGCTCTCCCATGTACTAACAGAGCAAGGCAGGCAGCTCTCCCGTGTACTAATGGAGCAAGGTCGCCAGCTCTCCCGTGTACTAATGGAGCAAGGCCGCCAGCTCTCCCGTGTACTAACGGAGCAAGGCAGGCAGCTCTCCCATGTACTAACGGAGCAAGGCAGGCAGCTCTCCCATGTACTAACGGAGCAAGGCCGCCAGCTCTCCCGTGTACTAACGGAGCAAGGCAGCCAGTTCTCCCATGTACTAACAACAGAGCAAGAACTCACTCATCACCAATGGGATGATGCTAAGCCATTTGTGAGAGGTCCACCCCTATGATCCAATTATCTCCCACCAGGCCCCACCTCCAACACTGGGATTCACATTTCAACATAAGATTTGGAGGGGACATATATTCAAACCATACCATTTTGCCCCTGGCCCCCTAAATCTTATTGTAAAGTACAATCATCCCTTCTCAATAGTCCCCTGAAGTCTTAACTCATTCTAGCATCAAGTCCAAAGTTCCAACTCATCTCCTTCCGCTTATAAGCCTGTCAAATCAAAATAAGTTATTTACTCCCAAGATACAATGGTGGTATAGGCATTGAGTAAACAGTTCCATTCCAAAAGGGGGAACCTTGTCAAAAGAAAGGGGTAATAGGCCCCATGCAAATCTGGAATCCAGCAGGGCAGTCATTAAATCTTAACGCTCCAAAATATTTCTTGAATTTATGTCCTGCATCCAGGGCACACTGGTGCAAGGGGTAGGCCTCCACGGCCTTGGGCAGCGCCACCTCTGTGGCTTTGCAGGTGCAGCCCATGCAGCTGTTCTCATGGGTTTGAGTGTCTGTGCCGTTTCCAGGCTCAGGATGCAAACTGCCAGTGGCTCTACCATTCTGGAATCTGAAGGGCAGTGGCCATTTCCCCACAGCTTCACTGGGCTGTGCTCCAGTGGAGACTCTGTGTGGGGCTCCAACCTCACATTTCCTTTCAGCACTACCCTAGTAGTTTCTCTGTGGGGACTCTGCCGTTGTGGCAGTCTTCTGCCTGGGTACCCAGGCTTTCCCATACATCCTTTTGAATCTGGGGAGCTTCCAAGCCTCCTTCACTCTTGCATATTGTATGTTTGCAGGCTTAACACTACTGGAAACCACGAAGACTTGTGGGAGACTGCACTTTCTGAAGCAGCAGCTAGAGCTGTACCTCGGGCTCTTTGAGCCATGGCTGGAGCTGAAGTGACTAGGATATGGAGAGCAGTATCCCAAGGCTACGGAGGGCAGTGCATCCCTGGGGCTAGCCATTGAAACCACTGTTTCCTCCTATGCCTCTGAACTGTAGTGTGAGGGGCTGCCTCAAAGATCTCTGAAATGCTTTGGGGCTTTTTCCTCATTGTCTTTAATATTAGCACTTGGCTCTATTTTAGTAGTGCTAATCTCTCTAGCAAGTGGTTGCTCTGCGGCCTGCTTGAATTCTTTCTCTGTCACAGGGCCAGGCTGCAAATTTTCCAAACTTTTATGCCGTTTCCATTTTAAATATTAGTTCCAACTTCAAGTCATTCCTTTGTTCCTTCATCTAATCATAGGCTGTTAGAAGCAGCCAAGTAACATCTTGAATTCTTTGCTGCTTAGAAATTTCTTACACCAGATACCCTAGGCCATTATTCTTAAATTCAAATTTCCACAGAGCCCTAGGACGTGGACATAAAGCAGCCAAACTCTTTGCTAGGGCATACATGGATGACCTTTGCTCCAGTTTCCGTTAAGTTTTTCATTTCCATCTGAGACCTTATCAGCTTGAATTTCACTGTCCATATCTCTATCCGCATTTTGGCCACAACAATATGACCAATCTATAAGAAGTTTGAGACTGAGTCTTGCTCTGTTGCCCAGGCTGGAGTGCAGTGGCACGATCTCAGCTCACCATAACCTTCGCATCCCAGATTCAAGTGATTCTTGTGTCTCAGCCTCCTGAGTAGCTGGGATTACAAATACCTGCCACTATGCCTAGGTAATTTTTGTATTTTTCGTAGAGATGGGGCTTTACCATGTTGGCCAGTCTGGTCTTGAACTCCTGACCTCAGGTGATCCACCCACCTTGGCCTCCCAAACTGCTGGGATTACAGGCATGAGCCACCACGCCCGGGCCTTTCTGTCTTCTTCTGAGCCCTAAACTCTTCCAACTTCTGCCTGTTACCCAATTTTAAAGGTGCTTTCACATTTTCAGGTGTCTTTATAGCAATGCCTTACTCCTTGGTACCAATTTTCTGTGTTAGCCCATTTTTGTGTTGCTATAAAGAAATATCTGAGACTAGGTAACTTATAAATAAAAGAGGTTTAGTTGGTTCACAGTTCTGCAGGTTGCACAAGCATGGCACTGGCATCTGCTTGGCTTCTGGGGAGGCCTCAGGGAGCTTTTCCTCATGGTGAAAGGTGAGGCACGAGCAGTCATATTACACAGCAAGAGTGGAAGCAAGAGAAAGGGGAGTCGTGCCACACATTTTTAAATAACCGAATCTAGCATGAACGAACTGAGTGAGAACTCATTCATCACCAAGAGATGGTACTACTAAGCCATTCATGAGGAATTTGCCTTCATGATTCACCTCCCACTGGACCCCACCTCCAACCCTGGATATTACATTTCCACATGAGATTTGTAGGCCTCAAACATCCTAACCATGCCATCCCTATCTAAAATAAAAATTATCCGGATGTGGTGATGCCCACCTGAAGTCCTAGCTATTCAGGAGGCTGAGGTGAGAGGATCACTTCACTTGAGCACAGTTCAAGGCTGAAAACATAAATCTAAATAAGTATTTACCTCAATTTCTCAATTTTTCAGACCTAAATTTTACTAAGTTGTTGACATTTTACTAAAAGAGAGGAGGATGTAATTCACTTTCATTGTCTTAAAAAAAATCCAGTCCCTCTTCTTTTCTCCTTATTGTGATTTATTAAATTTTTAAGTCTATACTTTGTAAGGTGAGAAATTTAGTGCCTTCACTCTTTCTACTGTATCTCCTTCCTCCACTTCTTGGTTGGTCAACCATACCAATACATTTTTATTGATAAAATTTATAACATTTGCATTATATTTTAATTAAGTAAAATAAATATTTAGCAGTATTATAAAATTTACTATAGGATTAGTGAGTATTATTAGACCCTTAGAAAATACTATGTAATATACCACTAAACTTGGGCCATTCAGAGGAAGCTACTCCAAGCTTCAAGGTCAACAGGATTTTATTTCAAAATCATGCCCCCTTTTTTTTTTTTGCTTCCTATTTGGACTAGCGATATGCATTGATTTACTGAAAGTTCATAATTGCCTTCCATTTTTGTTTCCTGTTGCCTGAAAGAACATATGCCTTCTTTACCATATTCCTAAGCTCATTCAACTTTTTAAAGCAAACTACTTATTGAAATACCTGATGTCTTTATGTGCCTGCTGCATAGCTATCAGCCTGGGATTTTAAAAAATTGTATTTTTAGTTCATTATACTCTTTCTAGGATCCTTTATCTTTTTATGTGGTAATAATTTTTCTTTACTTTGTTTTAGTGGGGTATACTCAATTTTTTCAGAAAATGTTTATAGAAGGTAAAGTTTTTGAGTTAATGCTTGTCTGAAAATGTCTTTTATTTTGCTCTTGAGTCTGATTGATAGTTTGGTTCAGTATAGACTCCTACATTCAAAATCATTTTTTCTTTTGAACTTTGAAAGCATTGTTTGATTATTTGCTAGTCTTCCAAATCACAGTAAGAAATTGTCAATTGTTAAATTTTAATGTATTCATTGCAGGTAACCTGTTTTTCCCCTAATTCTGGATTTTGTGTTTAGATTTAATGTTGTTAAGTATTAGGTGAGCTGTTGTGTTAGTCCGTTCTCATGCTGCAAATAAAGACTACTCAAGACTGGGTAATTTTTAGGGGAGAGAGGTTTAATTGACTCACAATTATGTAGGCCTGGGGAAGCCTCAGGAAACTTACAATCATGGCAGAAGGGGAAACAAACACATCCTCCTTCACGTGGCAGCAGCAAGAAGTGCAGAGTGAAGGGGGAAAATCCCCTTATAAAACCCGCAGATCTCCTGTGAACTCACTGACTGTCATAAGAACAGCATAAGGGCACTTCCCCCATGATCTAATCACCTCCCACGAGGTCCCTCCCCCAACACATAGGGATTATGATTAAGATTACAATTCAAGATGAGATTTGGGTGGGAACACAACCAAACCATATCAGCTGTGATGATTTGCATTTTAGAAAATCTTCTGCAATTATATCTGTGATTTATTTATGACTTCCATATTCTCAAACTTCTAGTGGAAGTTCCTCTCCAGAACTTCCACTGGATGTATATGGCCTTTTTGAATTGATCCTCTTTTATGTTCCCTCTTCTTTTTTCTGAGCTTTGACTTTTCACTTTTATAGAGTAATTTTTTCAATGTTTTTATCCAGTCATTCTACTGAATATTTTATTTCAACAATCATATTTTAAATTCCATTAATTCTATTCTTAGATTGTTCCCTTTCCAGAAGCGTAGTCTTATCATCTGGAACAAATATCTTCTCAAATGCTAATTATGCTTTTTTTTTTTTTTTTTTAGAGACAGGGTCTCAGGCGTAGTGGTGAGGTCATAACTCACTATCAACTCCAGGGCTCAAGGGGTCCTTCCACCACAGTTTCCCAAGTAGCTGTAACTATAGGTTCACACCATCATGCCCAACTAATTTTTTAATATACATATATTTTTAGAGATGGGATTTCACTATGTTGCACAGGCTGACCCCAAACTCCTGGCCTTAAGCAATCCTCCCAGAGTGCTGGGATCACAGCATGTGTCCACTATGTCTGGCCTAATTATACATTTTTAATCCTTTAAAACATTTCCTTGAATTAATAGTTTCTTAAAGTTCATTTTTATAGTAGTTTGTCTTTCTTATGGTCTGTCTGGTTTTTCTCAAATGTCTAGTAATCTTTGGTTATACATTTATATTTATGATGGAAAGACTGTTGCTTAATGGGTTATATTTTATAAAACCCTATGTATCTAAGAATGTCTTTTTGTTGTTTTCAGAGAAGCAAAAATTCTTAATTGGGTATAAAATTCTTAGCTCAAAGTTACTCTCAAAATTCAAGACATGTATCTCCATAACCTATTTCAGTAGGGAATTTGAGGCCAGCTAGACATTTTCCTTCCAGGCATTACTCTTTCACCCTTTGTTTCTGCTAAGAAATGTATGTGAGATTTAATTTAATTAAATTAATTTTTAAATTTCTATTTTTATTTTAGATTCATGGAGTACATGTACAGGTTTATTAGAAAGATATATTGCATGATGCTGAGGTTTTGGGCTCCAGTTAGTGAACATAGCACCCAATATATGTAAGATTTTTAAAATCTCATTTACTTGTTTGAATATTTTAGCATGTTGAGATGAGGTGTGGGTCTTTATTAAAGTTATTTTTCCTGGAATGCAATTGTGTTCACCTGTGAAACTTGGCATGCAGTAGGCACTCAGTAATAACAAGTAGATAAATTAATCAATTGTTTCTATTTGAAATTTCAGTTTACACTTAGTTTAGGAATGTCTTCTTTTTTTGTTTTTATTTTTTTGAGGCAAAGTCTTTCTCTGTTATCCAGGCTGGTGTGCAGTGGCACAATCACAGCTTGCTGCAGCCTTGAACTGGGCTCAAGTGAAGCGATCCTCCCACCTCAGCCTCCTGAATAGCCAGGACTACAGGTGGGCATCACATCTGGAAAATTTTTATTTCAGATGGGGTCTTGCTATGTTGCCCAGGCTGGTTTTGAACTCCTGGCCTCACGTGATTCTGCCTCTGCCTTCCAAGACACTGGGATCACAGGCATGAGCCACCAGACCCAGCCTTTATTAAGCTGATATTTCTTGTTTTTCAGTTATTCTGGTTTCTTTCCCATGGGCTGTTACAATTCTTGGTTTGTTGTCTTTGTCACTGATTTGATTTTATAAAATGTGCTTCTGTTATTTATTGCCTCTGTTGTGGGTTTAAATCCTCTTATTGCATTATAGTGTCCTTGCCATCTTTCCTCAAGTTATTTTCATCTCATTCTGTTATTCTTACATCTCAATCTTTCTTCTTATGGCTTTTTGTTCTGTTCCGCAAAGGTTATGTCTTTAGACATTCCAATTAGAATGCCAATTTTAACAATTTTCTTCTAGTTTTAGAAGTTGCCTTAGTTTGTGCTGCTATAAAAAAATATCACAGACTGGGTAATTTGTAAGTCATAGAAACAGTTCTGGATACTGGCTGTCCAAGATCCAGATGCCAGCAGATTCCATGTCTGGTCAGGGCTCTCTCTCTGCTTCCAGGATATCACTTTGTTGCTGCATCCTCCAGAGGAGGGGAGCACTGTGTCCTTACATGGCAGAAGGGACAGAAAAACAAAACAGGGTCTAGCTAGTTCCCTCCAGCCCTTTATAAGGTCATTAATCCCAATCATGAGGTCTTCATTCTCATGACTTAACCACCTCTTAAATTTCCCACCTCTTAATACTGTCATATTGGCAATTAAGTTTCAACACATGAATTTTGGGAGGATGTTCAGATCATAGCAGTAGTAAATAATCTTCAGAGGCATTTAGTTTTTCTCCAGGTGTCATTTTTCCTTGTTCTGTAGTAATTGTTCATAAATTCCATCTCTTACCCTTCTGTTTTCTCACCTTCAAACAAAGATGGATCTATACAGAGTCAGTTTTTATCTGCAAAGAGCTCAGACCTTGGCTTCGTAGTCTGCCTACTTTGGTATGAATTAGATCTCCTCCTCAGTGGGGTTTGGGTGGGCACAGCCCCTACACCCAATCCTGGTATTACCAAGGTTTCCTCTATTATACTTCTCTTGGCTGGATAGGGATTCTTGCTTTTCTTCTCTGCTGTACCTGGTAGTCCCCGAGTGTACTGGCACTGGTTTCTGTTTTTGTTATTATATCCTCAGTGTTTCAGTTGAGGTGACTTCATCTCCCAGAATTTAATATGCTATCTCACCACCTTGAATTCCTCTTCTTCTCCCTAGCTGTTATTTGGGAGTTGTAACCTTCAGTTGTCTGTGTGAACATTAATTTAATTTGTATACCCATGTTTATAGCAGTATTATTTATAAAAATTAGGAGCAACCCATGTGTTCATGAATGAATGAATAGATAAAATGTGGTATATACATAAAATGGAATATCAATCATCCCTGAGAAGGAAGGAAATTCTGACATGCTATAAGATGGGTGAGCCTTAAGGACATGCCAAGTGAACAAAGCCAGACACCAAAGGATAAATACTGTATCATTCCACCTACATGATGAACCTATAGTAGGCAAATTCATGGAAATAGGGAGTAGAATGGTGGTTGACAGGGGCTGGAGATGGGATTAAGGAGTTATTATTTCTAATAAAACTGAGATACAGGGAACCCAGTGTAGCTATTATTGACTGGTACTGTTGTTTCTGGAATGCACTGTGGAGAGATACAGGTGAAATAGGAGGTATACACCTGGCACTGGAGAATCTTTTATGGACTTGGGAAAATAGGATATACATGTTTAGAGTAAATCGGACCTAACCATGCATCTGTGGCAAGTGCCTAACCTCCTCACATCTGCATTTCCTCACCCATAAAATGTGTATACTACAGTGAATACAGGGGCTAGGATCAATACCTTCCTTAGGTAGTTGCAATGAAAATGAATTAAATAACATGTAGGTAAAACAGCTATATTTGGCACATAGTAGGTGCTCAACTATTGTTATTTCCCTTTCCCTTAAAAAGTGAGATTAAACAATGAGAAAAGCTAGAACTTAAACCAAACATTTCAGTAAGACTAGAGCATACTTCTCTTTCTCCTAAAAGGCAAATGTTCTGAAATGAAGGAGGCAGAACTGACATCATCTATGAGTGGCTTTCACTGTGGATTCTTGGCTGTGTGGGCAGCTTGATGATTATCTCCAAATCTGTGAGAATACTAATATATTACACATGTGTGGGTTGTAATGCTTATTTGATTAATTCTGTCAACCTATGCTTTAAATGTACAGTAAAGTACCTGTTATCTAAGCTTACATTTACCAAGTATGCATGTGCACATGTGGGCACGCACACACACACGATTTTTCTGCTTTGATGATTCAAAGGCTCATGTAAAATCATTTTTTTAGTACTTTGACAAGGCATAAACTACTGTGGTTTCTTTGGGTAAGAATTTATAAGGAGCTGGAAATTTAATAATGATTCTAATTTTTATGCTCCTTTAAGACCTTTTCCTTGGGTTGAATGTCCTTTCACAAGTTTCCATGCTATCTTGTGTATATGTCTGTTATTTCACCTCCAAGTTGTATTTAATTACTTACGTGGCTGTTTCTCTCCAAGGATTGTGAACTCTGAGAGTAGGACTGTTTTATGCATTTCTATACAATACCTGATTATAGTAGGTGATCAGTAAATGTTTATTGAATTAAATTGAACCTTGGCAAATTTTACTTGGCAAATTCTTGACGTCAACTTTCTTCCCTTTCTCCTGATGTTAAAGAGAGTTATTACTACTCTGTACAAACCAAGCTAAAACCTTAAGTTGGATACCAATGACCATAAATCAAATGACTCAAGTAACCTTGGTGTTGCCAGAATATGTTTTCACTAGTAAGACATGTTATTTAGAATGTTCCAAATATCATTCATGTTGATGTTACCTTTTTTCCCTCTCAGCCTTTCCAGAAGAGCTATTGAGGAAAGACAGCCCCAGCTTACAATGGTTTGACTTATGATGTTTTTGACTTTATGATGATGTGAAAACAATATGCATTCAGTATAAACCATACTTAAGTATGGTATTCAACAAATTACATAAGATAGCCAACAGTTCATTATAAAGTAGACTTTGTGTTGGATGATTTTGCCCAACTGTAGGCTAATGTGTTTTGAGCACGTTTAAGGGAGGCTAGGGTAAGGTATAACATTTGGCAGATTAGGTGTATTAAATGCATTTTCAACTTATGATGGGTTTTTGGGTTGTAACCACATCCTAAGTTGAGGACCATCTTTATATGGATTTACTGTGTTTCCAGAAGATCCATTTCAGAGCTTCAGGATTATAACATGGCATAGTCTACATTGTGAAACTATATTAATATAAGGTCTTTTAGGCTTTCTTGTAATAAAATCCCACAGGATAATGTGCAGGCTAGAAGCAACTCCTCAATTCTGCTCACTTCTTACCAGTTTTATGGAGAGAGTCTAGAGTTTTGACACTGAGGAAAACTCAGGATGGTGTGAGTCCCCCTTTTCTGTTACTCCCCTTGCAGAATAGGAGATCTTGACAAGGAGGGGCATGAGATAATGTCTGGTGACAGCAATATGGGGAGTGATGTCTAGGTGGCTGATTTTTGGCAAAGGAGCTGAGACTGTAAAAAGCCATCAATAACAAGGCATTTTTTCTTTCTTTTTTTCAATATTAAGCAGATGCTAAACCCACAAAATTGAACAAAATAATCTAACAAAATTAAAAACATATCCCCACCCCATGCAACCCATGTTTGGAATTCATAAAAGTGAGATGTGTACTGGGTTTTGGTACTGGCAAAGAAATAACCTGTTTTGTCAACATCTGCAGCAAGAAGGGCAAGCAAAACAGAATCACCTTTGTAATGTCTGGTAGATGTGTTAGAGGAATTTATTACTAAATTGTAGGTAGGAACTTTCATAAATCCCAACCTGCCAGCCTTTTCACCCCCAAATTGACTAAATGGATTCAACTCAGAGAAATGAGGCAGTTTCTTCTGAGAATGCAATTTAGGGAGGTAGCCAGTACAGTCCTGGAGACAAGGGTTATTTACTGCATGCCATTGTACAAGCAATGAAATCACAATTGATCAAGGGGGAAAAATTCTATCAGCAGCTCAAATAAAGATGCAGGAAAGTGTAAGGGTTGGATAGCAAGAGGAAATAATCCATCTTTCCTGGAGAACACTGGGATTTAATAAATGACAAAATGAAAATTCCAGACTGTTGTCACACAGGTGGTGTAGGGTGAACAGTGAGCTATCCCCAGAGCTTTTTAAGACAAGTTAGAAAGTCAACCATACATCGGTGAGATCAGATATCTTCAGACACATCTTAAAAAACAAAGCTCCGAATCAGAGGAGTGAGGTATGGGTGTAGCCTGAAAAAGGTGGGTTAATATGGGCAAAGACTGCTTTCAAAAGAGAGGTTATTGCCATGGGGTTAGAGAGAGGGCATCCAAGGATTCAGAATTTGTTGGTTTACACATGCTGTGTGGAGTAGAGACAGAACAGCTAGGAAATCTTAGCTATCCAGGCTCCTTTGAAAACTGTCCTCTGTTTTGGAAAAGGTTTTATGAGGCTTCACCATGACCTTGGCTGCCTTCAGACATTTATGTCTCAAGGTGCCTGAGACATTTATGTCTGGGAAGGCTTCATTCATCTCACCCTGTCAATCATCCAACAAGGATTTACTAATTATTTCCCATGTATTATTACAGTTGTAGCATTCCCTCCCTTCAACTGAAGACTTTTAACTTGACTGCTGTTCTTCTCAATGTAAGCTTTAAGACATTAAGCATAATTTTTTTGAATTTTTGGATTTTTTTAGTGTGGTTTCTTCTAAAAACACTTCAAGAAGTATTCCCACACAAACATTGTTATCTCCATAAAAACAGTTTTTGAATGATTCATTTGTTTATTATTTTGCAACATGTATCAAGTAGCTGTTGAGTAGTCAGACTATGTTAGAGAATAGGGATACAGAGATAAAAGACAGAGGAGGTCATGATCCAGTATTGGAGATGGACATTCATGTAGAGTTTGAGAAATGTTCTGATAGAGTAGATGGTGTAGAGAGGAGGGGAATTTAGCTGAGATTGCTGGGAAGGGTGTTTTCAGAAGAGGCGATCTCTCAGCCAGGTTTAGAGGAACAATAGGAGTTAGGTGAAGATGGGATGGAAGTATTTGTAGAGGGAATCACTCACATTAGTTGAATCAGTAATCACTGAATATCTGGTATACCAACCATTCTTCCAAGCACTGGATATATAGTATCTGCCTTCATGAAGTTTATGTTCTAACTGGAGGGTGAAGATGAGTAGACAACAATGAGTATCTAAATAAATAACTGATACAATTTAGTTAAAAGTAGTGCTGGTTTTTAAAAATTTGTATGTATATTTTATATATTTAGGGGTACAAGTGGAGGTTTCCTACATGCATATATTGCATAGTGGTGAAGCCTGGGCTTTTAGTGTACTCATCACCTAAATAGTGAACATTATATCCAATAGTTGATTTTCAACTCTCACTCCACTCCCACACTCCCACATTTTGCAGCCTCCAGTGTCTATGATTCTACTCTGTATGTCCATGTGTACCTATTGTTTAGCTCCCACTTACAAATGAGAACATGTAGTATTTGACTTTCTGTTCCTGAGTTAATTTACTGAAGATAATGGCCTCTAGTTCCATCCATGTTGCTGTAAAAGACGTGATTTTATCCTTTTTTTATGGCTTAGTGGCATTTGTGGCATGTATATACACATATATATAAAATATATAATTCATATATACTATAGTGGTATGTATATACTGTAATATATAGTGATATATACACACAGTATATATGTATATCTACACACACATAGTATATATGTATATATATCATTATATATTATAGTATATACATATGATATCACTTTTTAAAGATTTTATATGTTATAGTGATATATATAGTAGTTTACATAGTGATAGCATATATATATGTATATAAGTTGTGTATATATATCTATATATATAATTTGAGCAAGAATAATTTGACTTACTCTTTTCCAATTCGGATTCCTTTTATTTTTTTCTCTTGCCTGATAGCTCTGATAATTACTTCCAGTAGTTTGTGAAATAAGGTGTTAAAAGTGGGCGTCCTTGTCTTGTTTTAGTTTTTGGAGTGAATGCTTTCATTTTTTCTCATTAAATATGGTGTTGGCTGTTTGTTTGTCATATATGGCCTTTATTATGTTGAGGTATATTCTTTCTATGCCTAGTTTGTTGAGAATTTTTATCATGAAGAGATGCTGAATTTTATGAAATGCTTTTTCTGCGTCTATTGAGATGATCTTATGATTTTTGTCCTTAATTATGTGATGTATCACGTTTATTGATTTGCATATGTTGAGCCATGTTTGTGTCCTTGGGATAAATTCTACCTAATTGTGGTGTATTATCTTTTTGATGCGCTGTTGGATCCAAAGTATTTTGTTGAGGATTTTTGCGTGTATGTTCATCAGAGATATTAGTCTGTAGTGTGTGTTTATGTGTGTATCCTTGCCTGGTTTTGACATCAGGGTGATGTTGGTCTCATAGAATAAATTAGGGGGAATTCCCTCCTCCTTGATTTTTTTGGAATAGTTTCAGGAGGATTGGTATTAGTTGTTTGTATATTTGGTAGAATTTGGCCGTGAATCTATCTGGTCCAGAGCTTTTTTTTTTTTTCTTTGAATTGGAAGGTTTGTTTTTGCTGGTACAATCTCACTACTCATGTGTTTCATATGGATGAAAACAATGTATACTCTGCAGTTATTGTGTAGAATATTCTGTAAATGTCTGTTAAGTCCATTTGGTCTAAAAGTCCAATTTAATCCAATATTTCTTTGTTTCCTGTGTCAATGATCTGTCTGGTATTGTGAGTGGAATGTTAACCCCCTATCACACACTATTATTACATGGCTATTTATCTTCTTTTTTTAGGTCTAGTAATATTTATTTTGTGTGTTCCAATTTGGGTGCTTCAATGTTGGGTGGATATATATTTAGACTTTCTTATATTCTCTTATTGAATTGATTCCTTTATCATTGTATAATGACCTTGTTTGTCTTTTTTTTTTCTTTTTTGATTTAAAGTCTATCTTACCTGATATAGGTATTTGACTTTGATTTAAGGTCTGTCTTATCTGCTCACTTTTGGTTTCTGTCCATGTGCAATATCTTTTTCCATTCCCCTACTTTTGGTCTATATGTGTCTTTAAGGGTAAGTTGAATTTCTTGTAGTCAGCATATGGTTGGATCATTTTTTAAAATCCATTCTGCCAATCTGTATACTTTAAGTGGGACACTTAATCTATTTATATTCGTTTAATATTGATATGTAAGGCTTTGTTCCTGTCATATTATTGATTGGTTTCAAGTTGTTTTATAAATTCTTTCTTTCTTTTTCAGTGTCTTTTTGTCTTCGTGGTTTGAAATTCTGTTGTGTTGCCATTGGATTCCTTCCTCTTCCTCCTTTGTGTGGTTGTTTAATACAAACTGTGAGTTTTATAATTCCAGGTTTTCATGATGGTGAATATTAACTTTTTGTTTCCATATTTAAGACTGCTTTTGGCATTTCCTTTAGGGACAGTCTGATGGTGACTGTTTCCCTCAGCATTTGCTTGTCTGGGAAGGACTTTATTTCTCTTTCATTTATGAAGCTTATCCTGACCCGCTACAAAATTTTTTGCTAACAGTTTTTTTCTTTCAGCACTTTAAAAATTCCTCCTCATTATTATCTTCTTGTGTATAAGATTTCTTCTAAAAAGTCCACTATTAGTCTGATGGGATTTCCTTTGTATGTGACTAGATACTTTTCTCTTGGAAATTTTAAAATTCTTCCTTTCACTTTGACTTCAGACATTCTGAATATTCTGTCTACCCCCTCAGAAATACCAATAAGTGTATGCTCAGTTACTTTATATAGTCTCAAACATTTCACAGGTTTTGTTTATTTTTTTCAATTATTTTGCCTTTATTTTTGTCCGACTGGATTATTTCAAAATACCTCTCTTCAAGTTCTGAGATCCTTTATTCTGCTTGGCCTTGTCTATTACTGAAGTTTTTCGATGTATTTTGCATTTCCTTCAATGAATTTTTTAGTTCCAGAATTTCTTCTTGGTGTCTTTACAAACATGATTATCCCCTAGGTATAGTTCTCACATACGTATCTTGGATTGATCTGATTTCTTCATATTTGTTTTGAGATTTCTCTTGAATCTCATTGAGCTTCTTTAAAATCAATGTTTTGAATTTTTTATCTGGCATTTCAAGGAATTCTTTTTGATCAAGTTCTGCTGGACAATTGCGGTCTTTTGGTGGTGTCATATTTCCATTTTTTTCATGTTTCCTGTGTCTTTCTGTTGATTTCTGCACATCTGATGTAGCCCTTGCTTATTCCAATTTTTTGAAATTTCTTTTATAGGGGATAATTTTTTCCTAGTAAGTATGTGTATTGTTGATTAAGATAGTCTGTCTTTGATTTTGAGTGTCTGAAGTAATGTGATCTTTGTATTACTTCTTTGACATTATACCTGTCAGTGGTCCCTGTGATTTTCTCAGGGACTTAAGGTATACTTGCTAGTTGAGGTTGTGATGAAGTTTACCTGGAGACTTAGACACCAACTGAGCCAGTCTTTGGGCCCCAGTAGTGTCAGCAGTTGGGCGGGTGTGCCTGTGTCTAGCCCCCACAGCAGCTGATAATGGCTCTGGTGTTAATAAGTCCTGGAGCACTGATTCTTGCAGCTCCAGGGGGTTTGCTTAGAAAGTAGTGGTAGGAGAGATGGGCGCAGTGTGGGGTAAACTGAGTAAAGCAGATGGTGCTTATCAATGTGGAAAGGCATTATCCAACTACTGGGGACCCTGATGGAACAAAAGGTGGAAGAAGAACAAGTTGTCTCTTTCTCTTCTTGAGCTGGGACACTCATCTCCTGATCTCAGACATCACAGATCTTTATTCTTAGGCTTAGGACTCTGGGACTTACCCCAGAGGTGTTCCTGGTTCTCAGGCTTTGGGCTTAGACTGAATGACACTACCAGCTTTCCTGGTTTTCCAGCTTGCAGATGGAAGAGAGTGGGAATTCTTGGCCTCCATAATAGTGTGAGCAAATTCCTATAACAAACCTCCTCAAATATTTGTGTCTCATATTGGTTCTGTTTCCCTGGAGCATACCAACGAATACCAAGGTACTAGGAAGGAAATGAAATGTGGTACAGGATAGAAAATGACTAGGAGAAGGGGCAGGGAAGGAGCTGGCACTTTAGCTAGAAAGGCTGGGAAAGATTCCTCTGAGATGAGCTGAAATTGTATGTTTGGAAGGGCAGGGAGAAAGCCAGTGGAGGCGATTGGGGGTAGAGGAGAGGGGAGACAAGTAGGTGAGGTCTGACCTAGGATTTTACTCTAAAGTCAATGGGAAACTTTGGAAGTTTTAATCAGAGGAGTGGTAAGATCTGATTGATTCTTTAAAAAGATCACTCTGGTTGGCAAATGGAAAAAGAGAATGTTGGGAGTAAGAATGGAAGCAGAGAGATCAGTTGGAAGGCCATGCTGGAGTCCAGGCCAGATGTGATGATGGCTTGGACCAGAATCTGAGCACTGGAGGAGGAGAGGCATGGTCAAAATTCAGAATGTATGTTGGAGGCAGATTCATTTTGTATAGATAGTAAATAAAGACAGGGATTAGAGATGAACTTTCTGGGTGTTTGGTAAAAGTACAAGGACAGGCAAAAGCGAAAGTAATAGGGATCAGCAAAGAGTTGATTTAGGGTACTGAGTACAATATTAACTTTGGAATCAGAAAACCTGTTTTATTCCTGACTGTGCCGCTTCCCAGCTGTGTGACCCTTGGACAAGGGACTTACCTTCTCTGCGTGCTGGTGTCTTCAGGGTGACAGTATTTACGTCTTCCCTAGATCGTTGTAAGGGATCAAAAGCTAATGTATGCCAGCTATAATAGTATCTGGCATGTAGTAAGTACCTAATAAAAGGTAGCTCTTAATTATTACAGGTGTAAAACCTCTACTGTGTTTTGTCCTCACAAAACTCTTGCACATTAAATTATAAATATAAGCGTATCATATCCAGGTTCTTCTGTCTTCACATATATAAGTGTTTTAGTTAGAGCTCAGTGAAGGAGAAATCACTCTCTAGGACTGCTGATTATTTATTATAAACATTCTTTCTATTTGTGCAATTGAATATTCCCCTTTTCTGCTCTTTTCAATCTTGCCCACATTTATTTCTTTGATTGATAATGATTGGTCTTATCAGGAATAAAGATATTTATTGTGCATTGAACACTCAATAGGTGTGTTCCTTTTATCAGCAGGATATAGGAGACCTGTGCTGAGTACATCCTAGCACACCTGATGTTAAGGCTAATTCACAAAGGAAAAATAGTCACCTTTTTTTCTTTTTATTACTGGTTAAGAAGCAGCTTATGAAGGCAGTGCCATGAGAAAGGAGGAAAGGATTAAGTGATTAACAACTGAATGGGAGGCGCTGCTATTGGGCTGCTGACAGGCTCTGAAAATGTTGCTGTCCAGCTCGTTGAAGCCAAGCACTGGATGCTTACTGCGCCCGTGCAGCATGTAAAGGGATGGGCACGAGGTTGATGAGATTGACTATAGACTTGAGGGAGTTTGGGAGAGCCAGAGTCGGGTGGGCTTGCCGTAGCGCAGAGACTGACATACAAAGGGCAAAACACAAGGGGGAATATAATGAGGGCTCAGATAATGGGGTCACAAAAGCTATGGGGGCACAGAAGAGAGAACAATTCTTTTCAACCTGTTGATCTTAGAAGCTTCTTGAAGGAAGTAGCATTTAAACAAGACATACAGGTCAGTGGAACTTTGAGCTGTGGCTCTGGTCTGAGCACAGGAATGAGATGTTTTTTATTTTTCTTTCTCCCCCTTAACATGGTGCCTGACACACAGTGAGCTTTCAGAAAACACAAACTGACTAAATTACTATGAAAGGCGTGTATATGGAACCACAGGGAGTCAAGCGGGTTGGGATTTAGTGGGAAGGAATATTTTGCTGCCCTTAACCCTCTATTTTGATTTCATTTCCTGTGTGTGTGTGTTTCTTTCTTTTCTTTTCTTTTTTTTTTTTTTTTTTGAGACAGAGTCTCGCTTTGTTGCCAGGTGCCAGGCTGGAGTGTAGTGGCATGATCTTGGCTCACTGCAACCTCTGCCTCCTGGGTTCAAGCAATTCTCCTGCCTCAGCCTCCCGAGTAGCTGGGACTACAGGCGCACATCACCACGTCCAGCTAATTTTTTTATTTTTTAGTAGAGACAGGGTTTCACCATGTTGGCCAGGATAGTCTCAATCTCTTGACCTTGTGATCTGCCCGCCTCTGCCTCCCAAAGTGCTGGGATTACAGGGGTGAGCCACTGCGCCCGGCCGTGTGTTTTTCATTGTGGTAAAATATATACAACATAAAATCTGTTCTTTTGGGCATTTTAAAGTGTACAATTCCACACCACTAATTACCTTCACAGTGTTGTGCAACCATCACCACTGTTTCAGAAATTTTTTTTATTACTCTAAACCAAAACTCTGTATCTGTGAAGCAATGACGCTGAATTCTCCCCTACCTCCTAGCCTCTGGTGACCTCTAATCTACTTTTTGTGGCTCTGAATTGCCTATTCTAGGTATTTTATATAAGTGGAGTCATACTATATTTTCTTTACCACTTCCTCTTTTTATTATTAACCTGGAAATACAAGATGGTACCGAGCCATTTTCTGCTTCAGCATGGCTTCAGGCTTTATGCAGGTCATGTTGAGTGTGCCGTCTTGTGACTGTTTGATTTCACAAAATAAAAATCTCTTATAAAATGCTCAACCTCACTTCTTGCATAGTCATGGGTGTGCTCATCTCTCTCTTTCTAGACTGCTAGCTCTGGGCAGGCAGGCAGGTGCTTCACTTTCAGAGGTCTGGAAAGTCCCATGCATTCAGTCATGTTTGCTGAATAGAGGCATGAGTCAACGCAGGAAACAAAAGAGGAAAAAACCTTTTGCAAGAGAATGTTTACCAGTGGGGACTCAGAAGGACAGGTACTCAGACCAAAGATACTTAAGAGTTTTAAGAAAAAAAGGGGAAGTACACAGGAACGTATCTGGAGCTCAGAATGACACAAAACTCATCTAAATAGTGGGAGAACAAGGTAGTAAGAAAAGCCCTTAGCAATATCTTACAAGGCAGGAAATTGACAGATGTGAGATGAGTGAGGATAAACGTTAACTGTGTGACTGATTGGAGTAACAGCTACTTTTCAATAGGTCTGCTACTGAACCTTCCGTAGGGTATCTGTTTTCTTTATGGCGGTCTTGTGATGTGCCATTAATTTATTTTTCAAGTGACGACATTGAATTTTAGAGATACCGCATTACCTGCTCTAACTCATAAACCCTAGTAAGTAGCTGAGTTGGGATTAGAATCAAAGTCTGTCTGGCTCCAAGGCTCAGCTCTTCTCCACTGTGAGAAAAGCTGTCTCTCACATTTGGAGTGTGGACTTGGGGAGGGAGTGAGAAAATGACTATCCAAGAATGAGATTAGTAAAGCATCATAGATGAGTTTCTTGTAGACATTGGTCCAATGTGCACCAGGTCCAAGAAATATTGGATACCACAGTGAAGGAGATTAGGGAAAATAAAACAACAAAATGTCTCATTCTGCTCACAGCAAAGCTAGAAGAAGAATGATCATGAGTGCAATGTTAGTATAAACATTTGAAGGGTGAGGACTTGTAATAGCACCCACCCCTGCATGTTCCTTGTCATCATGCAGTGCAGAAGCAACACATATTATTAAAAATAGTTCTGAAGCCCAAGGTAGAGCAGCCACTTCCCTTTCTTTTAGCTCACCCAGGCTAACACAATAGCAAAAGAAAACTCGTCAACGTTTACAAAATGCACAGCAGGCATTTACCCTCAGATGCTTTAAAAAACAGAGATATTTGTACTTACAGGCTATTAGTTGCTATAGAGTAATGTCTGCTAGGGCTGTTTTTTTCTATCAGGGGAATCAAATTTCTTGTGCTATCAGCCTCTTCTATATCATTTTTAAGGTGAGTCATAAAATGTTTTTTCTCTACTGTGGCAGCAAGGAGGAAAACTTCATTAGGGAAAAAGTAATGCAGTTTGAAAGAGTCCTGTAAACTCAAAATCTGTTTAGGGCACTTAATTCTGGGTTTTACAGGGTGACTACATCTTTATTTGCAAATAAACATGCAGCTCTTCAATGCACATGTCAGGCAGAAAGAGTGTTCACTGGGTGTTTGGGCTCTGCTGATTTCACGGCGTGGTGGAAAATTTGGGGACGAGAAGGTGGGTTAGTGTGATCAATCAAATAAGGACTCCTGTTTGTTGCTCATCATGCAGCTGGAGTCAGTGTGGAAAGTTAGTGTGCCTGAGAATGAGTGTGGCTTGATGTTTCCTTCTTTCCTATCCCTTCACCTCATTTCCAGTGAGTAACGACTAGTCTGGTTGTTACTCATTATTATTCAATTGATTAGTGACTGATTTTGACTTGCTGTTTGCCCCACCATGAAAACAACCACAAAAAATACCCTCAGCATTATAAAAATAATATACGTTAATCACAGAAAACTTGGAAAATACAGAAAAGCAGAGAGTAGAAAGAGAACAATTAATCATAGTCTTACCACTCAGAAAAAGTAAATGGACTGAGTGGTAAGTAAAATCACTCTGTTGATTTTTTTTTTTTGCATATTAAAAACATAGCTATAATCATATTGTGTATACAAAATTATATATACTAAGTCAAACATCTATTTTTGTGATTATGAAAGTGATCCATGTGCTTTGCAGAAAACTTGAAAAATATACAAGTATAAAGAAAAAATATATAGAATTTCACCATCCAGAGATAAATGCCATTGTTCTATTTTACTGTGTCATCATATACTTTTTTTCTATGCATTCAAAATGTATTTGTTTCAAAGTTTAAAATATAGTAAATGCAGGGACATTTGTAACTGTGAGGTGGAGTATGCAATAGGGTTTGAAGGAGATTATATTTTCTATGGACTGGTTTTTATTTGGTTTTCACCAATTTAAAAGAAAAAAAAACTCTGAGACTTAGGTCATTCAATATGAATTTTAAAGTTGCAGAAAATCATTACTTGAGTTCTTTGGCATGAAAATGGTTATTATATTGCTCTATGTAGCTCTACTTTTATAGGATAAGAAAGAAAAATATTTTAAATTAGTGATTCTCCCAGCAGCAGCATCTTAACTATGTCAAGAGTTTACCTATTATTAGAGCAAGTGCTAGAGTAGAGCAATATAGGTTATTTTAAGTGGCACTCAAACACGGGAAAAGCTTTTTTTTGAGCTCTGGGATAGAGAAAAGAATTCAAGAATGGATAATTTCTGGAATTGATAAGGGAGAAAAAGCAGCCAAGAGTAGCACTGCTGGACCAATCTTTCCTAGAATGTGAAATCCATCTGAACACATGGAATCCAACAGACATTCTTAAGTTTGTGGCCTAAACAGAGTTAAGAGAAGACTAGTAAGTGATTTTATTCCATAACTGACACATTTTTGCACTGTTAAATATGATTCTTCTCTTGGTTCCTGGAGTACCTTGTTAATGATGTCATTTTCCACATTAGAATGCTTGGTAGCCTTTACCTTGAGAAACAAGTTTGCTGGGTATAAAATTTTTGGCCTAAAACCTCCCCATTTGAAGTAGTGATTGTAAAATAGTTTTAAAAACTAAAATTCAAATATTAATGTTAATAGTAAAACAACTAAGTTTATTTGCTATTCTTTACTTTTAGAGTATATAACCCTAAGAAGGAGAAGGTACAGTCATAGTTTTGTATTCAAAGAAATTTTAAATACTGATTTTTCTCTATGTGGTTACCAATTTTATATGCAATTAGACTCATTTGTTTACACTTGTATATGATTTTAAGGCCTATTTTTACATAAAATATTTTAAATTGTTTAAACCTTTCCTATATGAGGTAAACATTACCTTTATTTGATAGATGAGAAGAAAGACTGGGTGATTTTACATAGGTTTGTGAGCACTAGCATCAGGACAAGTGCTCATGGCTTCTAATGCTGAGAAGGTATTTCATTCCATCATCTCTCTCTAAAATCCACTGAGGGGATGTAGATGGTTTTTATCTGCTGCCATCCAGAGCTGTTTCTTTGGCAAGAAAACAAGACCTCATATTTTCTATGGAAAATTTAGGCTTGTTTTTTATTTAATTTTAAAATATGTAAAATATGTACATGGTTCAAAAATCAAAATTGTATACCAAAATATATTTTAGAAAAGTTTCTATTCCTTTCTTTTCCACCTTATAATTATCACTCTCTGTAGACAACCATTAATCTATATATGTGTTTCTTAAAAAAAAATAAGCAAAATTATGTGTATGTTTGTATACTCATTCCCCCATTTTTCTTATAAAAAGACACTGAGCTCTAATAATGTTTTATACTTTGATTTTTTTTTTTTGCTTAACAATACATTCTAGGATATATATCATTCCACATTTATTCATAGATATCTTGATTCTGCTGTATGGCTACATGGTTCCCCATGATGTATCATAGGCTACTTAACAGCCCTCTATGGAGAGACATTTGGGTTCCAGACTTTTGCTATTACAAATGCCACAGCCATAAGTAACCTTGTGCACAGGTAGTTATTTTTAGGCTCTTTGTCACTTTATTTTTGTTCACATGGTCTCTGTCCTGTGGAGAAGCCCATGGTCAGATGTTCTCATTCCAGTTTTACTTGCTTTACAGTATAAGTAAATTCATTTTGGATACATGGTATTAGGTTGATGTCAGTTTAGACTTCAGTATTTTTGTCTTTTTTGTCATAAGTACAAGCAGTTCTTTCCTTTCATATATATTTGAAAGCCTTCACAAGGGCTGAATGTGGAAAGCCAGACAATAGACTTATTCAATATAAAAGAGCCAGGAGTTCTATTGCAAGAGAGCTAAAAAAGTGATGAAACCATTAATTACACCTCCATTTTTTAAACACAATCATTTATGATTTATTGCCAACATTTGTTCATGTTCTTTAATTGTGTTCTGTTCCTTCACAATTAATTGAACATGCAATTGACCTGTCTAAGTCCAATGAGAATCTGATTAAGGTGAAAGATTCTCTGTCTTCAGGCTGCTTAAGTGATTTTTGTCTTTGTCTCAATTATATTAAGTTTATATGACCTATACTTCTTATCCTGGTATCAGCACTTTCATTTTTCTGTTTTTGACTCCTTTTTATAAAACAATAGGAAAAAATACAATAAACATCCAAACAATTGCATAAACATTGCTAGACCGAAGTAAACAATGGATCTCAGGTAACACCACTATGTGATAGCTTGGATTGATTATTTCTAGGCAGTTGCATGACAATCAGAATTTAGCATACCCAGAGAGGTTTGGGATGATAACAGCTAGTGTTTGGAATGTACAGATTGTTTGGAAGGCAAATTCATGAAAGCTGAGCAGCCTCTGTATTTTGTGAGAAGTTGGGAGAGTTTGCATGGGCAGCTGCTATGTCAATGCCATTTAAAATTGAACAGTAAATATGCTGAGAAAAATGTGTAGGCAGCCTTCAAATTATGACCTAATTCTAACACAAATTGCATTACAAAGTTGGTTATTTGATAGACAGTTCTTTTCTTGCCCTTACTTCTTTCTTACCCTTTCTTTCCTTGCATCCCCACCTACCACCAAGTTTTACTTGAATCCTGAGAGGGCTCTGAGAAGAGGAACACTGAGGGCAGGAGCCAACTAAAAAAAAATGAATGAATGAGAGGTGCCTTGGTTCTTGGGCATGTCCAGGTCCTACTCACTGAGTTTTTATAAGGCAAATAATTTTACCTCTGCATTTTGGGTATGAATTATGGCCTATTATGGTATTGAAATATACAAACCAACTCAAGACAGTGCTTGAAGAAATAATTCTACTGGCTTCCAAAAGCCTGCAAGGGATGGCAGGATGACCCTGCTGACTTCACGGGGAAGAAATGTGTGACCTGGAGCAGGGTGCCAGGAAACGCAGGATGGATCAGAGATCTTCAGGGCGTACACAAGATGAAACTGCAGGCTAGGGTCAAGTCACGAGTCTAAGACTAAAAAATGTTAAATGAAGTCAAAAGAAAGGTTCTGGAAGAGACCAAAAACAAACCCTGAGGGGTGGAGGTGGTATCCTGAAAATGGGATGGGATCTTAAAATGGGGTGCTGAAGAAGAGAGGGTGACACCAAACCACAAGTTTTAAACAGGAGAGGAACAGAATGAACTGTCGTTAACAGTGGAGAGTTCCTGGGAGGATGTGGCTTACAGACTGAGAGCCAGCTGTGCAACCTGCATGCCTTTTTTCCAAAAGACACACACATAAGGCAAGGATTAGTTAAATAGAAAAGCAAGGAAAAGAAAAACAAAACTGGATGTGTGGGATGAATGTTCAGAGAATTAAAGCACTGGAGTAATGACTATGACGAGGGTTTTTGGGAGGGTGGTTTTCAAACTGTTTCATGGAGCAGCTTTGGTGCTCCCACGTGGATGGGAGTTTGCCTTCAGTGTTCCCAGCCAATGGGAAGGGAGAGTGTGGGAGAGGAGAGATGACTTGCAAGGGAAGCTGCTGCTTCACACTCCCACTTGAACACAGTAGTTCTTCTTTCACATATTGGTAGGGGGATCTGTGTATTTTAAATATTGGTGGGGAGGATCTGTGTAAGATTTCATTTGAAGGAAAGGTTCTGCTGTGTATGAGTTTCCTGTGGCTGCTATAACAAATTGCCATAATGTGGGTGGCAATGACAGAAATTTATTCTTTTATAGTCCTGGAGATAGGAAGTCTGCAATCACAGGGTGCCCAGGATGAAACTCCCATGGGAGGCTTTAGGGGAGAACCCATTCCTGGCCTCTTCCAGCTCTTGGTGGCTGTCCACATTCTTTGGATTGTGTCTGCTTCTCTCTGCTCCATCATCACACCATCTTTTTCTCTGTAGAGGTGTCTAATGCCCCCTGACTGTCTTTTTAAGGATACTTGTGATGGCGTTTAGAGTTCACTGGGATAATCCAGCATAATCTTTTTATCTCAAAATCCTCACTGAGGTACATCTGCAAAATAATTCCAAGTAAGGTGACATTCACACCTTGCAGGGATTAGGATGTGGACATATCTTTTTTGGGCTCACCATTCAGCTCATTACATGCTGTTAAAAAAGGTCTGAAACTTTTTAATCTTAAAAGATGAACCTGAAAGAATTGGTTAAAGAAAAAACAGAGCCTCAACCTTTTGGAGGGGAAGGAAGAGAAAAACAATTATGCTGCCATGAAATGTTTGAAGATGTAGTTAAAACAGGAAGGGAAGTTGGTGTAAGCTGCACAAAAGGGGTGGAATGCAT
This sequence comes from Sapajus apella, assembly GCF_009761245.1. Taxonomy (NCBI): domain Eukaryota; kingdom Metazoa; phylum Chordata; class Mammalia; order Primates; family Cebidae; genus Sapajus; species Sapajus apella. Next base: position 872,032 of record NW_022436958.1, read on the forward strand.
CTTCATCAGGGTCTGAACGTGATGGTAGCTCCCTTGAGACCACTGGCTTCATTACAACTCATCAGTAAAGGGTTAGCTCACTCAGTTTCACTCACTCAGTCTTTGTCGCTTGACACTGAACACTGATGTTTTTGAAGAATGATCGGGTAAGGGCTCACAGGATGTGGTGTGGTTCTCTAACAAAACCTAGGCGTGTGAAAACTGTTGAAGGAGTAGTTTGAAATGAGCTACCCTCATGTCCATGTAACCAGTACATTGATGTAAGCACAGCATATATAACAAAGGTATGTAAGATACTCAGTGAGGTTCTGATTTTATTTTCCATTTCTCCCTTAGGAAGGAAGAAGTGGGAATCTTTAGCCATGTCAAAGGAAATGGTCTTTGTTTTGTCCATTTTCTCTACTGTATAGTTACCACTTTTTTCTTTTGTAAATTAAGAAGTAATTTGTGGGGAGAGATTTTGAGACCAGATAAATACCCTATTCCTTATTAAACTTTCCTTCCTAGATTTAGCAACCATTGATTTTTTTTTTTGCCTCAATCTGTGCTTTGATGGTTGTAAAAGTTTTACTAATTCTATAATTCCCTCTCTATTTATTAGCATTCTAAAAGGAAGCATTTTTCCTTCTTTTGTGTTTATTTATTCATTTAGTGTCTGAGTAGACTCCTAGATTCTTTATCTGATGAGTTACAGCCCATTACTATTATTCATTTTTGTTATTTTAATTGTCCCAAATTTAGCCAGTAAGAATTTCTTAAAGCTGGCTGTCATGTCCTTTTAATTAAGGACATGAAGAGATCCTCACTTTTTGGTACAATAAGATGTTCCATGATTGTCTTGTACCTTCCTTGCCACACCCTGGAGTCAGCGTTTCCATACCCTAAGAAGCGTGATCTGTTTAGGGGACAATGGTATTATCTAGTAACCAAGGTCTGGACAAGATTTTTTTTTTTTCCATCATATGGATACTGTCTAAAATTTTTTTTTTTAATTTTTTTGAGATGGAGTCTTACTCTGTCCCCAGACTGGAGTACAGTGGCATGATCACTGCAACCTCTGCGTCTTGGGTGCAAGCAATTCTCCTACCTCAGCAGCCCAAGTAGCAGGGATTACAGGTGTGTACCACCATGCCCGGCTAATTTTTGTATTTTTAGTAGAAACAAGGCTTTGCCACATTGGGCAGTCTGGTCCTGAACTCCTGACGTCAGGTGATCTCCCACCTCGATCTCCCAGAGTGTTGGGTTTACAGGTGTGATCCACCATGCTGAACCTAAAAAAAAAATTTTTTAATATCTTAGGTCTGAGTTTAGGAGCAGACCCTGAGCCAAGAATTAAAGGGCACGCTATTGATGAAAGGAGCATGGGTGCTGCTAGGTGAGGAGAGAGTGAGATAGGAAGGGTGCTGACAGGCTGGTTCCATAGGAGTCACTTTGGAAAATGGTGTAAAACACATGCCTCAAAACCATCGTAGTCAGGAATGAGAAAGCTGGGGTATTTATACCCCACATCTGTCAGCTGGGGTCCAGGGCTGCTGTTTGTGGGTAGGGGAGTGCAGAGAAGGGGGATTGGTGGGGGTGGGAAGGTGCATGCACTCCCAGGACCCTCTAGTTTGGATCATGGATGGGAGTTGGGCGGGCACAGATATGGTAAGGGGGTCGGAGCTTGTGAGTACTGACAATATTGGCTACAAGTGCTGACACCACACGAAAAGAGTGATGAAGCTGATTGAGAAACCAAAAGCAGTTTGGGCCCTCTGAAGGAAGGTGTGCCGAGGGCCTGGGGTTCTCTGACTTGAGTGGTAAGTTTTAGACCTTTAGATCTTTCTGTACAAAAGCCACTCTGACTTGGTTGTTACTAGTCTCTCCTTCCTTCCACAGAAACTTTCCACATGCTTGGCCTCCTTCACTATCGGCTGCTTTCTTTGATCTCTGTTGCTACTGTTGGGCAGGGAACTTTAAAGAAGGCTGGCAGTGGGAGTGTGGGGTGTGGAGGGGCTGCTCATACTGGCTGGAGAGCAGGAGGAAAGAAGAATAGGAGCCATCATTGGTTCCTCCCCTTCTTTCTCACCTCACATTCAACACTTCAGCAAGTCCAATATCTACATCCCAAGTCTGGCCACCACTTACCACGCGCATTGTTCCACACTAGTTGGGGTTGCCAGGATCGCTCCTGTAGATCATTGCCATGGCCTCCCACCTGTTCTCAGTCCCCACCCGTGGCCACTGTTCTCCACACAGCAGGTGGACTGTGGATGTGCCCTGCTTACAACTAACAGTGCCCGAGGAGGTGCCGAGTCCTTCCTGTGGCTGACAAGATCAGTGCAACCTGCTGTCTGGCCAGTGGCTGCCTCTCTGATCCCCTCCCCCAGAACCCTTTCCCTCCTTACTTTTCCCCATTGATTCTGGAACATGACAGTTTATTTCCATCCCGGGCTTTATGCTGCTGTTCCCTCTGCTTGGAATGCTTTTCCACCAGAGTCACATGGTTCCCTCCTGCCCTCCTCCTTTCCCTTCCTTCCTCCTCCTCTCCCTCCCTCCCTCCTACTCTCTCCTCTGCTTCCTCCTTCTCTTTTTCCAGGACTTGACTCCAACACCACCACCTTCCCAACCTTCCCATCCATTTGCCACTCTATTCCTCTACTCTGCTTTATTTACTTTCAAATGGAAATCAACAAAGACCACCCAAATGAGGATAAGCAAAGGCCGCTTACTCAGAGCTTGCTATAGCAAGGCAGCAGTCACCACCACTTCTGTTGGGCTGAGACTTGTAGACAAGCAGAGGGGTGGAAAAGCTTGAAAGTGGAGAAAAGGGAAGGTCTCAGGTACACCCTGACTGGAGGCTGTTGGTGTGGAAAAGCTGTAGGTGGCTCACCAGAAGCACAGCATGCTATGTAATTGGCTTGCATATTTGACTTCCTCTGGTTGGTCCTGAGTTGGGAGCAGGAGCAAAAATTGAGGAGACTGTCAGTGATTAATGAAGGCCTGGCCATTTGGGGCTGATGGTTATCTGGGCTGTTGTTTAGCTTCCTGGACTGGTTGCTACAGATAGTAGTCTGACTTCCTGAATTGATAACTTTAGACATAGTAGATTATCTTCCTGGGCTTGTTCTATTTTTGTACACAGTCTGGCCACCGTCCATTTGTATATTCAGCATCTCAGCACTTATTGTTTACCGGATGTAATATATATTTAGTTTTTAGTTGATGACTGCCTGTGTCACAGAGAAAGAAAATTTGGTGAGGAGAGGGCATCTGGTCTTGTCACTGCTGTCTCTCCTGCTCCACAAATCATGCCAGGTACATGGTAGCTGCCCAGGAAATGCTGGTTGCATGGGGAGATGATGATGTCTCATCCGATAGTTAGGTTTTTAAGTGTAAATCGTTTTCAGAAAAGCTTCTGCTTTACTCCTTTTTCTCCTTTTGTACTGCTTACCTCTCTGGTATTTTGCACTAACCTAACTACCACCTGAAGAGACTTGGAGAAGGGGCTTACTTAGAGAATACTGGGTATACGATTCAGAGGAAAGAGGCAAGTGTCCACAGGAGGTAGGCAGGCAAGAGAGTGAGCCAGCCTGGTGGGTGGGATGATAGGGATGAAGATCCTTTGATTCGTTGATTACAGTCACCTCCACTCAGAATTGACCAATTTGTAACATGCCAGAATGCAGGCCTCCTTTACTTAACTTTCAGAAGAAGCTGGCACCCTGGAGTTTTATGTAAATACTTCTAATATTTAAATGTTAGCCATTCATAAAACTGTGCTATGTACTGGTAGGAGGAAAGGAGAGGGAAGGTAACATGTCTGTAGATGACATTCGGTCCTTGGGTGGCCAGGCTTGGCCTTTGGTCGAGGCTGCCTCCTCAGATCCTCTCTGAAAATCTCTCTGAGTCTCCCTTCTTTCTGCTTTCCCTTGACCTTCCTGTAGATCAAGGCTGGGCATCTGAGAAGAGGGAAGCTGGTGTGAACTCCCAAACTCCAGCCACTAGACATTGCACGCTGGGTCTTAGATACCCATTGCCTTTCAAATGATTTTCTTCACTAGGAGTCATCTGTAGATTTGTAGAGGGTGATTGCGTGAGGCTGTTTTGGCATCAAGCTTATTGTAAGTGCAGCCGCAGGAGCCAACTCCCTGATTAGAACCAAGATTCTGAAGCCAGATGAATTAATAATGAGGTGATGGGGAAAAAGAGAGACTCTGACAGCTCTTGTTTATGTTAAGAGCAGTTTTAGTTGCTTTCACTTAAAAAAAATTATTTGTCTAAACTTAAATCACTGATGATGCCTAGAGCAATTAAACTCATCTTCCCAGAGTATGTCCCTTCAGGAAAATCCTTTTCCTAAGCACCATTCATTATAGGTTGCATAGGATTGAAAGGTAAGACTTCTGGGTAATGCAGATTATAAAACGAGAAAGGAAAAAGAGTAGAGAAGGTACTGCATGTCATCAGAGATATCACTTAAAAGCCCAATAAAAATATTATCCAAAATGTATTTTTCCCGTCTAATTACAGAAAAATACCATAATGCAAACCATATAGGTTTATAGTATTTAAAAAGCTGTTGTATTAGGCTAAATCTAAGTATAACAAAACAGGTATCCAGTGTTTTTAGAAGTGAGAGATAAATCATAGTTTTAAGTTGTAGTTGTAAGGTTAGCATTTTGCCAAATTTTGTGGTAGTAGCAAACCCCATACTTATTTGAAATTGCTTGAATTTTTATTCCCTGATTGAGCTAATTAGAACCCACTGGGAATTATGTGGGTAATGGCAGGAATTGTGGAAGTATAAATATGCAGTGCAATTAGCTTCTGCTCTTTTTTTGTGTGATGCAATCTTGGCACTCATGGGCTTGCAAAAGGCTTGGAACAATAGGAACCATTGATACTCAAGCTGCTAGGGGAGTCCATAATTATGATATAACAACTTGCCAGCCTCTTGCATGCACGGAGGTAGAATGTAATATGAGTAAATAAAACCCAGCAATTTTCTCCATTCGTAATTCTTTATATCAATAGCATATTTTCTCTATTCTCACTCATATTTTTTTCTCCCAAAGAAGATAGAAATTTATTTGCTTGAGCATTTTATATACTATTGAAGGACTTCATCTCCATGGGAATAAATTTGGTTTGCAATTAGTTAATTGAAAGCTTTTCTCAGTGTTATTACAAATTGAAGAAAGCTATTATGCAGTGCCCTCTGCTTACCACATGTAGATTTCTTTGACTTTGCTTTCTACTGTTGTGTAAGTTCATGACAGGAGATACCTGAATTTTGCCATGTATTCCTGAATTTGTTAGGACTGAACCCAGGCAGGGCCAACTTCACAGGCATATGACTTGTGTTGTCTCATTCTTACAGTTGCATTTAAGACTAACATTATACAATATAAAGATGAACAATAAAATCTTGCTAATAATTTCAATAGTTAATGCTTTTTAACTTAGAGTGACATTAAATAGCAAATAAAAGATACCACTACAAGTCAAGAGAGAGTCTACAGAACAAAGGGAAAAGCTTTGTATTTTTAGTACCTTTAGTGTATTTGTCTGTGTTGATAATGCTGTGAAGAAATACCTGAGACTGGGAATTTATAAAGAAAAAGAGGTTTAATGTACTCACAGTTTCACATGGCTGAGGAGGCCTCATAATTATGGTGGAAGGTGAATGAAGAACAAAAGCACATCTTACATGGCAGCAGGCAAGAGGGCATGTGAGGGGAATGGCCCTTTATAAAATCATCAGATCTCATGAGACTTATTCACTGTCGCAAGAAAAGCATGGGAAACCCACCCCCATGATTTAATTTCCTCCCATTGGGTCCCTCCCACAACACAGGGGATTATGGGAGCTACAATTCAAGATGAGATTTGGGTGGGGACACAGCCAAACTGTATCATTTAGCATTATTTTTTCCTGCTTTTTGAACAAGGGGTCCCAAATTTGCATTTTGCACCAGGACCCATAAGTTTTGTAGCTTACTCTGTACCCAGATACAGATAGGTGAAATTCAGAGATTGATGCATTCATTCAGCAACATTGACTAAGTACCTGCTCTGTATATCCACAGTGCCAGGTGCAGAAGATGTAAAATACGATGGAGTTTCCCAGTTGCCAGAGACATACCTGCAGTCAGTTCTTAAAGATCTGGGTCTTTGGGAATCAAGGCCCAAATCAGGGAGGAGTGAATTCCCAGTTGTGCCTGGTGTTGGGAAGAGTTGAGAAAGAATATAAACTCAGATTGCATCAGAGTGTTTGAACTTGTAAGATATTTTATTACTTTTAAAATTATTTCTTAACATTTTTTTGGTGAGAACATGTAAAAATCTACTCTTTTGGCAATATTCAAGTATATAATACATTGTTATTAACTATAGTCACCATGTTATACAATAGATCTCTAAGACACTTTAGAAACTCTTTGTTAAGATGAAACCAAATAATTAGAAGTAGCACTGCAAAGACTGGAGGCTTTCTTATCCTCTACTCTATCCTCACAGGTTCATGAGGAATGTCCGGCAGTTATCTTTATTCAGATCTGAGGTAGTGACTATATTTGCTGGTAAATATCAAAACTAGGGCTGAAACCCCTGTCATCTGATTTCAAATGCTGTTCCATTGCATTTCTATTTTCGATTCCACCTCAAACCTCAATTTGACAACTGTTTCTATTTTTCTGTTACTGATATTATGAAATTAGAAAATAATATATTTTGTAGAATATCTTTTTGCTTCATAGCAAAAATTTATGTAAGAGTTCTCTTACAGAGAAAATTCTGGCTGGGCTTGGTGGCTCACACCTGTGAGCATGTTGGGAGACCGAGGAGGGCAGATTGCTTGAGCCAACAGTTCAAGATTAGCCTGGGCAAAATGGCAAAACCCCTCCTCTACAAAAAATACGAAAGTTAGTGGATGTGATAGGTTATGCCTATAGCTCCAGCTGAGGCTGAGTTGGGAGAATCACCTAAGCCCAAGAAATTTAGATTGCCATGAGCTGTAATTGTGCCGCTGCACTCCAGCCTGGATGACAGAGACTCTGTCTCTCAAAAAAACATAATAAATAAATAAAAAGAAAAAAAGGAAAATTCTATTAGTGTGTTTAAGTAATAATTTGTTTTAGAAAAACCAACTTCTCCCTAACCACTACCACCTTGACTGAGGAATGCCTGTGATCTGGAGCTAGCCTTGTGGTGTGGAAAGAGCATAGGCTTTGCAGTCAGGCCTGGGTGGAATCTGAATCTGACTTTGAAGAGCCGTATAGCCTAATGACGGTCATTTGCCCCCTTGAGCCTCAGTTTCCTCATCTTTAAAATGGGGGTAGCAAGGACTGCCTCATGGTGGCATCAGAGGAAGGCTTAGTGAAATGAGGTTGTAGTGTACCCAACAGCTACTGGGTCCTCAGGGAATGCTGTTTCCTTCTTTTGGGAGGCAAAATGTTTTTTCCATCTTTTCCCTACTTCTCTTAAAGTTATGTGAAATTGTTTATTTTATTGGCTATTCTTATCTGGTTTATACCTAAAAATTTTATGTTCCTTTAAACTTTCTATTAATCTACTGATACAGAGAGACAAAATGATTCTTCAATTTTAGTATTTTCTTCTGCGTTCACTTTCCATCCCACTAGAGAAACCCCAGAATACTAAAAATTTGGGAGGAGGTATCAGAGTCATAGAGTTGATAATTTTACAATTGAAAGACACTTTGAAGATCATCGTAAAACCTTACATATAGAAAGGGCTTTACTCTGGGCTAGGCACTGTCCTGGTACTTTCCACTTACCTTATGTTAACTCTCACGAGGAGTCTTTGAGGGAAGTCTGGCATTGTCTCCATTTCACAGATAAGGAAACAGGCACAGAATTAAGTTAGCCAAGGTTACGTTGGCTGGCCCAGAGTCCACACCCTGACCACTGTGCTAAACTGCCTTAATTATGCTATGTTCCAAATTTTTTATATTTTACACATGATAAAGCTGTAGCCACAAAGAATAACTGATTTCCCAAGGTAATCTAGATGCTGAAATGCAGGTTTAGGACTGGAGCCCCAGGATCTTGACTTCCCAGTTCAAAGGTCTTTCTACTCCCCCCCAGAATTACTGGTAGAACAGGCTCATGAGAGGGTCAAACTGGGAACCATCTGAGCTAGATAATATTTCTATTTCTGTGTCTTTCATTAAAGATGCATGATTTTTGTAATTCTTTCCTTTAACAGTAATTGCTATGTTTTGTCTTTGAGGAAACTGGGCAGGAGATAGGCCAGTATATCTGCCTGTTGAGCCTACAGTTAAAAATAATTATAAGAACATGGTGATGCTTCAGATGTTGTAAGGTGGTGGGACATTTTCAAATCATATCTTTTTACATTATTCAGTTCTAGTACAGTATAGAGGAAAAACCTATGGACGGAATGGAAAAGAGAGTAGGAAAAGATAAGCCAAATGTTGTCCCCTAGTTTCCTTCATAAAATAACTTGACCAAAGGTAGATGCCAATGAAATTTGGATCTAGAGGTTCACCGAAATTATTTATTGACTATACTCTCATTTTCCTAGAAGGAATTTGGTATGTACAATGAGATTAGTAAACCAGGTTCCTAACCTATCATGTAGACAGAGAATGAAGAGAAAGCAAGGAGGCCAGCTGTAAGGGGCGATGCTGTTGTGGTGGGGGAGCAAAACCTTTTGTCTGAGCTTCCCAGCTGCCAAATAGGCAGACATTTTTGTTAACCAGAAGGGAAGGAGCATAGCAATGGTGATTATGTGAGATAAAATTTATTTGAATGAAATTCAAAAGGTGGTTTCTCCCAAAGTAGCAGAACAGAACTTATATTAGTCAGGGTTCTCAAGAAAAACAGAATCAGCCTATCTATCTATCTATCCATCCATCCATCCATCCATCTGTCTATCCATCCATCCGTCTATCTGATCTAATCTATGTATATCAAATCTATTTAATCTGTCTTTGTCTATGTATCTATCTAATCTATCCTGTTGGTGTACACACACACACACACACACACACACACACACACTAATGTAAGGATACATCATTCCTTATAATAATCTCTTTTGGTCTCGCTATTTATCTTTAAATACATATTTATATTTAGATAGAGATAAAATTAGATTGATTATAAGAAATTAGCTTATGTGATTGTGGAGTCTGAAAAATTCCAAGACCTGTAGCAGCAAATTGGAGACCCAGGAGAACTGATGGTGCAGTTCCAGTCCAAATCCAAAGACTGAGATGCAGGAGAGCTGAAGGTGTATGTTTTAGTCTGAATCTCAGTCCGAAGGCTTCTGCCTTCTGATGTCCCAGCTCGAAGACAGTTAGGCAGAGAGGGCAGATTTTTTCTTACTCAGCCTTTTCATTCTATTCAGGCCTTCAACAGATTGGATAAGGCCTGTCCACCTGGAAGGGTATTCTGTTTTACACAGTCTACCAATTCAAATGATAATCTCAACCCAAACACCCTCACAGGCATACTCAGAATCATGTTTAACCAAATATCTGACCACCCTGTGTCCCAGTCAAGTTGACACATAAAATTAACCATCACAATCCCCTTCTTTTTCAAACATAATGTTTCAAACATAACTTGAATTCATGACACAGATAAGAATCTGTGTTATTATCTAGCTCAGATGGTTCCCAGTTTGATCCTTTCATGAACCTGTCCTGCCAGTAATTCCAGGGGGAGTGGAAAGACCTTTGAACTGGGCAGTCAAGATCCTGGGGTTCCAGTCCTGAACCCACATTTCAGCAGCTAGATTACCTTGGGAAATCAGTTGTTCTTTGTGGCCATAGCTTTATCATGTATAAAATACAAAGAATTTGGAACATAGCATAATTAAGGCAGCTTAGCATAGTGGTCAGGGTGTAGACTCTGGGCCAGCCAAGGTGACCTTGGCTAACTTAATTCTGTGCCTGATCCAGGATTCTGTAGTAGTATCAATCTATGTAGTATCAAGAGTTCAAGCTTATATTTTACTCATTATAAACAGCCAGTAAGGCGAATTGAGACTTGGTGAACACAAAAATATGTAATCTGGGGTTATGGAGGGCAGTTGCAATCTTACATTTGCAGCCTCAGGGCCCAAACATCTTCTTGTGACTCAATTGCATGATACTCACAGAAGTCTTACAGACAAGCCGCTATGAAATGTAACTTTTTATGTGTGGCTTGCCTTGATATAGCAGAATAGCAGAATATGTTTCCATTAAACTCGTTTGGAAGATGAAGAGAGAAACAGTAGGAAATTTTTGTTTCAAGGTTAAAGAAGTGATGATATGGGCTCATGTTTACTTAACAGAGTCATAGAAAAGCACTGAGGACTTAAAACAAGCCGTAGAGAAACCCTGTTGTCACTTGTCGTCATGCATCTCTCACAGTTGGATCTAGATCTGAAGGGTTGAGCCTGGCTGGCCTGGCGCTTGAGTGTTGGACATGTGGGCTGCAGCAGTCGTATTGTTCCCCTGATGGGGTTTTTCCTTTTTTTTTTTTTTTTTTTTTGAGACGGAGTTTCGCTCTTGTTACCCAGGCTGGAGTGCAATGGCGTAATCTCGGCTCACTGCAACCTCCGCCTCCTGGGTTCAGGCAATTCTCCTGCCTCAGCCTCCTGAGTAGCTGGGATTACAGGCACACGCCACCATGCCCAGCTGAATTTTTGTATTTTTAGTAGAGACGGGGTTTCACCATGTTGACCAGGATGGTCTCGATCTCTTGACCTCGTTATCCACCCACCTCGGCCTCCCAAAGTGCTAGGATTACAGACGTGAGCCACCGCGCCCGGCCACCAATCTTTCTTAAATGTATATACAGCTCCCATTTATTTCAGTGTTTAATATTAGAAGTGTTTTGGCCTTCATTAGGAAGTTTGGTGATGTTTTTGTGCCCAGAAATATGCTGTAGGAACTTAACTCTTATTAATTAGCATGTGATAAAATTGGTAAAGTTGCAGTTGCCAAGAACCTACAGATGACCTTAAGAGAGGACTTACTGTATATTCATTTGCTACGGCTACCGTAACATGCAACAGAATACCATACACCAGGTGGCTTTAACATCAGAAACTGACTTTCTCACAGTTCTGGAGGCTGGAAGTCTAAGATCAATGTGTCAGCAGGGTTGGTTCCTTGTGAACGCCATGGGGAAAGATCTGTTGTAGTCTCCTCTCCTGGTTTGTGGATGGCCTTCCTCTCCCTGTGTCTTCACATTGTCTTCACTCTGTATGTATCTATGTCCTGATTTTCTCTTCTTCTAAGGACACCAAATTGTATTGAATTAGGGTCCATGCTAATCACTTCATTTTAACTGGATTACATCTGCAAAGACCCTATCTCCAAATAAGATCACCTTCTGAGTTACTGGGGTTTAGAATGTTAGTATATAAATTTTGTGGGAACATAATTCAACCCATAGTTTTATGTGTATATATGTGTATGTGTGTGTGTGTGTATATATATATATGTATTTGTATGTATGTATATGTTTAGTGTATACACAAATACATTTGTGCATGTGTGTATATGTATACGTGATGTATACGTATATACACATACACATAAACTCATTTAATCCTCGAAACAAGCCTTTGAGATAGTTACTATAATTATTTGCCTTTCAAATATGAGAAAAATGAGGACCAAAAAGGTTAAAGAACTCAGGAAGTGCCCACAGCTACAAAGTTCTGGAGCTAACATCTGAACTCTGAAAACTGGCTCCTGAGACTGTGACAGGGTTCACAGAACAATGAGATTTCCTATCAGCACTTGATAAGACATCAATAGACTGCAAGGGCTAAAATCAGGAATTTGTTCTATTGAGTTTAGAGCATCTAGTTTTCTGAATACGTTGCAGCACTTTAGAGGCAAGACGTGGCTTGGAAAGTCTCATCTGCTTGGGGTGCTTACTAGAAGTCGGCTGTGGCGTGACACAAGCGGTAGCCCATGAGGCATCTGCACCGACCTTCTGCCTTGCCAGCCTGGGCTGCCAGATGCCTGTGCACTCAGGGTCAGCTGGCTGTCATGTACTTGCCCAACCCTAAGGATTTCTGAAAAGAAATAAAAATGATGAGGAGTCGTCGTTGACCCAATGTGTAAAGACCCCACTTGGGACATGGTGGCTGAGGTCATGGGGTAAGAGAAGTGTGGCCTTTATCTGGTCCAGGTATGGGAGCATAGACAGGTTCATGTTCTCTCCTTCCACCAATGCATGGCTCTTCCTTCAGAATGCCATCAGGATGGCATGAAAGAAAGCTCAAGCCACTAGAGATCTGATACTTCAGGCTACAGTCTGCTCCCCAATTGTCTTTCTAACCTTGGTGACACTATGTGACTTCACTGTGTTTCAGTTTTCTCATTGGCAAAATGACATTTGTTGACTAAGTCGTTTGTCTGTTGAAGAGTCTTTGTTGAAGGCCATGCATATGGTGGGCATTGCAGGGCACAGAAGTCTAAAACACAGAGTGTCTGGTGGCTAACAGCATAGTCTTGGAGCCAGCCTTTATAAGTTCAAATCTTAACATGGAAGCTGATGAACTGCCTCCTTGGCAAGTTACTACATTTATCTGTGCCTCAGTTTCCTCATCTGTAAAACAAATCCTAATAGTAACAACCTCATAGAGTTGTTAAGAGGATTTAACAAGTTAATATTTGTAAAGATTTAGAGCTAAGATTGGAACAAACATGCTGTATGTTTATTAAATAACAGTCTCTGGCTTTAAATAATTTACCTTGTTGTTAGGTTGAAAAGATGTATACTGATGGAATGAGACAAAATTGCTAAACCCAGACCAAAATGTTCTAGGAAAGAGCATGAGGTGGCAGTCTGGAAGAATCATGGGGACTCAGAGAGCAGACAAAAAAAGCTATTGGGTGTTCACTGTGTGCCAGGCACCAAACTAAGGAGTGTGCATGCATTTTCTCTTAATCTTCAAAGCAATCCTTGATTGGGCAATGGTCAGTATTGTCTTTCCCATTTTACAACTGAGCAACCTTCTGAGTGGCAAAACTGGGACTTATGGTGTCTGTCTGAGTCCAGGAGGAGGGGTTGGGGTAGTGGAGGCTGAGTGCCCCAGGTGGTGGCAGGTGCCCAGGCAGTCAGACACTAATGGCTGGACCGTGGAGTCTGGACATGCTCCTGCATTTTAAAGGGTCCTGAGCCAGATGCTCACATTGCTCCCTTTTGGAATCCACTTTAGACTGAGGGGTCCTCAGCAAGTCTCACTATATTGCTTCTTGGATTGTGCTCATTGCTGCAGCAATAATCCAGTGTCAATATTTTATGCAGTGATTTGATTAGACTTTGTTCCTGAGGCTTTAAAAGAAGAGCATATTTTTAACATAAATAAATGTTTTAGCTTGGTGTTATTAGCCACACAATGAAGATAAGGCTTTCCTTGAAGAGTAAAAGAATGATGCTCTATGTTCATGGATTTCTGAAGTTAATTACATTTTCATTAATTGGTTTTGCTTCCCTTCTTTTGGCCTTCTCTTAACATAGAAAATAAAATTTGAGGTTAGACTTCTCTCGCTGATGGATGGCACCCCGGGGCAATACAAGCATTTTTCAGTAGCCTACTTTGTTTTTCCAGAAGTCTCCGAGCAGCCATTACATAAGTCTAAGGGACCCAGGGCCAACTTCTATTTATGGGACAGATTCTTTATGTTTATTTCACCTGAAAATCTAGCCCAGAGGAAGTGTTTCAGGATATTGACCTTTAAACACTATGGATAAAATATTGCTTCCTTTCCGTGCCTGACAATAAAAACTACCCCTACAATTATTTTTTGAGATGGAGTTTTGGTCTTGTCGTCTAGTCTGGAGTGCAGTGGCATGATCTCTGCTCACTGCAACCTCTACTTCCCGGGTTCAAGCTATGCTCTTGCCTCAGCCTCCCAAGTAGCTGGGATTACAGGCACCCACCACCATGCCCGCCTAATTTTTATATTTCTAGTAGAGGTGGGGTTTCACCATGTTGGCCAGGCTGGTCTTGAACTCCTGACCTCAGAGGATCCACCTGCCTCGGTCTCCCAAAGTGTTAGGATTACAGGCGTGAGCCATTGCACCTGGCCACCCCTACAATTCTAATAGCAGGATCTCTCATGCATAATCTCACTTAATTCTTCCAGTAACCCTGTGAGCTAGATGGTGTGTTAATCTCTATTTGGTAGCTGAGGAGACTGCGGTTTAAGGAAGTTAGGTACCTGGCACAGGGCTGTACTGCCAGTGGTTGGTTGAAATGGAATTGCAACTCCATCCTTCTGCCTTAGGAATCAAGTTCCTATATCTGTAAATGCAGCTCTAACAGCAAGTGGGACTTACCTTCCGGAACAATTCACGAAGCACACTGTTGTGTGTTTGGGGTTCCAAAGCAAAGGAGGTGGACCCATCTCAGCTCAGAGACTTTGGAACATCTACAATGCCCAGAACCAGCACCAAGGCACCGTGGTGCATCCCGTGACCTGACTGGCCAATTGGCCAGCAAATGAAACTGGGAACTTTTAGTGCATCACAGCTGGAGGAATCACCTGAAACCATCAGTTCTTATGCACACTGCCTTCCTGCTCAGCTACCTTTCCTAGGTGTGAGTTGACTTCAAACGGGGTGGTGGTCACCTGGTCCCTCTTTGTCTGGACTTTTCCTGTTTTAGCGCTGCATGTCTCACTCCCTAGGAAACTCCTCTGTCCTGGGCAAACTGGGACTGTTTCTTACTTTTCCTCTAAGAGAGAGTTCAAAATCACTAGCCTGGGGTTCTACCTCTCATTATCAATCCAACCTCCTGTTTTTCCATGTTGCATATCGTGTCAAAGCTGGCCAGCTGGCTAGAGCTGCCACTGAGAAGACCCCCTCTTTTGATCAAACTCTATCTAGCCAGGCTCCACTGAGCCTTCTTCTCAACCCAGTCTCAACCTTGGCCTATAAAGACTTGACAGACAGTAACAGAGTTTCTGACAGCTCAAGGTTGCATCCCTATGGCGACCCTATTCCTCCTTAAATATCCTGCCTGAAAAAACTCAGGGCTGCCAAAAGAATTTGTTTGTTCTAGCCGAAATCCAAAGATGTGGCCCCTGTCTCCCAGCCTCTGTGGGAGGCTAGGAAACTAATTCTGATAGTGCCAGTTAGCACACCCAGATGGATTTCACATGGGCTTAGCTCCTCTTCCCCCTTTTTGTAATTTTTAACTTCCCTGACTTTGCCGAGTCCCTGTTCAACCCCCTTCCTGTTCCTTCCTGTTCCCTTCAAAACTCCCAGTGACCTCTGTACAAACTGAAGTTGCGTTCCATTCATGCTGTACTTTTTCCTGTTGCAATAATATTCTACTAATCATTAAAATCTGTTCTTACTACTTCCACCAGTGTCCAGCTTTACATTCTTCGAGTGTTGCCCCAATGCCTGCCTCCATCACCCCCACCTCACAGCACACACATAGAATCCTGCTTCTAAGGTCCTGCTTCATCTCCATGGGTCTGCAGTGTCTGCTCCTCCTTTGCTTAACCCGTTTCAGTTCTCGATGGCCTTTCTTTGACTTCCTGTGGCATTTGTGTTTGGCATGTCTCTCTGGAAAAAAAGATATGCCATGTCATATTGCTTTCTCTGTAGACATTCTATTTCTGCACCTAGTTTTGGGACTCTTGAGGGGAAGAACAATGTCTTGCGGCTCTTTGTATGTTCAAGGCCTCAAGAAGGCTTAAACAACAGCAACCAAACTATGTTGTCAGATGGGTTAGAAAAGGTAATGTAATTTCTTACATTATCTACCTTTCCTTAGAAAACAAGAGCTCCATTTCTTCAAGAACTGTCAGCCCACAGGAAGAGACATACAGAAACACACACACACTATCCCAGGAGAGATATGTATATATTTATCTATCTATCTCCTATGTGCATCTTATGTGTGTGTATGTGTATATGTGTGCGTATGTGTGTGTCTATATATAAATAGGAACTTAGAAGGGAGATCCTATGTGCATATTGAGGCATGGGGGTGATGGAGGCAGACACTGAAGGTAACATATGTAGAATATAAAGTTGGACACTGGTAAAAGTGGTAAGGACAGATTTTAATGGATGGTTAGCATAATGACATAGCTAAGAGCACAGTCTTTGGAGTCACATTGGCCTGGAATGTCATGCTCCTTTACTCATCTTTTTAAAAAAATCATAGACAAGTTTACTTCCCTTCTCTGAACCTCATTTACCAACTATAAAATGAGTATGTCACATTCTTCAGTGGGTGATGGTAGTTGTAAGGATTAAATGTCACGATAGTATCTGCTACATAGGAAATACCAGTAAATGGAATCAATGTAAAACATCCACCAACCACACAAAACATAACTGGGATAGACAGTTACAAACATGTAAAATTGGAAGGAGGAAAAGGAAAGGAAAGGGGTGAAACAGAAGCTGGAGCAATTAAAGTATCTAGAACTTTAGGTCAGGGGATTTGGAAAGACTTGGAAGATGAGGTTGGAAAAGGAAAATTATCTTTTATTTATTGGGCTTCTATTTTGTGCACTAGATATTTTGCATGCTGCACTTCATTGAATTCTCAGAACAATGCTGTAAGATATGATATTCGTCCTGTAATTTACTGATGTTGACACTCTTGTGTGGTCACAGAGTTAATAAGAGGCAGAGCTGAGAAGGACCAAAGTCTTTCTCATTCCAGAGCCCTCTTTTCCTCATTTGGCTAACTTCCCTCCCTCACCTAATTACAAGTGTATGGCTACATTAAAACTTTGAACTTTCTTTTCAGCTCCAAAACAATTGCTCTATCTTCTCTGATTAAAAAATGTGAATGGGGATGGGTTAAGACACTGACTTCACCAGGGAAGCCCCTCTAATCTGCTTTGAATATATTGGCTTGTGCAAATAAAAGATGTGTTTGACTGTAAGGAACAGAAATCCCACTTAAAGTAGTTTAAACAATGAGGAGATTTACATTTCCTTGTAATGGAAAAAAGGAGTAGAGAAGTTTCCCCACACAGTACCTTAATCCCCTGTACTGTGGCTGTTTTTCTCTGCCAGTCTTTGAATTCCTCCATAGGCCTTATGCAAATATGGGCATTGTTCTAATGGGGGCTGCCCTCAGGATTTCAAGAGGACTGCTATTAACAAACAGCTGGGACATGTGGCTGCTTCAGTCTGAGTGAGTGAAAGAAAAATCTCTCCCTCACTCATGGACCAAATATTCCTTTTCTTCAGTCTGACTGGGCCAGCTTGTTTGTGAGTCCAATCCTGAACCAATAGCAATCAGCAAGGGGGGTGCTCTGTACCAGTTGGCTCAAGCCAGAGTACCTAAACCAATCAGGGGCAAAAAGGATCAGATTACTGTGATAGGCTGATGCTAATGAGGACTAATTTCTGTAGTCAGGACTAGTACATAGACTAATGTGAACAGAAGTAAAATTTTAAATACGTCAAATCTAGTACAGTATGAACGTGACCAATCAGAATGGGTACTAGCCTTAAACAACCAGTAAGTCTTTTGTGAATTAGCTGATTATCCATCCTGAATGCTTAACCACAGTGTGTGTTTGTGTAAGGAGGGAGAAGGAAGAATGGATCCTGGATAGACATCCAGCAGTGCCTGCTAAGTCTTCTACGCGTCTACCTGAGTATTAGGCTTAATGGGCAGCTAAGGTAATCCCCAGTCTCAGTTTTCTAGTCTGACAGCTCAGTGTCTGTAGCCACAATGATTAGGAGATCTTTATTTGTAACTTGCCCTTTAAGTTAGTATCATTTGAAAGGTGAGCCTACATTTCAGCAGACCCACTCAACACCAATTCCCTCCTATGTAGAGATGTCATAGCAAGTTAATTCAAGTTGATCTCTGTTGAAGGCCAGGGCAAACACATACGCAAAGCCAGTAAAACTAGACCTTGCCTAGAGTGATCTCCCATGCCAAGTAAAAGTTTTAAGAGGTCTCTAACCTGTCTTTTCTTTGGTTTACTCAGTCCTTACAAATCCTAATTGGGAGCGTAGGCAGCTTAAGCCAGTGGAAGTTCTGATTACAGAAGGTTTTAAGAGATGTGCAGCCTCACTTTCAAATGCAGCCAGTAACCCAAATTAGATTATAGAGGGATATCTTGTAAAGCCCCTAATATTTATAGATAAGAATGATTAATTGTGAGCTTATCAATTATTTGCATTTAAGTCTTTGCTTTGAAAGTGTTTATGGTAGCTTAATACTAGTGTGTTCTACCAACCACTTTAACCTTTCCCCAGAAATCTTGTTTGTACTATTGATTTGGACTATCAGTGACAAGTCTGAAATAATAAGGCTTTGGTCTATTCCTGATTTTGCAAAGAAGACTGAAATCTTATGTGTTCATCAAGTCAGTCTTTCACACAAAAGACGGGTCTTTGAGTGCTATTGTTTGGTAAGTCACCTGGAAACATGAGGATTTTTTTTTTTTTTTTTTGCTATTATAATTATTTTTGAAGGGGAAATGTCAAAATTTGATCTTTAAGACATGTATTTTTATTTTTCAATTTTCAATTTTTTAATTAACAAGCATACTTTATGATGTACAACACGATGTTTTGATGTATATGTATACATCTTGGAAAAGCTAAATTAAGCCATTTAAAATATGTATTACTTCACATACTTTGTGTTGAGAACACTTAGGCACTCACAGCAATTTTCAAGTACGTACACACATACTGTTATTAACTGTAGTCATCATGATGTATAATAGATCTCTTGAACTTATTTGTCCTGTATAACTAAAATCTTGTGTCTTTGACCAACATTTGTCCAATCCTCTGAATCGCCAACCTCTGGTAACCTCCACTTTACTGTTTCCTTGAGTTTGACTCTTTTACATGCCACATGAGTGATATCATGTAGTATTTGCCTTTCTGTATCTGGCTTATTTCACTCAGCCTAAGGGCCTTCATGTTCATTTATGCTATTCCAAATGACAGGATTTCCATTAAAAAATTTTTTTTGAATAGGATCTTATTGTGTATATATACCACATAGTCTTTGCCCATTTGTGGGTACTGTTTGGCTCCATATCTTGGCTAATGTGAATAGTGCTGCAGTAAACATGGGAGTACAGATAGCTTTTTAAAATACTGATTCCATATCCTTTGCATATATACCCAGTAGTGGGCTTATTGGATTATATGGTATTTTAAATTATTTTGAGAAGGCTTCATACCATTTTCCATAATGGCTGTATTAAATTACATTTTCACTAATGGCATCAGCATACAAAGGTTCCTTCTTCCCTACATACTTGCCAACACTTGTTATCTTTTTTCTTTTTAACAATTGCCATTCTAACAGGTGTGAGATAATAGTTTATTACGGTTTTAATTTGCATTTTCCTGATGATTAGTGATATTGAACATTTTTTTATATACCAATTGACAGCTTGTATATCTTCTTTTCAGAAATGTCTACTCAGGTCCTTTGCCCATTTTTAAATCAGGTTATTTGTTTTCTTACTGTTGAGTTAGAGTGCCTTATATATTTTGGATATAACTCTTTTATCAGATATGTGGTTTGCAAATGTTCTCTCTCATTCAGTAGCTTGTCTCTTTCTCTGTTGATTGTTTTCCTTTGCTGTGTAGAAGGTTTTTAGTTTGATGTAATTCCATTGGTCTATTTTTGCTTTTGTTGCCTGTACTTTTGTGGTCATATATATAAAAAAATCTTGCCCTGCTGTTTCATGGAACTTTATACCCTTGTTTCTGAGATACATTAAATGAACATGCAGAGGAGTGGTTTGCACAACCTGAATGTGAACAGTAAAGCCATTCAGGAGAAGTAAGTATTCTCAAGGCTGGCAGTGTGGCCAAGTGGAAGGAGTGCTGAAATACATGGAAACCTGGGTTCTGTTCTTTGTTTTGTACCGGTTAGACATGTGACCTTGAACCAGTCACATAGCTTTTCTGGGCTTTAGCCCAGTCTTAATGTTCTCACTAGACTAGCAGTGGCAAACATACATGCCCAAAGGGACAATACAGAAAATACATGTGAATAAAGAGGCCTGGGAAGGAAACACAGCAATGAAACAGCCAACAAAACCCCAGGTTTAATATGAGGCTAAGGGGCTATAGGGAGTGATGGAGTCTGTGGCAGAGCACAGCTCAACCACACAGGGATTTCCACTGAAGCTGAAATTAACAACCCCTATGTGGCCAGATCTGATTTTTATTTTAAAGAGAAGCCAAACAATCCAGATTTTGATGTGAAATGTATTAGTTGTTAAATATTGGGTGAAACAATAAACCTTGTGCAGACCAACACTCTGTGAACAAAATGACATTTTTTTTTTCTGGGCTGAATTTACCTTGGGGTTGCTAATTTGCAAACTTTAGACAAGATGAACTGAGAAATATCATTTAGGTGCAGGATGCTGTAACTCTGAATTTAAGGCGAATGTCTCCTTGAAGTCACACCATCTTAGAGTTGAAAGAAGTCTTATCATGTGTCTGGTTTGCCTCTCACACCCTCCCTGACATTTGTTACCTAACCTCTGGTAGCTGTTCCACAGGATGGAGTTTTCTGCTGCAGGGACGGACTCTGCTGCAAGAAGCTCTTGTATTGTGAAGAAACCCCTTGGCCAACATCTTCTCTTATTGATCCCTATTCTGTCATCTGGAGCAACACAGAATGCATTTTTGGTCTCCTGGGGCTTTAGATGTGGACAAGCCTGCTCCTATTCCCCCACACATGCCCAAGAGCATTTTCCTGGGCACAGTCAGGACTTGGAA
Organism: Sapajus apella; assembly: GCF_009761245.1. Classification (NCBI taxonomy): domain Eukaryota; kingdom Metazoa; phylum Chordata; class Mammalia; order Primates; family Cebidae; genus Sapajus; species Sapajus apella. The sequence continues at coordinate 892,770 of NW_022436958.1, forward strand.
AGGTCTTAGAACCCAGAACCTTGGATAAGCTGCAGAAAGTTTCATAAATGAGAATTCAAACAAACCCCCCCCCCATCATTACTGCATGCCATAAGGGAATACAACTTTGGATTATTTCTGATGGAGCCAAATTTCCTTCACGTGGGGGAAATGGGAGGAAGCTGGGTGGTGTGGACAGCAGATCCACAGCTAGCCTGTTGGGAGGCATGAGGGAAGCCGGGCTCGACATGCCTCCTTCTGAGGGTGACATGACTGGTGGAACTTTGTTCTCTAGGACAAGTCAAACTGGGGGATCTTTTTGTCTCAGAAGGGTAGCCCGGTGACTGTGCCCACCTCTCACCTCAAGTATAACCTTAGAATACTTCCTTCTTACACAGGACAGAGCCTGGAATCACTGTCTCCTACTTAGTATCTTGCCATGCTCTTGCATACAGTGGCAGAGATGAAGGTTTTTCCAGCTGAAGGGAGGTGGGTGAAGTTTCTGCCACCTGTGACTGCACACGTGTAGTTCAGGGACTGCATGGGAGCGGGTGTCCAGACATGGGGAGCAGAGTCTTTAAGAGAAGCTGAGGGGCTCAGCTTCTGTTCAGAGCTGTTCTGTGGGGGGTGAAATACTTTTCTCTAAATGTGACTCTGCATTATAGTGGAGTCTTCATGACATATTACAGGGATAATCTTTCAGATGCTTTGTGATTCGACCCAGAAGGCCAGAACAGGGAAATTAACTAGGTGTAATAAATAATATAGAATCTGGTGAATATTTAGGGTCTGGTAATGATGATAAATCAGGTTTGAAATGTTTCTTGAGGAGATTGTGAGATTCTGAGAAATGAAGCCAGGAAGATTGATTAGAACCTATTGCTGCTCAGAAAATCTACTGTAAAAAATACAGGGAAATATTGCGAGGCTAATAGGAAAGGCGAATACAACCCACCTTGACCTAAAAACCAAATGGGTATGATCAACACATGTCATTGCTCTTACAGGCTAATGCATTGGAGAGCAAAAGACACTTCAAAGTACTGGAGAGTTTGATCTATAATAGCAAAGAAAGAACACTTCAGGCTTTCTAAATGGTTATCATTACAATGAAGCCTTATTTATGTATTCGTTTGTTCATTTATTTATCTGTCCAATTTCAAGGAACGACCCCTATCGAACAAATAAAGATTATGTTCTTAAGAGTTTGTGTTACTAAAATCCAGTCTTCTTAGGGGCCACATACAGCAGGTCCTTAAATAATGTTGTTTGATTCAATGTCATTTTGTTATATCATTGATAAGAAAAAAGATCGATTATAGGTGGAGTCACTGTCTGTATGGAATTGGCATGCTTTCCCCATGTCTCTATGGGTTTTCTCTGGGGACTCCAGTTTCCTCCTACATCCGAAAGCTGTGCATCCCCAAGCTACATGGTACCAGCATGAGTGAGTGTGGGTGTATACAGAAAATACATGTGAATAAAGAGGCTTGGGAAGGAAACACAACAATGACACAGCCAACAAAACCCCAGGTTTAAAATGAGGCGAAGAGGCTATAGGGGGTGTTTATCATTATAATGAAGCCTTATTTATTTATTCATTAATTTATAAATAAATAAAGTGCATCCTGTGATGGAACACTATCCCACCCAGGGCTGGTTTCTGCCTGACATTCTGAGCTGCTGGGATAGGCTTCAACTACCCATGACTCTGAATTGGAATAAGCGGGTCAATAATTGTCTTACCTGTTTTTATTAATCTATCTTTAAGTATATATAGTTCCCATTTATTTTAATGTTTAATATGAGAAGTGTTTTGGTTGTCGTTGGGAAGTTTGGAGATATTTTTGTGACCAGAAATATGCTGTCGGAACTTAACTCTTGTTTAATATTAATTAGCTGGTGGGAAAATTGGTTTGTTTAAACACTGTTTCACTTGAAGTTGCACAATCCAAGAACCTATACATGATGGTCAGTGAGAACTTACTGTACTTGTTTCTCAGCATCTGGCATGAAGATTCATATCATATATTTGATACAGAAGCTGTACTGAGTGGGGGCATTATGTTAAATGCTTTAGTGATAAATCATCCCTTTCCTCACAAATCTGTCCAACTTGATTGATTGAAATTATCTGGGAAGAGAGTAGCCCTAATTCTGTGGTATTAAAAAAAGATGCAGAAAAGCCTTGAGCATTTGTGAATAGAGGAGGAAGCATAAAGAATGAAGATGTTTGGGGAAAGCTGTAGTTAATTGTCAGTGGACCAGGGGTAAATTTGTGATAGCGCAGAGAGAAGATGGGCTTTGGGCTCAGATTGACCAGGGTCCACAATTAGCTGTGTGACCCTGGGCAAATTATTTGACTCCTCGGAGCCTCAGTTTCTGCTGGGCAAAATGGAGAGACTATGCTTGTATCTTGTGAGAACTGAAGGAGGTTATGTATGTCAGTGCCTAGTACTGAGCATAACACATGGTGGATGGCTCCCTTCTCCCCACCTTGTGGCTTTCTAAATCTCCACATTCACCTCTGTGATGGTTAATTTTATGTGCCAATTTGGCTGGGTTATGCAATTCCTAGACATTTAGTCAAATACTATTTTCTGTGTGTCTGTGAGGCTGTTTGGATGATTAACATTTAAATCAGTAGTTAGAGTAAAGCAGATTGCCCTCTGTAATGTGCTGGCCTCCTCCATCAGTTGAAGGCCTGAATAGAACAAAAAGACGGACCCTGCCGCATGTCAAAGAATTCTTCCTGCTTGACAGCCTTCTAACTGGGACAATGCTTTCTTCCTGCCTTTGGACTCAAACTGAAACATCTCTTCCTGGGTCTTGAGTACTGGCTTTGGACTAGGATAAAACCATTGACTCTCTGGGGTCTCCAGCTTGCTGACTCACCCTGTAGATCTTGGCACTTGCCAGTCTTCATAATTATGTGGGCTAATTCTTTGTAGTAAATTTCTCTCTCTACATATATATGACATATGAGATTTATAAGTATATCATATTTATATACATACACACATATAAGTGTGTCCTATTGGTTCCATTTCCCTGGAGAATTCTAATACAACCTCGTTCAGTCCCTTAAACATAATGAGCTTTATTATTTGTCGGTTAATATATAGAGTCAGAGAGTCAGCATTCTCCAAAACCTAGATGACAGGCAGGCAGTCTTAACACTGCTGTCTGAACTCTTCATCTGGAACCTAGGGCCTTTTGTGGGAGCTTGGTAGAGCAGCATGCTGCAGGGAAGGTGTAGAGTGCGAGACAGACTTTTCACTCTTCTCTCACTCATGTGCTCACATGGGCACCGCATGCCAGGCAGAGCTGGGTGTGTGTCTGTTTCAGCATCTTCCCTTTTTCCTTTCCCCCTCCAAAAGTGAAGAGAGCTGATGGTGGCAAACCAGGTTCCAAATTAAAAACCAGAGAATTAAGATATTTTTCTTTCCTCCTCTTTTTCTTCATGTGAAGTATGAATTAGAAATGCCAATCCTGTGTAAATTATCTGGTTAAACACAACATCCGTGTGCTCAATGGTTAGACTTGCCAAGAAATGTGAGGCAAGCTGGTAATGGTTTTCCTAATTTACTCGAGGATAAATAATGCAGGAAGCTCATCAGATAGGTCTGCGGATGGATTTGAATGAATTAGATCCTCAATGCTTTGGAAGTGGTGATAAAAGAGGAAAAATATTGCCACAAAGCTGGTTTAACTGCTAGAGAAATCTGGAGCTGCAAAAAGCCACAGATTTAAAATCACATCACAGATTTGTCTTCAGCCAAAAAAGAAAATGGAAAGTTAAAGAGAAACTTCCCCCTCAGGCTTGGTTCTATTAATCAGCTTCCATACTGGGCGGTCTGTTTAAAGATTGGCCTATTAAGGCTATTGTGCACTAATGAGACCCTTCCCCAATGGGCCATCCTGGTGTGTGGCTGCACTGTTTGACAGGAAGTGGATTATCATAAGAAGGAGTCTCGTGGATGAACAGTGGTATGTCACCACAAGAGTTTCTAAAAATATGCCTGCTGTCTTCAATCGGCTGCAAATTACCACTGATTGAAGGCATCAGGGGTATTTTATGACAGATAAATATGCAGTTAAGACGCCTGCTATTCCTGCAAAGGGATGGAATGGACAACCACATTTGGAATGTGTTTTGTACTCAAACATTTCCCTGACTGAATCACCAGATCACAGCCCTGGAATCTTTCTACTGGTTACTTCTTTGAGGTGTAAAGGGGTGAAACCATGATCATCCATGAATGTCTGAGTACAAATTCATTGATTAGCTCTGTCATCAGATGGGTCCTGAGGGAATGGTGTGAATGGGAGACCATCATAGTATCTCATCGTTTTCCCTCTCTCGTCCATTCCTTTCTTTCCTCCTCCCCTCCCTTCCTTTTTTCCTGCCGTCCCGCCTCCCTCCCTCCCTCCCTCCCTCCCTCCCTCCCTTCCTCCCTTCCTGCCTGCCTCCCTCCCTCTCTCCCTTCCTCTCTCCCTCCTTCCCTTCTTTACTTTCTTTCTACAAATATGAGTCAAGCAATATTCTAGGCTCCAGTACAGCAGTGAACACCACAGAAAAAAACTCTGCCCTTGTGTTATTTACAGTGCTTGCCACACATACAGGTGTGTGTGTGTGTGTCTCTGTTTAGGGGGGACAGACACCAAAACAAATACGTATTTGTTGTTTATGTACACATAATTGTATATGTACATGGCCAGTCTTTTCCCATGTAAAAGCTTATTCTGTGATCAGATATTAGAAGACTAAGCTGAGGCATTTAAGGCCCCAAAGATTTTTCTAGAACTCCCCACTACCTCAAAAAGTGGTAAAAGGGCACAAACAACTACAAATTGCTGCTGCTTCTCTAAATTTATTGCTCTATGAAACCTCTGAGGAGGAGTGTAAGATGGCAGGCTGGGGGACATAAGACAGTTGTTTTTTCCAATTCTGAAATACTCCTAAATAACTGAAGGACCCCCACTAAAGTACAAATAGGTTTTTAACGCCAAGAGCCTTCCAAGGTTTGGTTCAGAGCGAGTTGGTCCTGGAGGCCACCTGTGGCTCAGACTCACCTTGATTTGGGTCAGTGGCTCTTCTGGGGTAAGGTCTGCTCCCCTGCCTGCCACCTGGAAGGTTGTTACCTGTTGCTGTGGAAATTTGAGTCACCTGGTGTCTTTATTTCCTTTTGCTGTGTAATAAATTTCCACAAACTTAGCAGCTTTAAACAACACACATTTGTTATCTCAGTTTTTGTGGATGAGGAGCCTGGGTGCAGCTCAGCTGGGTCCTCTGCTTAATTCTTTACGAGGCTGTGACTAATGAGAAGCTGCCTGGCCTGCATTCTCTTCTAGTCCTTGGGCCGTGGAAGGATCCACTTCCAAGTTCACTCAGGTTGCTGACAGAATTCATGTCCTTGTGGTTATCCAGAGAGAGTCATGACTTCTGGCTGGCTGATTGCTGCCTCGGCTGCTAGATACCACCTGCAGTTCCTAGAGGCTGCCTGTAGTTCCTGACACATGGGCTTTTCCAGTACGGCATTTTAGTTCATTAAACCAGCAAGGAGGACCTCTAGAGCAAGGGTCTTCTAGTAAATGGAGTCTTATATACCATAACCTAATCGTAGGAAGGAGACACTATCACATTTGCCATGTTCCATTGTCTAGAAGCAAGTCACAGGTCCCACCCACACTTAAGGGGAGCTACACCAAAGTGTGAATATTAGAAAGGGGGGCATGGAAGCCCCCTCAGAGCCTGTATGCCATCTCCCCTTTGTTTATCATCAAAGCAAGTTCCTGGGCTCACTCTGGACTGACCAAGTCAGGGTTTCTGGGGCAGGGCCCAGGAATCTGCATTTCCTCAACTCCCCAAGTGCTTTTGTGTGCATATTATGATTGGAGAAGCTGAGGGAAAAGTTGGACTTGGGATAGCTTGAAATTCCACTAAGCAATGTGGGATACCTGGTGTTCCTTCCCACTAATTCTGCTGAGGGGCTCCCAAGCCAGTCATAGTGCTGACCAGAGGCCATGTGGGGATGGATCTTGGAAGTCTGGGGATTTGACAGACAGCTCAGCATCTGAGGGATGGGAGTGCATTCACAGCTCATCTGTGTGGAGTCAGTTCAATGCTTAGTGGCCATTTAAAATGCAGCCTGTCCGAGCATGTGGTCTAAATTCCATATCCCTGGGCATTTAAAAATCTGTACATGAATATGTTTATAGCAGCCTTAATGATGATAGTTGAAACTGGAAACAACTCAAATGCCCCTCAATAGTAAGGAGTTAAACTGTGACACATCCATAGCATAGAATACTGCTCAGCAATAAACATGAATTATCAATACACCAATAAGCTATTGATATACACAGCAACTTGGACAAATAGCTAGGAAATTATTCTGAGAGAAAAAAAGCCAATCCTGAGAAGTTACTGTATGACTCCACTTATACAACATTTAGAAATGACAAATATTAGAAACAGAAGACAAGTTTAGTGGTTGCCAGAGGTTAGGGACAAAGTGGAAGGGGTGGTGAGAGGGCCATGGTTGAGGTGATAAAAGGGGAATGCCAGGGATTCTTGGTGTTGGAACTGAACTGTTCATTACTATGATGATGGACATGTGAACCTACACAGGTGATAAAATTGTGTAGAACTTAATTCACACACAAATGAGTACAAGTGAACTGTGGGAAATTTGAACAACATTGGTAGATTGTATGAATGTCAATATCCTGGTTGTGATAGTACAGTAGAGTTTTGCAAAATGTTACCATTGGGGGAAACTGAGAAAAAAGTATGCAAGGGATCTTTCTGTATTATTTCTTACAACTGCATGTGAATGTACAATTACCTCAAAAAAATTTAATTAAAAAAGTAGGGCCTGGACTTCCCCTCGTTTTGCTAGCCCTTGCCCATCTGGATTAGCTATTTGTGAAAATTCACCTTTGCTTTCTTCCTCCACCATCCCCCTAGGGAGGAGGTCTCAGCTTAGTTCAGTTGCTCTCCTTTTTCTATAAAAATTGTTCTCCTCAGGTGACTGCCATTCTTGGGTGACAGCTTTAGTCGCCAAAAACTCAGAAATCTGAGAAATGAAATTTCTTGGGTTGGGGATAAGTGGGACCTTGCCTCTTCTTATCCCAGGGCCATAGCCTGCTGCTTCAAAAAAATCAAAAGCAAAAGCACGACTCCAAAGTCACATCCTCGCATAGCTTTATCTCAGTCTCCACTGAAGAATTAGTATGTTGCACCCATCTCAAGATAGACTCACTTCTCCTGTAGCCTCATCCCACCGTGTGATGCTGAGGTTAGCGGCATAGTTATCCGTCTCCCTAGTTACATCAGGAAATTGTGGATTGGCATGCTCTCCCATTCCTTTCTGTACCCTTTAGCACAATGGTGTTCAATAAATGATGAATGAATGAATACATGAATGAATGAATGTTGAACCTGACTTCATTACTGTTCAGTTCCACTGGAGGGAGGAGAGGAGCAGACACAGTGGTTCTCCAGGAGACATGCTATCTGACTATTCTTGTCAAGATTAATTTCTCAAGGCTGGAATCAGTGTCAATATGATATTGTTTTTTTTCCCCCTTGTTTTGCATTTCAGGAGTGAGTTCCTGTTGAGCAGTTCTAGAAAAATGATTAACAGGAATTTTAGGGTGAAGACTGGAAGAGGAGAGTTTTCTTAGCCTTTGGGGTCATGGCAAGCTGTCCCTTCTGATTTCTGAATATTTGGAAAAGAGTGCTATAAGAAAAATTGAAGTAAAGGATTGGGCCCTGTGTGGCTGAGAGCCTCACCATTCTCCCCAGGCTGACTGTCCCCACCCCTCCTTTGAGCTGTTTCCAGGGGACTGACTCATCCAAGATGTTTTGTAAATTCCTTCTGATTGATAGGTTGAAGCTGCACCCAATCTTCTCAGCATCTCTGTAAGGCCAACTCTGCATGCAACAAATTGCTTCATTCCTTCAAATTTTGAAAGTTTCACTTCATGAATTCTTGAATAAAACATCTTCAGCTGAGTGAAGAATATCAGCAGAAATATCAGCTGGCCTATTGCATAGAGGAAAGAGAGTTAGGTTTGGGGTCCCCAAGGATGCATGCTGCACATGTCAAAGTTTAGGTCTCTGGCCTAATCATCCTAATATCTTACCTGTGAGCAGCTAGCCTACTCAGGCAGTTGCACTAGTTTTATTTATTTATTTATTTATTTGCCTTAGTGGGACAGTAATTCTCCAGCTGGCAGCTTTATGTGATTAGAGGCAGAGAGGCAGGAGGACTTCCCCCTCATTATTCCTCTGGTGCTTGGGTAAAATAATGTTTCTCCTACCCTCCTGTGCTTCTCTTTGCATTGCTCTGAGGTACAAGCCTGTGGGTTTCCTTACCATCACTAGAACTGATGGTGTCCTGGGCTGTCTAGTTGGTTGTGGGGGACAAATCTCTAGTATAAAAGGTACCTGTGCATGGGGGAATGTACTTGTTCACCTTCTGGATTTATGTAGATAAGGTCCTTAATGGAGAACATTCAATGTTATTACAGGACAGTGATGATGATGGTGCCTCTAGGTGAAGTGTTAGGAAGTAAAGTACCGGATACCCACGGTGAGCAGTTGCTGGAATGTAGATCCCAGGGGGGTGGGAGAAGGAAAAGAGGCTGCCTAGAGTTACTGTAGGACATCTGTAAGGAAACATGATAGGTCAAATCAACACTATGCTAGACATATGTGTATAAGTCATGTAAAATCCTAGCATCTAGAATAATGTGGTTGGGAATTTCAGGCCTTGGCCGTCTCTTTTGAAAATGCCGAAGGGTGGATGTGGGGTGGGTGGCAAGCATATCTGGTTGGAAAATCTTGCTGTTTGCTCTCTGTAAATTCCCGCAGGCTTTTTCTGACACTTTGCCTGGAGATGATCTCTCTCCACCAGTTTCTGCTGACCGGCTTCTTATTGTGTGTCTCAACTTAGCCTCTCTCTCTTCTTTGTGCTGAGTCAGGTTCACTGCCCACTGCTTAGTCCTGACTAGGAATCTGCCAGAGGAGAGCACAGGGCTGGACCAGCAGGTTAGAGTCCTTGCTCTCTGGAGAGACTGTGGTTTGGGGATGTAAGAGAAAAGGAGGAAGACTGAACCCCGTATAATTGAAAATATTTTCTTTTATTCCTGATCCATGCTTGGCTGTATCTCCAGTGTGTATAGAGTACTATTATGATTAATATAATAGAAAGCCATTTAGAGGGTCACTGAATTTATAGAAACACTATCATTTACATTTTTCTAATCAATAGATCTTAAAAAGACAAGTACTATCAAGTAAGAGTGTGTGAAATTTTTAGGTATTGTAACAGTTTTCTTGTTCTTAGAGGAGGCGGGGAATGTATAGGTTGAAAACTGTCACTTTTATTCTTTTGGAATAACTTTCTAAAGTGTTTCTTGTGCTTTTAAAAATGTTTTGAACTTCAGCTTTTTTTCTGACTTAGCGAAACCAATTTGAGGGTAAATTATCTCATCCTGTGGTATTCTTGTAACATGAGAGGAGTGAGTAATCAAAATAAAGTTCCTAATGAAATAGTGGCTCTAGGCAATGATTGTCAATGGCAACTGAAAACACTGGGTGAAAGTTCATGTGAGAGACTCTTTAATGAATGGACTAGGCTGGCATCATTTGAACCCACCACTGACTATCTCTAAAAGTTAGACAATCAGACATTCCATGCCTTCTGATGTGATTCAATAGGAAGTCATGCATTATCTACATCATCTTGTGCTAAAAGTATTGAATGTAGATATAATTAAGTTTATAGATACAACTATCAGTTATATGGGATGCAGAGGAAAGGGGAACATGTTGGATGACACCCCAAAGATGCATTCAGCCACTGGGTAAATGACTATTCAAATAGTAAAGAGCATGGGGAAGAATGGGAGAGAAAACTGTTCTGGATAAATAGAGACTTAGAAGGCTAACAAAACAAATGCTAGGTGTGGACTTTGTTTGGATCCTGATTTGAACAAGTTAACTATAAAAAATATTTTTAGGATGATGGAAAATTAAGGCAAGCTATTAGATGATAGTAAGGAGTTCTATTAATTTTACTAGATAAGAATATTGTAGTGATGTTAAAAAGAAAAAGTTCCAGTTACTTACAGATACTTACTGATGTATTTGTAGGTAAAATAATAAGATTTCTAGGACTTGCTTTGAAATATAATAACACAAAAAGATGATGTAGAGATGAAATCAAAAGAGCAGGACTGGCCAGTCATGGTGGCTCACACCTGTAATCTCAGTACTTTGGGAAGCTAAGGTGGGTGGATCACTTGAGGTCAGGAGTTCGAGACGAGCCTGGCCAAAAACATAGTGAAATCTTATCTCTACTAAAAATACAAAAATTAGTTTGGTGTTGTAGTGGGCACCTGTAATCCAAGCTACTCAGGAGGCTGAGGCAGGAGAATCACTTGAGCCTGGAAGGCAGAGGTTGAAGTCAGCAGAGATCACGGCACTATTCTCCAGTCTGGGTAACAGAATGAGATTCAGTCTCAAAATAAAAACAAAATAGCAGGATTGTCCATAATTGTTGCAGCTGGGGATAAGCACCTGAGGGTTCATATTCCATTCTTTCTATTTTGTATGTGCTTGCAAACCTGCATAACACATGCTTAAAATCTAATTGAAACAAGTTCTAGTTTTTATTTATAGGTCTCAGAGAAATGAAGCACAGGGCATAAATCCTAGAATTGGCTTATGCCTCTCATCGATGCTTTTATTTTAAGAATATGTTTTGAAGATGTCTATAAGATTAGAAGATGAGAATTCTGTAGGTACAGGCTTGGGCTGTCTCAAGTGAGTGGAGCAAGAGTCCCAAGAAGGTGGTGGTAATGGTTGGTCAGATGGCCAAGTGCAGGAGGGCCAGTGCTAAGTTAACCGAGGATTATTGGGCCATGTTTCTTTCTAATATAGTTCTCTTTTCTGTGAAAGTTGAGTCTGGGCACTATGTCTCAATTGTTGACCTATCTTTAGTCCTTGCCATAGTATAAGGAAAAGTTTAGGCACTTAATGCAATATTGACTTGATAAATAATTATATTTTAATAAATTGGCATCAACTTTTGCATGAATGATGTAGCTAAGGCTTTAACAAATAGTTAATGCAGTGAGTAAGCTGTTCTAAACAAATCCTTAGTCTTGAAGAGCAAATGGCCACCATTAGGCGTGAAGAACATTATGCCAGATAAAGATGTCATCTTCATTACGGTTAGGCATGAGGCTGTTTTTAGACGGAGTCACTGTACCTGCTTTTCAGCCTCATGAATCTCCATTATGATCTCCCTGGTTATAATAAACACACATAGTGCTAAAGCTACCATTTTCTTAGGGACAGTGTTACAGCATGGAGACACAAGATTACTTGTAAACCAGGAGACAAAAGGAGCTTCAACAAAATTACTTCCTATCAAGTGTAATAAACGTGTACAATAAGTTATTAAGAACCTTTGAGGCAGCTCATATTAATGATCTATAGAGACAACTAAATGAAATTTTAAGTAAAATAAAGAGAGAATAAAGATGAATATAAAGTAAAGAGGAAAATGGAAAATGAAGAAAGCAAAGAGAAGCAGGTATGATGGAAATTGCCCTGCCATCCCGAAGCAAGAGTGAAAGCAAATCTAATGAGTTTCTCTGTTTTCAGTTTTAAAAATAAGATACATTTCTCAAATATGAAATGCAGTCCATTATCTGTCAATGGTGTTCTGAGTTGTCTTCAGACAGCAAATATATGCCATAAAATAAACTGCAAACTCCTTACTCCCTCCTTTTGAGGGGGTGGCACAAATTTAGCTTGTTTGGAAAATTGGTTCTTGATGACAGCTTTTATAGTCTAACTAGAGAAATTCATTGACAGATGTGATATGATATGTGTGTGTGTGTGTGTGTGTGTGTGTGTGTGTGTGTGTTATAGTTCATAGTTTTTATGATGAACACTTTTAACATCTCTGAAACCAAGGTGTGTATGTCAGGGTTTAATTAGCTGCATTTTTTTTTCTTGATGAATTATAAAATTGTGTAGAATATTATAATCAGCCACGTCTTAAATTGTAAATTTGATCTTGATGAATTGCAAAATTGTGTAGAATATTATAATCAGCCATGTCTTAAGTTGTAAAGTTGATTTGTTTGAGGCAGGGGATAAGAAATGCGAGAAAATGTGATATCCATATAATGGTATAATTTAGAAAAACTTTTTAAAAACTTTAGTTCCTACTGTTTGTTTGTATGACTATTTGGGGATAAAAATCCTATTTGCTTATATTCCTTAGGTGGATCCATGAAGATTTTTCAACTCTTCCCTCTGAGTAGTCCTTCGCTTTTTTTCTCTTTTCTCTTCTTATATACTTGTAATTTTGCCTTGCCAAGCTCCACATTCACAACTTTCCAAAAGATGTTTATGACTTAAATCAACCATTGATTTGAGAAGATATAAGAACAGCACCCAGATCTGTCCCATAAGGTGGAACACAGATGGCTGTTAATATCTTTATGAATACCACTTCTGCTGCATCCAAATATGCTCATGTGTGCCCTATAAGCTGTGTTGCTGCTTCCATTTCTCATCACTGATTTCTGATTTTCTGGGTACTTGCTCATGCTAGATGCCACACAACTGCAAAGTTCAGTTCAGCAGCTATGAAATATAGGGGCCTTGGCTCTGTCCCACAGGAGTGAATAGATTTTAACCATTTAGAGCAATTTATTTTATTCCTTTGCAGCTGTAGGTCTTGTAGATTTCCATTGAAAGGCGAGGACATTAACCATTGTAGGCTCAGTTGGCAAGTCATTAGTCACCTGGATGGAGAGGAAGTGAAGCTGGAAACCCTAATGCCTAGCACCCTCAGGTCAGGAGGCTTGAAAATTGAGTTGTGATGTAGGACCAGGTTTTATAAGACAACGGGTCTCAGATGAACAGGTGATACACTATTGCACGGACTGGCTCAGCAATGTGGAACTGCTGGAGGGTCTAGGGGAGAAGGCAAAGTCATCTGTTTGGATATTGGTTGCTGAAAACCAGATGAGTTTGGACAGTAGATAAAAGATAGAAAGCAGTATCAGTCTCTGGCTGTATCTGTCACCCAAACAACTGGCAAAAATTCAGTGAAAAATATTCACCGAGGCAGTTGAACAAAATAGCGTATGCAAGGCTTAAGAGCTCTGGGCATATGCTTATTGCGGACAGTGGATGCTTTCTAAAGCATCTAGTTTAGAAATCTAGTGATGTTCACTTGTGTTCTATGCAAATGTCCTTTATACATCCATATAGTTACTGTTTCATCAGACCTAATCATTCCTCTCCAGAAACCAAACAAAATGTCACCTCCTCCTTGGAAAGATTGAGTCACTGACAGAAACATAATTTCACTTATCCAGCAAGAGAAATGTTGACACTGACAAGAAGATAGTACCTTTTACCTTCAAAACTGTTTGATAGGAAACCATTTAAGCTAAAATAGCTTTTTCTTCCATTTTTCTCCGTTTTATCAGTAATGATTACTCCCTCTGCTTTTCCTCCCTCTGCTGTGGGAGGAAATGTCACCTCCCTCTCAGTGGCCCTGCCATGTCAACCCACGCCCACAGTGCATGAGACTGATCTAATTGATCTCTGTTTTAAAATGAAGATTAAAATCCATGGGCCAGGTCTTAGGGTTGGGGCACCTATGAGGATCTCGGGCAAAGGTTTAGTATCCTGGCAAGCTTAGTTTTGTAGCTGTGAGGGGATGTTCATGTGAGGGAAACATGGAAGCTCAGTGCATTGAGAGACCCCTTGTAACAACACTGCTTTGAACAAAGTACTTGCAAGGAGAAGAGCTGTCCCAGGTCCTGAAAAAGGACACACACGAGAGCAGGAGAAGGCCAAGCAGAGCAGCAACAAAGCAGGCCATATGCCTGTGTTCCCACCTACAGGCACATACCTTTGTGGTTAGGAGGGCACCTTGGGAGTCCTGCTGCCCATCTTTAAATCCCAATGCACCATACCACACTTCCTGGGCTCTGGGAACATTGGTGAGCCTCTAACTCTCTTCGAGAATCATCTGTAAAATGAGGATAATAATGATTCCTACCTCACCAGGGGATTTGATGATAATGCACATACATCATTTAGCTTAGTTCCTGTCACATAGTAAGTGCTCAATAAATGTTACACTAGCTTTTTATTCCTTCATCAATCATATCGCTCTTTCTCATCAGTCTGTGAACTCTCCTGGAACGAGAATTCTATCTTATTCATCATTTTACTCTCCCATCTTCCTTCACCTCTTCGCAACCTTAGAATGGCTTCGAGGCGGTCTCTCTCCTTGCTTCCATAACATGGCTCTCTCCTCGTTTATCTCAGACTTCACTGGCTGTTCCTTCCCAGTTTTCTTTGCTGCATTTTTCCCTCCACTAGATCTCTAAATGTCGGCTTTTTCCTTGGACTTCTCCCCCTTTACCCACTCTCCAAACTCTAAATAAGCGGAAATCTTCTCTGGGCCCCAGACTCACATAGCCTAATTTTTACTAGACACCTCTGCTCAGATGTCTCAGAGTGAGTTGGATTTCAGAAACCGTGGGTTCAAAATCAAAATTAGTGTTCCCTTTTCTTCCCTTATCAAATCATTTCAGTATCTGGCTGCACTATCCATCAAATTTCTCAAGCAGAAACCTAGTAGTTTGATTCTGTTCTCTCCCCACAGTCTATTAGCAAGTCCTTGTGGTTCAGTATCCAAGGACCTCAGAGCCAGCAACTTCCCTCCACCTCTGCTGCCACCACTAGAATCCAGGCTGTCTTCATCTCTCTCTTGGAATGTGCAGGAGCTCTCTAACTGTTCTCCATATTCTACCCTTGACTTCTGACAGTCCATTTTCCATGTGTGGCCAGAAAAATCTCTTAAAATAACAGTCAATTACATCCTTAACCTGATGAATTTCATCATGATTTTCCTTTGCATACAGCTTAAAGCCCATGGTCCCCAAAAGGGCCTGCAAAGGCTGACAGGCTCTGGTCCTGCCTATTTTTCAAGCATCCTGGCACTCACCTTTTCCCCTCCCTCACCATTCTCCAGTCCAGTGAGCCTTCTTTATACTGGTTTCACATCTGGAATCTTTTCATGGTTGTTCCTGCTGCATGGGAGCCTTTTCTCCAAGATTCCAAGGCTGCTGCTCCTTTCACTCTCCAGATCTTGTCTTGAACGTTGTCTTCTAGTGAAGCCCACCCTTCTCCTAGTGTGCTCTGTCCCAGCCTCCTATTGATTGCCTTCACAGCACATTCCACAATTTGCAATTTGCAATTTGCATTTTTTGATTTAATTGGCTTGTGTCTCTTTCTTCCACTGAGACAAACTGAGGTATCCCTAGTGCCTAGCTTAATGCCTAGCACATAGTAGGACTTCACAAATCCTTGGCAATTGAGTGACTCCAACAAAGTGCTTGGGAGAGGTGCTTTGAGTGAATGAGTGAAGTTAGTGATATCTAAAGACATTTGGTTCTTTTTGGGTGATTGGATTGTTATCAACAGATAAAGCATCAAGCCTGAGAGAGGCATATTGATTAAAGGGAAGACTGGAGGCTTTGTGGGTATAGCTTAAATCTGCCTCTTATTAGCCGTACAAATTTGGGAGTGTTTCTTCACCACTCTCAGCTTTAATTTTCTTATCTGTAAAATGGGGATTAAACATGTGTACCTCAGGGAGAATCATGAGTATAAAATGAGATAATATATGTAAATCCTCTGGCACAGAGCTGGCACATGGAGGCACTCGGTACCTGGTCATTTCTTTCGTTCTACCAAATAAAAACTCTATGGAGTTTCAGGCATCAGTGAACTGGGAAGAAAGGTACTTTTGGAGGACAGAGACTGTTTGGGTGCCAGCTCTCTCCCCACCCTCATCCTCTGCTCTTTCCCATCAATCACATTGTATTTGGAATCTCAGACCAGTACAGGAAGCACATTTTGCCAGCAATGAAGATTGCCAGTCATTGTGGGATACATGGGCCAGATAATTGCCCTTGTTTCTCCTTCCTTGAAGTTGCAAATTTCAAATGTAAAGTTCTCAGATCCTTCAGTTTGGAATATGATTGTATTTTGGGGTGAAATCCAGTGCCAGTTTTTTTCCATTTTTTCCAGCTAAGTTTCATAATACCCTCCTTGCTCCCACCTCCATTGTTTGGAAAGCCCACTCAGGTGAATGCCCCTAAGAGCTCCTAACAGTATTTCACCAAGTGGCTCTATCCACTGTTGTCTCCATATCTCCTTTTTAAGATCTCCCCTTTGTCTAAAACTCTGCTCCTTGTTCTTCACCCTGTTCCCCTTAACAGGTAAAGAGAATTTTGTCTTATTCCCTCTGTATCAACACTGCATTGAACAGTCCTTGCAAGGAGAAGAGCTGTCTCCAGTCCTGAAAAAGGATGCATACTTTCCTGGGATCCTAGCTGCTCCCTCTTCCTTGACTTCTGGATTCCTGCCTTGCCTGTTCCCATCTCTTTCCTGTCCTTTGCCTACCATCTTGCTTGCTTTTTGTCCCTCCAACCTCCTCTAGTTCCTTATCAACACTGTCTCTCCTTTTATGGTTCATTTTATCTTTCTGTGCTATGGTCCTCTTTGATTGATAGTTGGTGGTGTGGATGTTTGGGTGCCCTGTGCCACATCCCTGGGTCTACCTGTGATTTCAGCTACAGATGTTAAAGATGCTTTTCGACCCTTCATGCTCTCTCTGCTTCTTGGCCTTAGGGCCTTCTCCAATGCCCAAGTGAGCAGCTCACCTCCAGCAAGTACCAACTGAAAGTGCAGGGGAGTTATCACCCCAGAGATTACTCTCAGCCAGTGAGGGATTGGAGCAGTGACCCTGGGTCTTGGTGACTAACTGGATTTTGCATTGAGGGAGATGGAGGAGTATGAGATGACTGACAAGTTGTTGAGGCTAAGGAGACCAGCAGAGTTACAGGGATGGTGCAGGCTGTCAAAATAGAGGGTACAGGAGAGACATCAGTTGGAGATGAATGACCTCAGGGCAGTGATATTTTATCTCTGTATTCCTTACACCTAGCAGAGTGCCAGCATTTGTGTTCACAAAATGTTTGCTGAAAGGGCCAACCCATTTCTTCACATGCTGTCCCTTTCATATAAGCTGTTCTGTTGGTACGGCTTTCTTTGGGAAGCCAGGTATGGCTACCTATGCACTTTTGTCATCAAGATAGTGATAGATTTCTTTTTCTCTTTTAGTATTTGTTCTATTGTTGCACAGAACATCAACATCAGATTCATAAAACTGCTATTTCCTTGTCATTTGTCAGGCCACGTTGGAAGTCATTTGCGTTGGGGGAAGATTAATCTTCTAGAATATCAGTTTTGCATGGTATTTCAATAAGTATCCTAAGTGGCTCAGCAAATGTAAATTGTTTAGCACTTATATATCACTTATATTCTCCGGGAGCTCAACATTAGTTAATTCTCATGATACTTAAGAGATAAGTGTCATTTCAAGTCATGATTTGTATATGTTTCAAGTTTATAAGTGTTCTCCACTGCTTTTTTTTTTTTCAGTAGCTATTTCATTTCCTATCACCAAGACTTCTATTTTATTTTGTTTCACTGCTCTTTTTGCGGACTGGGAGCATATAAAGATTTTGGTTCAACAAAATGCGTAACAGCTCAAAGAGATCTATGTAGGGGGGACATAGGGTCCTATGTTCACGTTCCTTGGAATTAGAGCTTTGTAACAGAGAGATACAGCAGCAAGGAATAAACAGGGATGTTGCTTTATGAATGGCAGAGCTGTCCTGAGTTCTAGCTGTTTCTACTCCTTGGGAGATTATCCAGGAGGCTTCACAAAAACATCCACCACCAAACCTTTCCACCACCATTCCAGCCCAAGTGGAGAGAGTATAAGCATTAGCTTAGGAATGGGTTCCAGCATGCTGTCCTGGAAGATGCCTTAGTGAGTAACAGGTATGTACCAAGGAGGAGGACACCCTGATGGGGCATGTGTCTCTGGCAATAGCCACAGGGACCCTTCATTGTCTTTTGAGGATCTCTATACTGAGAGGCCACAAAACAGCTGAATGCTTCCAGAAAAGGCTGTGCACTACCCAGGAAGAGGCATAACTGCAGGCAGCACCAACACTAGATCAACCCAGATATAAAACAGAGAGGGCTATTCCCCCTGATGGCTCTGGTCATGGTTATGGCTGGCATGGAAACTTCTGGCATGGGGACCAGAACAGATGTGAACTCCTACCATGGGAGCTGAGAAGGCAGATACTACACCCACCATCACACCTTGATGTTATGAAAGAATCCCCTTGGACCCACTTGCCTTCCAGGAATGGGGAAGTTTGAGGGGTGAACCCTGATTTTTAAATGAATATTTACACCCAAAGAAAGTGTCAAATTAGAAAGGACCAAGTTACTTCATGCTGAAGGGTTACAAGTTTTCCACTGTCAGCAGAAACGAAGGCTTAAGAGCTAAGCTGAGATTGGTGATAGATAAATTTTTAAAAATCAATTTTGTAAATTTTATAGACTCTTATGACTGTCAAACATTCTATCACTTATTTTATTATCTCATTCAGCAAATGTGGAAATTGAGGCTTAGAGGTATTGAATCACTCATGCAAAGACACCTGACTAATAATAAATGGTGGCAGTGTTTTCAAAGCCAAGTCTATCTGGTCTTTGATCTCAACCCTTACCCAAAGGGATTATACATACTCCCTAAACTTTTCCACCAAATGCATAGCCTTCCTTCGAGCTGAGGTGGGAGTGTCGGGCTGGGTAGAGGTTATATCAGACACTGCAGGGGACTTGGAATTTCTTTGAGTGATTTTTTTTTTTTTCAAAATTCACGTTTGATATGAAGAAATCATGCATTTTGTACTTTGCTATATATTATGTATTTTCTCTACTTTTAAAATGTTTTGAATTATGTAACATTTAGATAAATGAGCCATTTTAATCTTTCGGCACCAACCATCCCTCAGGAAACCTGGCAAACCCGGCAAACCCTCCAGGGCACACACATCCCAATTTGAGAGCCAGTGGGTGGCACAAGTGTTGGGGACATAAAATGCATTTAGTTTTTTTTTTTTTTCTTTAGTGACTAAAACAAAATAGAAAACATTTTTACTACTATATGAGGAAACAAGGAAATAAAGCACACACACACACGTGTGTGTGTGTGTGTGTGTGTGTGTGAGAGAGAGAGAGAGAGAGAGAGAGAGAGAGAGAGAGATTAATTGGGATTGACTGACTGGCCCAGCAGGGTGCTAATGAAACCTGAGGTTATTGGCTTTATGCCCATGAGCCTGTGGGGCTGATTAACTTTGTAGATTAGAGTAGGAGGTGACAGACATTTGTTTGATCATCATGTGACTTGTTCATGACCATAGACTCCTCTCCTGGCCACATTTGTAAGGGATCAGGCCTCTGCCTTGGCTTGGTGAGAGAGTGTCCTCAAGACAGGAAGAGCCGGAGAATGGATCCTCTGGTGGCTGTGGACCCCAGCTCTGTCTGCAAATGTGTTTTGGGCTCTAGAAACCTCTCTAACTGCCCTTCTATGTTTCTAGGGTTACATTTATAGTCACCAAGCAACCTTCTGATTCTTAGTTTGTTTTCTAGAAGGAAGTGTACTAGGCATTGGTCACAAATATTCCCATTGTTGTAAAGATTATATTTCTTCACCTGTGAGTTGACAAATTAGCACCCTGGTTTAGCAACCCATCTCTTGTGAATTTTCTTAGCAAACTTCTCGGAGCTAGAGCACATTTGGGTGAACAGAAGAAGGCAGGCTTTGCATCTGCAAAGCTGAGGTGCAGCCATTGGGAACTGTATTAGGACACAGTCTGAGGCCAGGTCTGAGCAGCCAATAGCTCATCTCACCTGCTCCCTTCTATGCCATCTCTTCTGCCAGGAACTAATCTTATACTGAGGGGTTGTGAATGCACTTACAAGTGTTCAATCTCTTTAGTAAGTAGAAGAATGCATATAGGAAAATGACATGGCATTATTTACTTAGCAAAATTGGCAAAATGATAATAATACTCAGAGTTGGGAATCACAGAGAAAACTGCCCTTTAAACTGCTAGCAAAAGAGTAAATTGGTGCACTTTCACTTTTTTCTCAAAATAGTAAGATATTAAAATGCCCATGCCTTTTGATTCACCAATCATAGGTCCGGAGCTGAGTCCTAAGGAAACAGATGACAAGAATTGCTTGTAACAGTGAAAGACTGTGCCTACCCTACTGTACCTGCCTTCCAGTAGGGGAATGGTGAAGTAGATAATGGTTTATATATGTGATGGAATTTCTCACGCCACTAATGTAATCTTGTTGCAGCACATTCACAGACATGGACAGATGCTCCTCATCCAGTTGAGTAAAAACATACTGCATGGCATGAATTTGGTATCATTTCATTCTTAATATTTGAGAACGCATGTGGGTATATGCATATGTCCACATGTTCATGTTTATATGTATGTGCCCCTGCCCTTCAATGATGGCTATCTCTGAACAGTGGAATGGTGACTGCTTCCAGCAGAAATCCAACGGGTCCCTCACCCTTGTGACATCAGAATACCCTTGGTG
The DNA here is from genome assembly GCF_009761245.1 of Sapajus apella. NCBI lineage: Eukaryota > Metazoa > Chordata > Mammalia > Primates > Cebidae > Sapajus > Sapajus apella. The sequence goes on from NW_022436958.1 coordinate 913,360, forward strand.
TTATTGCTCTTAGACTTCCTAAGTCTGCCCACCATCCCTGTGTTAGTGATCTCCTGTTACTGGACTTTCAGACCCTGGTAGCCTTTTTGTTGCTGCTCTCAACTCTGCCTGCTCTGTGTTCCTGGCTCTTCTACCTCTGCCCCACAGGATCCCATTTTTCCACACCAACTCCAGCTCCTCATACTTCTGGGGTATAATTCTTCAGTAGTCCATCAACGCTGTCCTTTAGTTTCTGGCTGTTGTTCTTTGCCAAGCCTAGTGCCTTTGGGACTCGACTTCTTTGCCCCCTCCTGGCCCATGTAGTCAGCTTGCTGCTGTCGCTCCTGTGGCTCCCGCAGTGAGGCCACACCATCTGTTTAGCTTTTGCTCATCCCTGATATGTTTCTTCTCTCTCCCAATTTATCTCCACTTCCCCCATGCCTTTGCCAGCCCACATGGCAGGGCCTGTCATTCATTCCTGGAGAATGTCCAGGGCAGTATGGTTGAGTGGCAGTAGCTTGCCTTCCATGTGGGAGGACTGGCCGACATCCAGGCAGCTTTGCTTGTGACCCTGCCCTGCCATTCTTTATTAAGCAGGACTTGCATCTGGTGTGGATGACATTGTCTTTCCACAGAGAGCTAGGCTTAACATGTGCATAGAAAATGGCCTCAGTGATGGCTACAATGGTGGGATTTAGAAAAAAAAAACTTTCAGAAACCAACCGTAATTCAATGCTGTACTTTGAAGTCAGTATCCAAACTCTCTTTCTCATTTGGGATCTCTGTAGTTTGTCCAGACAGCCCTGAGATATTATTGGAAAGAAAGTGCCAGAATCACGGATACTCTTAGGTAGGTGTACCTGAGTTTTAATACTGATTCTGTTACATATTATCTGAAAATCATGGGCAAGTGGCTTAGCCTTGATTGTCTTCACTTTCTTCACTTGATAAAAGGAGGCTTACTACTACTAATAATGACAATGGTTATTTATTGCGTATTTACTATAAGCCAACTACCATGCAAAACCCTTAAATTTAATCCTCCTAAAAATGATATGGTAGATACTATTAATTTCCATTTTATAGGTTGGGAAAAGGAAATTTTAAGGATGTTATATGTTCAAATTCACACTGTTTATAAGGCATGGAGCCAGTAATTGAACCCTATCAGCCAACGATGACCCTATGCTTGAAGTCCACACTATTTACTTCTCCCAATGTACCAATGTTGGTGAAGCACCTCCTTCAATGTCTCACATACTAAGTGCTCAAAACTGCCCCACCTAGGGGCATCCTGGGTCAAGCTTTGAAGTCAGGGGTTCTTCTCTTTACGGACATCTCAGGACACAACTAAAACACAGACGCAGGCTGGCTGCCCGTCTCATATCCGAGGCTGGAGGCTGAATCTTTCATTCCCTTTGTGACAGTGAAGAATGAAACTCTAATTTATGATCTCCCACTCTCTTTATGGAGCCTCTGTTCCTATACCTCATCAATCATTGTCACTTCAAATTTTGCAGTGTCTTACAAAATCAACCTATGTTGATCCACCCATTGGTTTAAAGCTTCTGCAATGAAGATCTGTGCCTATCTTGTCTATCTGAAATGGACTTTATACTGCATAGAATCTTCAACAACAAACCCTCAATAACAGCAATGAAGATGACAACAATCACGTCAGCCACCACCACTATGAGTAATGTTATCCCAGATCCCACCTGTGTTAGTCTGTTTTCACCCTGTTATAAAGAACTACTGTAGACTTGGTAATTTATTTATTTATTTATTTTTGTTTTTGAGACAGAGTTTCACTCTTGTTGCCTAGGCTGGCATGCAGTGGCATGATCTCAGCTCACTGCAATCTCCGCCTCCCAGGTTCAAGCGATTCTCCTGCCTCAGCCTCCTGAGTAGCTGGGATTACAGGCACGTGCCACCACTCCTGGCTAAGTTTGTATTTTTAGTAGACAGAGGGTTTCTCCACATTGGTCAGGCTGGTCTCAAACTCCTGACCTCAGGTGATACACCTGCCTTGGCCTCCCAAAGTTCTGGGCTTACAGGTGTGAACCACTGTGCGCAGCCTACTAGGTAATTTATAAAGAAATGGGGTTTAATTGACTCATGGTTCTGTGTGGCAGGGAGGCCTCAGGAAACTTAGTATCATGGCAGAAGGTGAAGGAGAATGAAGGCACATCTTACATGGCAGCAGGAGAGAGAGCACAAAGTGAAAAGTGCCACACACTTGCCAACAACCAGATCTTATGAGAACTCACTCATCACAAGAACAGCAAAGAGGAAGTCTGCCCCCATGATACGATTACATACCAGCAGGTACCTCCTCCAACACATGGGGATTGCAATTTGAGATGAGATTCGAGTGGAGACACAAAGCCAAACCATATCACCACCACACTGGGTACCCCTGTTTGGTGCACTATGTGCTGAGCTCAGAGGTCTCAAGCTAAGATTTTTGCTGGCTCAGGCAGAAGTATAAATGAAGAGTCAGACAAGGTTGGACTGCAGTGAGCCAGAGCCTGTGGCCTCCCCTAGGAGGAGGCTGTTACTTAGCTTTGGCTGAACGTTGCCATGCTAGATTGCAATCTCAGTTTTGCCAGATCTTCATATTTCTCAAAAGAAATTGTAAATATGGATTTTTATGTGCAATTTCCCAATGTAGAAATGTTGGCAAGGAAGTCACATTAAAAAAAAAAAAATCCTTCTCTGTGGAATGCATACCATTTTCTTTTACAGCCTCTCATCTTGCTCTTCTAGGCCACTGAATGAACATCATACAATGATAACAGCATAAGCCTTGATCAGGGGATAGTGAATATAATCAAGGGTTTTATGTCCTAGAGGTCTCTAAAGAGCTATTGCAAGGCTACCGCCATTTTAAGGGACAACCCCGGGCTCCAAAGGGGACATCAATGTGACTATGCTAATTGCAGTGGCTTGCACGCCAATCCCAGGCTCCTATCCTGGCTTCCACTTTTTTATTTTCTTGGCTTTAACACTCTTTGCTCTCTATTTGGCCTGATCTCCTGTCAGCTGGCCATACTTCTGGCCTGGTTCTCCCTTTGGCTCTGGTGGCCTCCATCTCCTTCTTTGAAAGGAACCCACACTCTGCTAGAAGTGAGGCTTTCCCCCACTGGGCTTTTCCCTTGATACCTGTGCTGTTTTCTTACAGGGCCAGCTTTCCACTGGGAGTCTTGGAGGTAGAAGCCAATACATAGATCCTAGCCATGTAGTACAGCCTCTATGAGTTTCCTGTCATCCTGAAAAATTCATATGTTGGAGTCCTAACCCCTTAGTACCTCAAAATGTAACTGTGTTTGAATATAGACTCTTTAAAGAGGTGATTACACTAAAGTGAGGTCATTAGGGTGGGTCCTAATACAATGTGACTGGTGTCCTTATGAGAGGAAAAGATTAGGACACAGGTACACAGAAGAAAGGGCATGTGAGAACACAGGGCGGAGGTGGCCATCTGCAGACAAGGACGGAGGCTTCAGAAGGAACCAATCCTAAGGACAGCTTGATTCCAGACTTCTAGCCTCCAGAACCACAAGGGAAGAAAGTTCTGCTGGTACTTTGTTATGGCAGCCCTAGCAAACCAATACAGACCCTGAGCAAACATCTCAGCCTAGTGTTTCTGGGTTCCCCATGGGGCCTTCACCAGCATCACTAGAGGCAGCGTGACCTCACCACTAGTGACCCATATCACGCACTTTTAACCAGTTGGTTGGAATGGGAGTGTGGGCACTCCCATTACCAGGTAATTACCAGATAATCCCTGGTCTGTTTGGGCTCTTACCCTGGGACTGAGGTGAACACAGTGGGATTGTTAGGTAATAGAGATGAGCATAACTGAGGAGAGTTTACTATGGTGGAGTTAAAGGGAGAATCCAAGCTTAGTCAAGAGGGGAGGCAAGGTTATGTTCTCATGGAAAAGTCTCACCAGAAGCCTGTGGGGTCAGGGGAGGTTTAGATTCTGGTTTATGGAGAGGCTTGAGTAGGTGGTTAAGGATCAAATGTGTGAATAAGAGGATATTAGAGCCCTGTTTTTATATTGCTTAAAGAGCCTAGGCAAGGTCAATTAAAAAAAATCTCTGGTCTGTGAGACTTGATGATATCATCTTGGTTTATTTTCTGTCAGAAGGAAGCTGTGTATTGAAGTGTCCAGTTTGAAGAACATTTGCAGCTTCTCAACATCTTCCCACATCTTCATTTTGTTATTTCGCATTGTATCTGGAACGCTTACACAAATCGACCAGCGCTGAAGTAAGAAAGCAAAAGCATATCAGTTGATGCCCATGAAATTTATATTTTCCAGGAAAAGAAAAAAACTACTGCAATGTATTATTTTAACATCTGAGAATTTCCAACAAATAAAGGCCTCTTTTCTCCCTGGCAAAGCTATAGGTCACTCGAGGCTGCCAGCCTGCGGCCACGTAGAACAATTAGCAGACCATGGCTCCTTGGCTTTGCCAAGCTTGGCAGAAGTGGTGTCCTGTGACGTGTGATGTCTGCCCTGCTAGGCAGCTTCCCCATTGATCTCGTCTTGGCTCCAAGAACTGGAGGAACTGAGAGAGACGGAATCTCAGACTAACAGAGCCTGCACGCTTCAGGCTTGCATTTCGAACAGCTGACAATTCTTGTTTCTGACAAATTAAACAGTCTTCTTGGTGTATTGGTGGTTTACTGCAAATCATTGATGCAAGTTTGTTTGGAACAGAAAGTTCATGACATTGATTTGTTGAAATGTGGTAAGAGACATGCCAGATCCTCAGATGAGTGAGTCTCTTTAGAGCCAGCAAAAGTGATGACCCTGGGCTCAAGAAAGAAAGAATACTGAACCATGCTAAGTGAGACCTTTCTTTTCCCCTCAAAGGCAATCAGTGGCAGCTGAGTCTGGACCAGCATAACCCTTCACTGAGACCTCAATTAGTCATTCCTGCAACATTTCTTGGGCACCTACTATGTGGCACGGATTATTCTAGGTGCTGGGGATATAGCAATGAATAACAAACACCGTTATTTTTCCCCTGGCTCTTTCATTCTAGTTGTGGGAAGGCAGTAAACACATGATACATACCATAAAGAACATTAAATAGGTTAATGAGATAGAGAAGGTGGTGGAGGGCTGGAGCTGTCTTAGAGTTGGTTAGGAAAGGACATTTATCCCAAGGAGGTGACACTGAAGCTGAGACCTGAATCATAAGGAAGAGGCAGCCCCATGAAGATTTAGGAAAAGAGCAACCAGTGCCAAAGGAAGAGGAGCACAAACACCCTGAAACTTGCCCTCGTTGTGTCTAGGGGAAGAGCTGTGTGCCTGGAGCCATGTGAGCAAAGGATGGAGTGGAAGGAGCTGAGGTCAGCAGAAAGCCTGGTCAAGTGGGGCCTTATGGGCAAGGTAAGCAATTTGGATTTTATTCTAATTGTCTATTTCAACTAACACCAATAAGGCTCAGGGTTTAGAAAAGCAATGTTAATCATAACCTCAGGGAGCCAGACAACTGTCCTTGTTGGTCATGTGTCCCAGGTGTACAACAGGTTCACACCAGAGAGTGGCCAAATCAGTGTGCACACCTAGGCCTGTCTGCCTCCAAAGTGCGTGCCTTCCTGGCCCCTCTCTGACTTCCTTCCTACCTGATACTGAAGACAGATTGTACATTGCACATGGGGACATGTTTCTCGAACTCCCCTGGCACCCACTACCTGTGAACACATAACACTCTGAGACTCAGCATCTTTATCACACAAAAAGGTCTCAGGTGAGCATAACACCCTTGTCTGGGCATTGCATGGGTGGAAAGATTTTATATCCCAGGAATAACAGGGGTGAGAGAGGATGTATTAGTTAAGGTTCTCCAGAGAAACAGAACCAATAGGGTATATCTATCTATGTCTATGTATTTATCTATAACTATGGAGATTCATTATAGGAACTGGCTCATGTGTTTATGGAGGCCAAGAAATCCCATGATCTGCCATCTGCCAGCTGGATTACATCACAGAAAAGTCAGTGATGTAATTCAGTGTGAGTCCAAAGGCCTGGGGACCAGGGGCCAATGGTGTAATTTCCATTCTGAGACTAAAGGCTCCAAACCTGGGAGATCTGACATTTGAAGCAGGAAAAGATGGATGTCTCAGCTCGAGAAGGGGGAAGGAGGGTTTACCCTTCCTCTGAGTTTTTTCCTATTTGAGCCCCCTCAGTGGATTAGATGACAGCTGCCCACATTGGTGGGCACACAATCTGCCCACGTTGGGTAGATCTTTTTCACTCAGTCTAATTCAAGTGCTATTCTCTTCCAGAAATACCCTCACAGACACACCCAGATGTATTGCATCAGCCACATGGATATCCCTTACCACTATCATAAATACATAAAATTATACATAAATAAAATACATAAAATTAACACCACAGTGGATTTCATCATAGTTCTAAAATAACTGAAGTACATTTTATGGGGAATAGTAAATCTTACCTATTTTCACTGGGGGCAAAATAAGACAACAGGTTCTTTTTAAGTAGAAGTTCTTGACTGATGTCCTTAGACCTCTCAGGGATCCACAAGGCAGTCGTTGGGTCTATAAGCTATTTTCCACATTTCAGAAATGACTACTGGAGCCACTTCAGCAGATTGGCAGAATCTATCTACTAAAGCCAAATATGCATGTATCCCAGGGCCCAGCAATTCCCCTACTAGGTATGGGTACTAGATGCAGAAATACTTACATATATTTCCCAAAAGATATGAACTAAAATGTTCAAAGCAGTTCACTTGCAAATAGACAACACAGCAATAACCAAGTGCCCATCAACAGTAGGAATGATAAATTATAGTATATTTATATAGCAGAATATGAACTAAGCACTGAGAATGAATGATCTTTATGTGTAACATGGATCTTAGCTGATGGTGAGTGAAAGTAGTTAGACACAAAATATAAACTGTAAGTATAATTTACACAAAGTCCCAAGACTGGGAAACCTACCCTATACTGTTGAAAATCAGGAGGGTTATCCTTATGGGAGAACGGTATGTAGTGACTGACAGGAAAGTTGAGGGTGCTGGTAATCCAAGGTACTGATGGTTTGTTTCTTGATCTGGGTGCTGGTTATGTGGGTATGTTTGGTTTGTGAAGATGAATCAAGCAATATGTTTTTTGGCATGCATGCTTTCTGTAGTATATTACATAATGCTTCAACTAAAGTTTTAAAAAATGTGGAAAATTTAAAAATGGCAATTACAGTATGGCTGTTGGTGGTTTTTACTGCACATACAGTTAAATTTAACTATTCATAATATATGATGGGAGAGGAAGTTAATTGTTGCTGGAAAAGCTGTTTGTAATGCATTTAAAATGTGGGCTCAACCCTGGGCAGAGAATTATGAAAGATTTCCTTGGGAAACGTAAAAAGTTCCTTGTAAAAAGTTTCAGGACCAGTAGGCTACACTTTTAAAACAGATTGTCTCCCTTGTAGTGTGTTAGTTACCAAGGGTGTCCAGAGACATTTTGTGGGCACATTTTGTGTCCAGAGGTATTTTCATGAAAGATGTAAGAGAATGTTATCATTCCAGGATGACTTTGATTTAGACCTTGCAAGACACAGGGAGGTGAGTCAATGCTTGCTTCCTGCAGATGTTTTTAGATTGGCTTGTTATGGGTTTCCTGTTCGGTGAGAATGAGATGAGAGGTGCTAGTTAACCTGGGCTTTTCCCCTTTGCCCTATCCGGAGAATTGCAGGTGGCCAGCTGTGTTTTCCAAGGCTCAGATGCCACCTCCAGTCAATCAATAAAGAAGGAAGACCTGGGGAAAGAGGAAGAATGGTTTGCTTTATTGAAAGTGAGTTTGGTCATGTGAATCAGTGAGACAAAGTGCTTATGTTCTTCTAGTACTAGGCTTTACTCCTCTTGGCAACCAGACAACCTTCCACCATCTGCTAGCCACCTTTTGCCACCATCTTCCAATCGCCAGCCAATCCAGTCTCCTGCCTGCTGCGGGCCTCAGTCGGGGGAGTCAGGAAGTCCACATCGCTAATTGAGTTCATCTTGATTTTTGCAGAAACTTTGTCAGAGCAGGATTTGCTGCAGTTGGTGGTAAGGAAATGAGAAACTGCTACCATGTATTACCTTGTTCCATTAAATTAGTACATGAATTAGTGCAGGCAATGACTTCAATCTGGATGCCTGGAGGAGGTGAGGGTCAGCTGTCTCACCTGGAAGGACTTGGAAACCCAGATTCTAGACAGCAGGTGGAAGGGCCAGCAGCTAGAAGAAAGCCATCATCAGCAGTTGTGTGACAATGAGAATAGCCCATCAAGAGCCATGGCTTTGGACCCCAACACTCAGCCAGAGCTGCAAGGTGGCAAGATGCCCTGTCCAGCAGCCATTTTCATTCTTCCTCTTGAGTGTCCACTTCTCCTCTTGGCCCAGGGGGTAAATCTGGATTAATTTAAGCCAAACTTAGGAGTTCAGTTATTCTTGCCAATGACTGATTTAAGGAGGAGAATTTATCCCAAATCTAGCCAAATAGAAGAGAGAGGAAATATATGGGGGGTTGTCTGGTAAATGTTTCTTCTTCTTTGTCATGCCTTGATGTTACTCCTGAAATACTTGTAGCCATGTTGTGACCAAGAAGGCAGGAGGCTTGGAAATAAGCCAAAGTTTTTAGGTTGCCAAGGGAAAGATGGTAAGGGCCTGGGTCCTTCAGGCCACCAGAGAGCCCTTGAAGTGAGTAATACCAAACCGAATTTCCATTATGGGAGCCAACACATTTTCTTTATCATTTAAGCCAGTTGAATTTGAGTATTTGGTTACTTGCAGCCCAAACCTCCCTAATTAATCTGAAGCTTCAGTCCAACTTTTCCCCATCTGCATACACATATTGTCAATTTCCAGCTAGAAAATTTTACTTAGCTGTATCCTGTGAGGCATTATTTTTCAATATAAAAACATTTAAAATTTGACTGCTTGTCTTTTCCTCAAATTATACCTCTCAAATTTTTACTAAAAATAATTAGAAATCTTTGACTTATCCTACTTTCAATCTGTTAGTGCACCCTACACATACACAAAATTACACAATTTTATTTTAAGAAGCATACAAACATTTTAATCATTTATGAACGCTCATTGTATGGCAGGCCCGGCTCTAGGAACTGTTATGTAGATTTATATAAACTATTACAAATTCTTAATACTGTAGAATAGATAATTTTATCCCCATTATGTATCTTAGGAAAATGAAGCATAAAGCTGTTAGGTAATTTGCCCAAAGTCACACAGCTTGTCTTGGCTGAAAGGAGACTGGAATGTTGGACAGATGTTTCCCCTATGGGTGTTCCTCCTGTCTGGCTACCTCTTCCTGCAGACCTGTCCTGCATCCGTACTTCTGTTTCCTCTCCCACGATCACTCTTCAGGTTTAGTCCTAAGTGTTTGGTGCCTGGACTATTGCAGTGGAAAAACCTTCTGGACTCTCTTGCCTCAAACCTTAGCTACACGTTATTGCTGTACTGACTTCCCTAAAATTCAGTTCATTCTACTTTCCCAGTTTAACATCTTCAGTGATTTATCATCATCTGTGGCAGCAGTAAAAGTGGCAGGCAGGTGATATTAATATGTGAAGTCTGCTGAAGACAGTAGGCTTTAAACTGCTTATGTGGGGACAAAATGGCCTTATGAAAAAACACTTGGTACTTTAAGTAATAAAGCATCAGTTGGCTACCAGTTTGTAACCAAGCGGCCTTAAGACAAAATTCATTATTTTTCTCATGGCATTTGAGGTCATTAAAATAGAATCCTTAACTAATAACTCCCTCTTATCTCCTAGTCACCAGCCCTCTGAAGCCTCTCCTTTTGATACAAGCCTGAGTCCTTCCATTCTTCAGATGGACTTGACCTCTATGCTCTTTCTCATGCCTTTGTCTCAGGAATTTTGTCCATTCATTCTTACCTACTCCTCAATGGTTACAACCCAGCTCCAGTCCCTCTTCCTTGACAAAGCATTCCTGGGATCTCATAGAAGAGACTCTCAGGTGTGCAAGAGGCCTGAAAAGCCTGCAGACCAGGCTCCTAGGTGATCCTTGCTGGGCATTTGCTGGGCCTGAATTTGGACACTTAGGTCAGGACTCCCTAAGACAGCTTCTGCCGCCCCTGGGCTTCACTGGCCGTTCAAAGACCTGCTGTCAGTTGAGCCTAATGTTATCACACTAATGTCTACCTTTTGAGGTCAGGTGTGATAAGCCTACTTTTTCCTTTAAAATACTGAAAGAACAATTGTATGTCTTCCATCTGTTCAGAATCCTCCATATTCAAAACTCTCTCAGAGATAATTTTAGACAGCCATATGAAGAGCCTCAGAAACAATGAATCAATGGCAGGTTTTTTACGTAGTACTGAATACATTAAAGGAGAATTACCAAATGCTTACTTTGGGAGGGGATGCCAAACTGGAGCCTGCAGGCAGCTTGGGTCCTTTCTCAGAAGGAATCATGTTCAGTGTTTGACTACCTGTGAGAAATTGGAGGAGCATCTTCAGCCTTTCAGGAGGAGAGAAAATGCTTAGTTCATTGGCTATTTATTTATTTACTATTTTCTTTTAGACAGAGTCTTACTCTGTGGTCCAGGCTGGAGTGCAATGGTGCAATCTTGGCTCACTGCAACCTCTGCCTCCTGGGTCCCAAGCAGTTCTCCTGCCTCAGCCTCCCGAGTATCTGGCATTACAGGCACCCACCATACCCAGCTAATTTTGGTATTTTTAGTAGAGACAGAGTTTCACCATGTTGGCCAGGCTGGTCTCAACCTCCTGACCTCAAGTGATGCAACCACCTCAGCCTCCCAAAGTGCTGAGATTATAGGTGTGAGCCACCATCCCCAGCCTTGGCTTTAGTATTAGCTCTTCTCCTCTACAAACCCACTCCCCTTTACTTTGGGGACAAGGTTGATACAGCCCTTGATTTTAAAAATGTGTCCATTGTTGCATTTTATAAATATGAACAAACAGAAATCCCAGTTTATAATAAGTTCTCCTTGAAATATTAATATGTTTGAGATTTCAGATAGACTTACTAGAATTTACAAGATATACAATATAACAAAAACTGTTGAAGTAAACCCAAAAGAAATTGCATCTAAAAAACTTGGTTCAACTTGTTTATTCTTCAAATTGAATTGGCATAGATTTGGTGTATTGTATTATGGATTTTTCTATTTGTAAAGGGTTATGAGTTATATAGAATACATATTTTTAAACTGAGAAAAAAACCTTCTAAATCTCTCATATCTTGCCTGTATTCTACAAGAGGATCAGTTGCAGTGTGTGACTGTCCAAATGCATTCTAAAGCCCTCTAAGGAAGCATTTGGCTTTGAGCAATGAACAGGTGATCAGACCAAAGGGGACAAAAGCAGAGAGAAATATAAAAATGGTATGGATTCACCATGCAGGAGCCATCCTTTGAAAAGCCTCTGTGCAGAGTGATGATGTGTGTGCGTGTGTGTGTGTGTGCGCGCACACGCGTGGGCGCATGCGTGTGCATGCCTGTGTGTGTATATGAGGTGTTGGTATGGGGGGATTTGGGGACTTGAGAGTGGGCTAGAGATTTTTCTGAAACTTCTGTCTGAGGGAACTAGAAAACTCTGTTTTCCTGATAGCATATTTAATCTAAATTTGCAGATTAGGAAGCAGCCACAGTGAATTTTGGTATATCCATCCATAGCTCTGTTGAATTTCCATAGCACTAATCGTCTGTGGCACTGCCTCAGCAGTAACCTCCCTCCTGCTTGTGATGCTGTGAGCTATGTGTTATTGTGGGCCATCTCACTGGGCTTCCCATGGCTGTCCATCAGCTGCCCACGTAGAGGGAAATCCCCTCAGAGGGAGGGACTATCGTCTCAGCCCAAGTGTCCATTATAATTCTTCACAGAGTGGCAGCAAAGCATAGGTGTCCATAAGCGTTTATTGTCAGACCCACAGAGAACAGAAAGAACTTTAAGTACAGTGGAATAATTGCCAGGTGGGCTTCTCAAGTTAAATCAGGCTGTTACCAATGTCATCACATCTCAGGGTTAAGGGACTTTAAAGACCATCTGTTTGAAAACTCTCCCTCCCATTTAACTGAAAAATGTTTCCCTGTGGCTTCTACCAGTTAGGCTGCAAAGAAAAAGATTTCTATTTCTTATAACATGGGTTATCATTATGTGTGAGTACACGGGAATGTGTGTGTACCTGGTGGGTACATTACCTTACCTGTAGTAAACAGCTGTAATAATGGGCCATGCCAATCAGAAGGTCTATAAGTAATAAAAATTTTTACTTTATAAGGGCAAATTTACTATATAATACATTTGATTATGAAATATGACATTATACATACATACCGTATAATACATTTGGATTATACATTTGAAAGAAGACTATGAAAAAGAAGTAGATGTGATTTTTATTTGCATTTTCTCTTTGTCATATCTAGGGGTATAAATTAAAATTATGGGCTTTTAAATAATTTTTTTTTAATCTCAAAAATCTCATTGTTATCCTGAATTGATTATCGTATGTAGAACCCTGGCAAAGATGATGATAGCAGATTGAACCCTAGCAGAAGAAATTTCCATTCTTTGGAGACACAATCCCAGGACAGCTCTCAGGCCAGGCAGTAATTTCTGTTTCCTGTCTCTTATTTTCACCTTCTGGGGACTCCTACACAATCCAGGGCCCTGTCTGGACACCAAGAACCATAAGGACACTTTATTACCAGGCCCCTGCTGAGCTAGAAACATTCTTCGGACAATGCTCAATCCTCCAAAAGACATACAGAGTCTGTGCACTTAAGCCTTGATTTTGGCATCAAATATGAGCTGGGGCAAGAAAGGCTGTGAATTGAAAAGGAGCTATAACTTGCTCATCAGTGATAAGGAGAAGTGCCTGCTTCCTCATGCATTGGCCATTAATTAAGAAGAGTGAGTTTATTATTTTTTTTTAAATACTTTTTTATGTACTCTAATTTTACAAAAATGAGCATACAGTCATATTCATTTATTCACTCTTCTACCAAGCATCTTTTGAAATATTTATAGTGAGCTAGGTGCTGTGCTGGGGTAAACAATGGGTAAACGTGCTTGGCCACAAGGAGCTTGTCATCTGTTAGAACAGTTCATTTTAATGAGTAATTACTATGTGCCTGGCATTGCACCAAATATTTTACTACATGACCTCATTTAATCCTCATCATAATTTCATAGCATAGGAGTAATCATCACCTTTTAATAGATGAAGACTCTGAGGCTCAGAGAATATAAGCAACTTTATTAAAAGCTATTAATTAGCAGGGCCAGGCCTGGAACCTGTGGTAAATTGCTTTTCCAGTCACCCATGTTTAATACCCCTTCACTGTTTTGTTGACTTCCGGTGTTGGTACATGGCCAACTTTGATCAGTGAGAGAAGAGTGGAGGGGCCTTTGAACAGAAGCTTGAAGGTCAGTACACAGTTTGCCTTGTTATCTGCCATGTGACAATTCTAGGTGGAGGCTGCCCAGGTAACCTGAGTCTTAGAGTGAAGAACACACAGAGTATAGCTACAGCCCATCCACAGCAGGCATGCAGAGGGTGTGAAAAATCAGCTGTTGCAAGTCACTGAAACTCTGGGATTATGTTTTCTGCAGCCTGGCTGTCTGACTGGTATAGAATCTTTAAGCCATTATACTAGAGTGCTTTCTTTTATATTATTTCTATAATTAGAAGTGAAAAAAAGTTGAAATGGCAAAGAACAATAATCTGGGCCAGATTTTTTGTTCTAAAAATGTTTATATGAATGATGATTTCTTTTCCTTCTGCCTTATCTGCCACCCTTCCTCCACTGTTAAAATCTTCTGTATCCATGAGGATGACTATCTACAGTACTCATCCTGCCTCTTGCTGTCTTAGTGCTTTAGTGGATACCTCCTCCTGAAATGCTTGTAGCTAAATTCAATTCCACAGGTGCTTGCTGAGCATCTTTTGGAATGTCTGTTATCCTACTTCTTCAAAGTCCCAAACTCCTGCTCGATCCATGTAGTCATCCTGATTACCCCAGACCTATATAGTCACACTTGCTCTCCCTTAGATGCTAATACCATTATTTGCCACACTTTATATGTTACCTTAAACTGTTTACTATCATTTTTGATTGAAATAAAATTCACATAACACAAAATCCACTGTTTTAAAGTGGACAATTCAGTGATTTTTTTGTATATTTACAATGTCGTGAAATCATCACCACTATTTAATGCCCCAAACTTTTCATTACCCACAAAGAAACCTCATATATATTAAGTAAGCACTCCTTATTCCTTCCTTTCTGTAACTTTTGGCAGCCACTAATCTCCTCTTTTTCCCCTATGGATTTACCTCTTCTGGACATCTCACATAAATGGAATTGTGCGGTATGCTGATTTTTGCATCTAACTTCTTTTACTTAGGATGTTCTCAAAGTTTGTCCAGTTGTGGCATGTATCAGTATGTCACTTATTTTATGGTTGAATAACATTCCATTATTTAGATATGCTACAATTTGTTTATCCATTCCTCAGTTGATGGACACGGGGATTGTTTCCACAATTTAGCTATTGTGAATAGTGCTGTTGTGAGTTTGGGTGTTCAAGTTTTTGTGTGGATGTATGTTCTCATTTCTCCTGAGGATATACCTAGGAGTGGAATTGTTCAGTCATGTGGTAACTCTATCTTTTTAAGTTTCTTTTTTTGTTTTCTCCAAGACATTATGAGCTCCTGGCAACAAGTTTTCCAACTCCATCTGCACTGTGGCAGTACATACATTCATTCCTTTGACAAATGTAGTTGAGGGCCTATTTTGTGCCTGATACTCCTCTGGGCATTTCTGCCAAGTTGATTTTCATAGAATCCTAGCCTGTGATCTGAGAGGTCATTTGGTCCAGTTTCCCAGCCAGTAGAAGAAGACTATATCCAAATCCTCTGGTCTTTGTATAATCCATAGAGCTTAACTCCTTAAACGTAATTTTGGTTGCATTTTGTGACTATGGAAACAATATATACTTATTGTGGAAAACTTCAAAGCACAAGAACATATTAAAAAAGAAACAAAAAATTATCTGTAATTCTATACCCCAGAGATAAACACATATTGCTAAATTTCCTTTCAGACGTTTTGTCAGTCCAATAATATATTTCACGTAGTTGGGATCATCCTGTATTCATCAGATACCTCTTGTGCACGGCTTCAAAGCCTCTCATCATCACCGCCATATTATGAAGGCTTCAACCTTGGTTTCCCACAGGTGTCACCCAACAGCATCTCACCTTGGGCAAAAGCATTGTCCCCCTTGCTTCTCTGACACAATGATGTCAATGTGATGTGTCTGAGGAATCTGCTCAACATGCGCAATCTAAACCTTTCACCAAAGAGACCTGACTTTTTATTCCTTGGGCTTCTCAGAAAGAGATGGAGCAGTCAGTTTCTCCCAAAAGTGGTCAATGCTGTGATTCATCTTTAGATTCTCTCCCTCTCCTCCTCTGCTCAGTCCTCCTACTCCTCCACTCTTGCTTCCTGAAATCATCCCAGATAAACAACCCACACATCAAACTTTGTTGCAGATGTTACTTTAGGGGGGAAACACGGACTAAGGTGTTGTATATGCAATTTCAGACATGGATTTTATTTAAACATTATGCCATGAGTTTAGACTATATACACAAATACATATATATTTATTTATATGTATTTATAAATTTAAATACATGTAAATTACTGTATAAGTGTATATAAATTTATATTTCTACATATGTAAATTCAAATATATATTTTAAGTATACTTTAAATTATATATATAATACATTGGCATTCAACCCTCTTCCCTTCCATGATCTCCTGTATCAGAGTTGCTGGAAGCCTAGGACAACCTTTCTCTAGAATCCTTTGCCAGCAGCCTTCTAATTTAGACTCTGCTGCTCACAAATTAATGGAAGGCAGAAAGAAGCAGAAGGTAGTATTGTTTCTCCAGCACTGGTGGGTGAGTGTGTGGGCTTTACATATGGTGAATGTGAATTTTTGCAGTGATTTCTTTAGATTCACATTCAGTTGTAAGGAATAATGTAGAGAAATATTGTATACATTTTACATAGTTGCCCACAACAGTAATATTTTGCAAGATAGTTATATGGTGTCACAACTGAGATACTGACATTGATACATTTCACTTATCCTGTTCAGAATTGCTTGATTTTACTTGTTCGTGTGTGTGTGTGTGTGTGTGTGTGTATTTAGTTATATACAATTTATTCACATTTTTACTGAGATATAATTCACAAAATATAAAATTCACTAACTTAGAGTATTTAGTTCAATGGCTTTTAGTATATTCACAGAAGTATGCAGCTTTCACTACTATCTAACTCTAGAATGTTTTCATTACCTTGAAAGGAAACGCTACCTGTTAGCAGTCACTCTCTATCCCTCCCTCCAGCCCTAGGCAGCTACTAATCTACTTTCTTTCTCTCAGGATTTGTGTATTGTGAACATTTCATATAAACAGAATGATATACTATGTGGTCTTTTGCAATTGGCTCCTTTCCCTTAGTATAATGTTTTCAAGGTTCATCCATGTTGTAGCATGTATCAGTACCTCATTCGTCTTTATTGTAGATTATGTTTCATGGTATGGACACTTTATTTTATCCATTCATTGGACGATGGCATTTGGGTTGTTTTCACTTTGAGAGTGTTATAGACGTGCTGCTATAAAAACTGTGGAAACTTGATTTGCAAGTTTTTGTGTGGACATATGTTTTTATTTCACTTCTACGTATACCTATGAGTGCAATTGTTGGTCATGTGGTAACTCCATGTTAACATTAAAAAACTTTTGGCCGGGCACGGTGGCTCAAGCCTGTAATCCCAGCACTTTGGGAGGCCGAGGCGGGTGGATCACGAGGTCAAGAGATCGAGACCATCCTGGTCAACATGGTGAAACCCCGTCTCTACTAAAAATACAAAAAAAATTAGCTGGGCATGGTGGTGCGTGCCTGTAATCCCAGCTACCCAGGAGGCTGAGGCAGGAGAATTGCCTGAACCCAGGAGGCGGAGGTTGCGGTGAGCCGAGATCGCGCCATTGCACTCCAGCCTGGGTAACATGAGTGAAACTCCGTCTCAAAAAAAAAAAAAAAAAAAAAAAACAAACAAACAAAAAAAAACTTTTAAACTGTTTTCCAGAGTGGTAGCACCATTTTACATTCTTACTAGCAATGTTTGAGGGTTCCAATTTTTCTATAGCCTGGCCAAAATTTGTAATTGTCTGTCTTTTTGATTGTTCTCTACAATTTTATCAAATGTATAGGTTCATGTGTCCACTGCCACAGTCAAGATACGAACAGTTTCATCCACACAAGGATCCCTCATGTTGCCCTTTTCAAACTGCACCCACCTTCCTTCCACATCCTGCCAACCCCCTACCAACTCCAGGAACCACTAATTTTTTCTCCATTTCTAAAATTTTGTCATTTCACAAATGAAATCACAGGTAGTGATCAAAGGTGACTTTGTATATAAATAGAATAATACATTAAGTAATCTTTGGGATTGACTTTTTTCAAACTATTGATACAGACAACGTGGATGATGTCCTATGAATATGCTAAACTTTGTTCAAGCATTTACTCATTGAAGGACAGCTGGGCTGCCTCCAGTTTTTGGCTATTACAAATATAGCTGCTATAAACATTTATGTGCAGGTTTTTGTATGAACATAAGTCTAAATTTTTCCAGGATAAATTCCCAAGAATGGACTTACTGGGTGGTTGTATGGTTATTGAAGGTTTAGTTGATAAAAAATTGCCAAACTATTTTCCATTTTCCATTCTGGCCAGTTGGGTATAAGCACTCCAGTTTCTCTGCATCCTCACCAGCATTTGTTGTTGTCCCTCTGTTGTTTATTTTTTAATCTTTGCTTATTGTATCTTTATGCAAACTTTCAAAACTTAACCTTTTAAAAAGATGTCCTCTTTTCGTTTATAGCAGTGATCTTCATGTTAGGAAAGTCTTTTTCACTGTCATATTACAAAAACCATTTCCTGTACTTTCTGGTATTTGTATAGAGAGGAAATGCAGGATGGAGTAGATCGGAGTGGCTGGAGCCTTGTCTGCAGTGAGATCTGCTGTTCATGTCTTGACCCCATCACTTGCGACTGTGTCCACTTTTAGTTGACATGTATCTCTAAGCTTTCCCTGTTTCTGGCCTGATATCTCCTCTCCTTCAACTGTTTCTTAGGCAATGCTTTTTCATGCTGTTTTCACTCTGGTCAATCTCTGCTGGAAATTCTCCAGTATGACAATATCTATCTTAACTTGACATACAGAGATCCGAGCACTCCACTCCAGATAAATTTTGACAGTGCAGATAAAGTGGTTCTTAACTTGCACTGTTCTGCAACTGTTAATATTAGCAAAGATTGCAGTGACGTTTGGAGGTGACCATGTTAACTCCCTGGCCATTAGAAAACTTCTGAGAGCAAAACATCATCCTTTTCTCATGAGCTGCTATTAAAGCAAGTCTCTTCCATCTCACATTTCTGCAGGCAATTTGACGATTTTTATCTGTTCCTCCAGTAGTTCTTTTGATTAATGTATAGTGGCCCTCTTTGTTCCCAATAATGCTTTTCACCTCAAAATCTATTTTGTTTTATAAAAATGTTGTCATTATGAATTTTTTTACTAAGATATTTCCTGCATCTCTCTTGCTTTTATTTTCTATTTTCAAAATTATTTTGTTTTAGGGGTGTCTCATATATAGTATATAGCTTGATTTTAAAAAATATTATTTGATACTCTGAATGTAAATAGGTGAGCTTATTTATATTTGTTGAAAGCCTAATATAAACTGGCTAGCCATGTGCAAAAAGCAGAAACTGGACCCCTTCCTGACACCTTACACTAAAATTAACCAGATGGATTAAAGATTTAAACATAAGACCTAACACTATAAAAACCCTAGAAGAAAATCTAGACAAAACCATTCAGGACATAGACGTAGGCAAGGACTTCATGATCAAAACATCAAAAGCCTTGGCCACAAAAGCCAAAATAGACAAATGGGACCTAATCAAACTCCACAGCTTCTGCACGGCAAAAGAAACAGTCATTAGAGTGAACTGGCAACCAACAGAAAGGGAAAAAATTTTTGCATTTACCCATCTGACAAAGGGCTGATATCCAGAATTTACAAAGAACTAAAACAGATTTACAAGAAAAAAACAAGCTCATTCAAAAGTGGGCAAAGGATATGAACAGACACTTTACAAAAGAAGACATACATGAGACCAACAAACATATGAAAAAATGCTCATCATCACTGGTCATCAGAGAAATGCAAATCAAAACTACATTGAGATACCATCTCACGCCAGTTAGAATGGCGATCATTAAAAAATCTGGAGACAACAGATGCTGGAGAGGATGTGGAGAAAAGGAACACTTTTACACTGTTGGTGGGAGTGTAAATTAGTTCAACCATTGTGGAAGACAGTGTGGTGATTCCTCAAGGACCTAGAAATAGAAACTCCATTTGACCTAGCAATCCCATTACTAGGTATATATCCAAAGGATTATAAATCTTTCTACTATATGGACACATGCACACGAATATTCATTGCAGCACTGTTTACAATAGCAAAGACCTGGAACCAACCCAAATGCCCATCGATGATAGACTGGACAGGGAAAATGTGGCACATATACACCATGGAATATTATGCAGCTATCAAAAATGTTGAGTTCGTGTCCTTTTTAGGGACATGCATGAACCTGGAAACCATCATTCTTAGCAAACTGACATGAGCAGAAAATCCAACACCGCATGTTCTCACTCATAGGTGAGTGTTGAACAATGAGAACACATGGATGCAGGGAGGGGAGCATTACACACTGGGGTCTGTTGGGGGGAAATAGGGGAGGGACAGCAGGGGGTGGGAAGTTGGGGAGAGATAGCGTGGGGAGAAATGCCAGATACAAGTGACGGGGAGGAAGGCAGCAAATCACACTGCCATGTGTGTATCTATGCAACAATCTTGCATGTTCTTCACATGTACCCCAAAACCTAAAATGCAATAATATATATATATATATATATATATATATATATATATATATATATAATTGGACTTACTTATGCCATCCATTTTGTACTTTTATTCACCTTTCCTGTTTTCTGTTTTTTTTTAAAAGTTCTTATTCTGTTTTCTTCTGTTTGCAGGGTATAGATTGTTTCCCATTGTTAAGTACTTATCTTTAACTATTTTAACATTCCTTCATAACTTTTTTAAAGCCTGCATTTATTTAATATCTTTGTCCTATTCCATACTGTATTTCTTCTGTCCCGCCCCCTGTTTTTTTTAACTTTAGGGCCGATCTGCATAGTTTTCTAATTAAAATTCATCTCATTAGTTTCAATTCATCCTGATGGCCTGTTGAGTAATCATGAGATCCTGATCCAGTCCTGAGGGATTCTCCTCCTGTTTTGTGCCATCTTCACATTTATTATGCCTGAGTCTATCCAAGTAATTAATTAAAAAATACATAGTAGAGCTAGATTCAGGATCTTTTGTTTTCTATTTAGGAACTCCATGTCTTGGGGCTGGAGCGCGGAGAGTCGAACATAAAAATCTACTTTTCTAAACTGCTTGAATTGTGTCTATGACCAGCTTTCTTTTCTTTGACTATTACAAGACAATTTCATGACTTTTCCCCCAAAGTTCCTATCACTTCCACTCCATCATTCAAGCCAGGCTATTGATTAAAATTAATTGAGGTAAAGCCGCTCCTGTGGTGGCTTCCTCAGCCTTTTGAGTGATGAAATTGTCAACCATGCTAGGCAGAAATCCATCAGATCCTCATCAAGTGAGGCCGCCGGGTGATGTCTAGATAAGAGTCCTGTAGCTGTGATGGGGTAGTGAGAACAAAAGGACACAAAAAGACACTTGCCTGTGGCATGGCGTGGTAGACTAGTGACAACTGGGAGGCAGTAAACCTGGGCTCTCGCCTGATGGTATTATACTTTAGAAATTGAAGACTCCACACATTTGAACACATACAGATGCCAGACCATTATTTAGTTACCTTGGAGATTTTTTCTCAGTTTCTCACCCACGTACTTCTTAACCCCTTGCAATCTGTTTTGTCTTCTTGCTTCTATCAAAACTATTTTTTCCTTTTTGCTTCTATCAAAACTATTTTCCTATCCTTGTCCAAAACCCCAGAACCTGTTTTCTGTTCTAATTCTAGGAACCTATCTTTTGTATTTTGCACCATGGATCCTCTACTTTCTTAACGAAATTCTTTCCTTTTTACATTTCTCTGTCGCTGCCTTCTCATTTGCTCCCCTACCCTTTTCCTTTGCTGATGTCACTTGTTCCTTCCCCTTTTCCTTGAATGTGTGCCCCACCCAACCCCAGACACAGCCCCAACTTCTTGCTGGATGTCTTCTTTCTTCTCTTGAAAGCTTAATGTACCCTGCATTAAATTCTTTACATTGTCCTTAAGAGCAGTTCATCTAATAAACACAATTTATATTTTTGGCCATTCATTAGATTTTAATTTGTCTGAATCATTGAAGACAGGCTGTTTCAACTACTCTGCTTCATTTTCTTACTTTAGTCTAAGTGAAAAGAAAAGCCATTCTTCCATAAGAAACAAGGCAAATATCATTATAGGGTAGCATATGTATTTTGGTTATCAACTTAAAAGAAAGATTAATGTTCTCTTTAATTCTTGCCACTTTAAAAATAATTCTGTATAAGCATTAAATACCATTTCTAAGCCTTTTTAATCAAGATTGCTTGTACTTCTTAACTAGAAGAGGTAAATAAATAAAGTGAAAACCAAAAAAAAAAAAAAGAGCAGTTCATCCTTGATTTTATTCTTTCTCTCTATGGAACATCATTTCCCCAGGGACACTGGCTCAAGATCCTGAGTCCTAGAATGGAGTGCTGAGCTATCTCCAATCACACTGCAGTTTAATAAGTATGTACTGAGTACATTTGGTGGTGCTGGGATATAGGCTTTCCCATTGAAGAGCTCAGTGTCTAGAGGACCAATGAGAACACTGCATAACCAGGGCTGCAGCAAACAGGTACACATGCTCTGGTAGCCCAGAGTAGGGAGGGAGGAGAAGATTATGAATATTCATGAATGACCTGCTAAATATCAGTTTTACACTAGGCTCTTCATATATGTCATCTCCGTTGAAGCTTATGACCCTCTGAGGTAGATATTACTGCCAAAGAAAGGTAAGCTTAGTGGGGTCAAGGTCAAATGATTGCATAATAAATGCTGGAACTGGGATTTAAAGTTGGATCTGTTATTTTTCCAGAGCACTGCATTGCCTCCTGGGCTGTTACAAAAGAGGGGACATGTGTGTTAATCATTTAAGGATGAACTTTCTTGGTAGTTAATATGCAGAAAAGAATTCCTAGCACAGGGAATAGAATATAAAGAAGCATAAAGAGCATGCATTAGAGTTTTAAGTAGAAAGAAAGAACAAAGGAGGAGGAAGTTTAAGGAGAAAGATGACGCATTAGGCTTTAGACATGTTGAGTTCTAGGCATTTATAGGCTATGTCAGCTCAGTAAATAGTTGGAAATATGAGTTTGAGAAAGTGATAGATCCCACAGAATGAGAGAAAATACTTGGAAATCAAACATCCAACAAGAGATTAACATCTAAAGTATATAAGGAACTCGAACAATTAAATAGCAAGAAAACAAATAACCCAATTAAAAAATAGGGTATAGCTCAGGGGTAGAGCATTGGACTGCAGACCAACAGATTCCTTTTTTAAACCAATCTTTAAAACAACTACTGGTCCTCTCACATTGGATAAGAAGGCTCTTACCATCCACTCACTCTTACTTTACTCCCAGAGCTCAACTGAGAAATTACTCAGAACTCAGGAAGCTAGAACAGAGGAAGTTGCCACTTGGTTTGTGACAGAAAGTATAACAAAGAGGTCAGTGGTAGAGTTTCTCTTGCTTTCTGTTGGTTTTCATTTTTAATCTTTATGTATATATTTATATGCCATGTGCTTTTGAAGTTTCTGGGTCTATGTAGAATATTTATAGAAATACAGCACATAATTAAAATCAATAGCAACAAATAGGAATCATAAGTTACCTGCCAAGCTCAGCAATTCACCTTCAGCAGGTCACAATACAGATTCAACACAGCAAAGCTCTCAAATGGTCAGTTAAGCAAACAGCGCGGGTAGGATCCGGAACCATAGTTCTGGTGTGATACACAGAGGAGATTAGACATGGTCCTTTCCTCTGCAGAGCTTACAGTTCAATAATCAAACCAGGGCCATCAAGTTGCATTTAATTTTCTATGATGACAGCAAGTCAGGAATAAGGTGAAGAGGAGGGGGGAAAGCAGCCAATTTTGTGCTTCCCTCCTTCAGTAATTCCATGTTTACTGCCAAATGGATGTCAGAAAGTAGAGAGTGTGAGGCCGGAAATATTTCGTGGACTATGCCTGTAGAAGGGTTTTTCTTAGTTCATAAGATATTAAAACAGGAATAGGGATCTTAGAGATATCCTGTCTCACTGCCTTGTTTTACCAATATGGAGACCAAAACACAAAGTCATTAAGTGAGGTAACTCTGCTTATTAGGAACAAGGTTAGGAGCAGAGGTCAGATATATCCTACCTCTTAGTCCAGTGCTCTATCTAGAATGCTGCACAGCGCTGCTCTCCCTCCTTTTGGCCGACGTTCTTTATCATGCTTTTTTTTTCTTTATTTCATTATTCCAGAACTATCCAGAAAACAGTTTGATCAGAACCCCTAAAAGCTCATTTCTAAACAAAGTCAAAATTTCCAGACAAGTTCCTTTAAAATTTGCAACAGGTTGAAGAAAACTTTAACAAACTGAAGAAAATGTCAGCTTTAACCAAAATTTCATGGCAACTGTTTGGTTTCATGTAGACAAAACACTTCTAGTTCTGAAATAATTGTTGACTGAGATATCTACCTTCAGAATGCACACCCCATTTATCTGAACAGAAAAAATACTCCTTCCCCTAAAAAAAAAAAAAAAGTAAACCTCACTGGAAATATTACAAGAATTTTTTGTTACCTTTTGCAATGCTAGTGTCTGATTACTCCAATGTAGCAACTATTTTGTGAACGTCTACAGTTTCCCAGGCACTATGTGAACGCCCACCGAGTACCAGGTCAGCGTTATGACACCAAGAAAAGGATCTCACCTCTCATTGGAGCTTGCAATCCAGCCCTAGAAACTGTACCCAAATCACAAACACAGATTGGATGGTGGCAAGGGATACGCTGGAGATAAGAATGACCTGGAAACACAGAGAAAAAGAAGGATACAGGGGAAATTTCATAGATAAGATTAAAATTGAACTGGCCTTGAAAATGGAGGAGTTACTACTATAGAGATCGACCACCATGACATTTTTTTCTACTGTTTACCCCCTGCACATCTCCTAACCTCTTGAAACTTATATTCCATTCGCACTTCTAAATTAAAACTAGGGTGAAGGGGAGAAATGCCAGATGTAGGTGATGGGGAGGAAGGCAGCAAATCACACTGCCACGAGTGTTCCTATGCAACAATTTTGCATGTTCTTCACATGTACCCCAAAACCTAAAATGCAATAAAATAAATAAATGGGAAATATATATATATAGAATTACATGCTACAAAATTAAAAAAAAAAAGAATTAGAAAAAAAAAAAACTAGGGTGAATGGAATCTTGACTGTGCATGCCTCATGTCACATGAGGGACCCCAAAAGCACTCTACCCTGGGCTTGTATACCCTGGGTGCCACTTGGCTCATAGAGCACACATGTTATAGAACATTTTGTTCTAGGAGGAATGAGGACATAGCCCAGATTGTTCTGGACATTTTCTCTTTAACTCAGGATGTTGCACCCTTGGTATATTCTCACCAAAAGTTGCAAGTAAGAAGGCAGAAGGGCAGGGTTGGCCAAAGATATCAGGGACCTGTCCTGCAAGAGCATTGTCTGAAAAGGAAAAGTAGAGTTTGTTATCCTCAACAAGCTTCCTCTATGATGAGTTTATCCATGACACCTGTCCTTAAAATATGACTGGTCCACTCCTTCTCAGAAGCAAGAATAAACTCTTTCCTTATTTCCTCCTAAGACAGAAGAATGGCAATCTCATTATTGTGTTAGCTAGTTTATCTTATCTAGGAAAGCATTTAACCAATACTAGACATCAAAACCTATTTCTATCTGGGTCTCACTGATTCATCTACATTTTCTCTGATTTCTTGCATATTTGAAACCAAATCTAAAACTCAAGATCTAACCTAATGAGAGTAGTGTTACTTCTAGTGTGAAGTAGTCATTGCAATATTAAGTGAAACATGCCTTCACACAGAGTGCCGCCTGCTTTCCTCTTCCTGCATTTCTCCTGAAGGTGATCACTAAAAAAGCATTAGGGAATTCCCCTGACTTAGGGGGAATTCCAATCAGGCCTGAGGTTAGGGTCTGCTGGGGAATATTAGGCCAGGAAAACTGAATTTTTATTTCTTTTGTCCCATGATCTACACAGGTAGTTCCTCTTGCACCTGTTGAGGATGCAGGCTTGCAGCTAAAGCCTATAGAACTTTGGACAGCCATGTGGATGGCAAAGAAAGCCACTTTATACTTTCTAGTACCCTCTCCCATCATGGGCAGTATCACCAGTGGCTGCACATTCCTGTGGGATCATATTTCCATTAGTGTATGCTATGTTGTTTCCTTTTTGTGCCATTTTAAGTTTTCTATTTGCAATTAAATGTACTTTACATCTGTTTGTTATCTGTTTTCCCCATGAGCATATAAGTCCATAACTTTCTCTAGATATTTTCAGTGTCTACAACAGAATCTGCACATAGAGGGTATTCAATAAATAACTGTTGAATGAGTATGTTCTCTGATGGTATCTATTGTATATTTCTATCAACCACCTGCTCTACAACAGACAATATTCCAGTCACTGGAACAGAAAGGGGTAGGTGAGGTTGCTGATAATGGCAAAGCAGGGTCTTGGTGCCATAGGACCTGGGGACACTGGACAGGCTATCAAAAGAGGGTCGGCAAGGATTCTGTCACCAGAATCAAGATGAAGAGTTTGATTCTAAATCCCCTAGTTGGAGGCTTCAAATGCTGTAATGGACCACAGCCTCTGTATGGGGATCATTGACCCCACACTAAGAAGAGATGTGTCACAGGGACAAAAATTATGGCAAAGCACAGTAGAACTTTCTCTCCTTAACCGTTTTCACCAGTGTAACACCTATGCATTGATGGAAATCAGGCATCCTTGGTTCTTATTGGGCTGAGTGACAATTTAGTTGTTAAATAATGACTGCTAGGCTAATAATTGTTAATTAAATTTCTTTATGAATAACATTTTTAAAATTACCTCAATATCCCTTCTGCTTGCCCCTGAAAACCGAGTGCTTAATAGCAGAGAGAAAAAAATATTGTTTCCAGAGAAGCAGAAGAGAGCAGGCTGCCTGCAAAGAAATAATTTCAGACACATGACCAGGTCGGCTTGTGATGGTGGAATATCCTTTTGTTTATTGCATTAAATAGAATTTGCCTTTGCTGTGCATCAATCTCTGCTGCACCATTGCAATGCAGCACAGTGCCCTCCCCATCCTTACCCCACAGGTGAAGGGTCTTTGGGCTAAGGCACTAGTGTCCTGCCTGTTGAGAGCCACAGCCCTATCAGTTTGGTCTGGATTTATTAAACTTACTAGAAATTATGTATCACAGGGACATTAAGGCCACATATAGTGAGCCCTGTCCTATATTTCTAACTTCCCTTCTGTGCCTGCACCTCTCTCTGCCCAGAATTTTTGTATTTCTCTGAATTTCCAAGTCACCTGTAAAGTGCCCATTTCTCTTTCCCAGCTGTTCTTTTTGTGTTATTTATAAGAGGCCCCAGGAGGAGATGTTCATTCAAAGCAGAAAGAGGAGATTATGTCAGAGAAGAGAAAAATTTGGCAGTGCTCTTTGGAGTTGAAACCTGTGACATTAAAAAAAAAAAAAAAGGAAAAATCATGTGCTGAGCAAAGGTTGTAGCTGAAGGTGAGGTGTGATCCAGGGGCTGCAGGAAGTGATTATTTTTTTGTGAAAGAATTGTTTAAGAATAGGCAATTTTAAAAATGTTGTTACCACACACATTACATCAGGGCTAAAATAGTTAAGTGAATTATCTTTAAGGAATATGACAAAGGAAGTAGACAGTTGGATTAAATGTAAGCTTTTCTGCTTGACCTTGTCCAATCAATAAAAACTCCAGGGGTCCCTGTTCAGTGAAGAAATTCAAAAGACCCCTGGTATTGTCACAAGCAGAATTCTGCTTTCTGAAATCTTAGCATAAATTCTGTAGCAACCGATGGATTTGTTTGCCCAAGAATACTGGCATTCAGTGTTTCTATTTTTAACAGGATCTTGGAACATGTGCCCAAAATGTAAGTGGATAAATCACTGGTTTCTAGAGATATTAATGATTTTAGTAACAGTTAAATTATTAGAAGTAATATTCTACCTTCAAATTCTGGGTGGCCGCTTCCCATAAACTTGCTATTTCAGTTTGAAAATCTGTATAATTCCTTACTGGTCTAAAACTATGTAGGTCTATGATCAATGGAGAAGTTTCTAAATTTCTTTGTCAACTCATTTCCAGGTCTAAGTGAACTAAAAACATGTTCTGTTTTCAGCACATTAAATGTGATGTTCAGTACTGTAACCTCTATTCACCAATCCCTCAGCCCTGAAATTTCCAGGTATGTGGCCCTGACACCAACATGGATCCTCAAACCAGTAACCTCTGAGTCTACACTGGCTCTTCTCTCTCCCTTAGTTTCCACATCCAGTCCATGACAGAGACCAGCTGTTTCTGCATCTCAAATACTGCTTGAATCTGTTTTCTTCTTCCTATCCACCTTAGTGCAAGCCACTCTTTCTCCTGAATTACTGCAAGAGCCCCTCAGTGTCCTTGCTCCTGATCTTGCCCCCATCTTTCCCATACCCTGTCCTTTCCTGCCTTTGGTTCGTGGCAGATGTAGTTATTTCTGCAGGAAGAAACATTTTCTCATCCCTACTGCCCTTCGCTTAGCCAATTCCTACTCCACTTAAAATTCATCTTGGATTTAATTACCTCAATGGAGTCTTCTCTGATCACTCTGTCTACATTGGAATATCTTTCCTTAAGCCCTTATAAAATACTGCACTTTACAGTAGCACAAATCCCACTTCTAATGGGTGGTTCTATGCTTGTTGGGTTATAGGCTCCCCGAGGGCAGGGATAGGGTCTGTCTCATTCACGAGACCTAAAATATATCAAGTGCTCAGTAAATAGTTTTTGCACACAAGAGGAATCTTAGAAATGTATTTTGCATGTACAAGGGGCCAATTCACAAAGCAAAATGGAAGGTGGAGGTATTATTTAGTTATAGGGATATGACGGTAGTTCTGATCAACGCTAATTTGACTCCCAAACTGAAGTACAATCAGTCTCCAGTTTTGCTTTTTTTTTTTTTTAAAAAAAAAAAAAAAAAACTTACGTGTGACATCTGCATCCTGGGCGAGTAAGTCTGATTTTAATTTATCCTGTGGTCATTTGTGTTCAGATAGAAATAGAAATGTAGTTATCTCCCATGCTGTGCTACTTTTTTTCTCTTTTTATTTTTTTTTCCAGTATTTTTCAGAGTCTGTGTCTTCTCTATTTCTATGATTTTCTCAAGCAAATACATACATGCTTTCAAGGATATTTTGTGGGATGGGAATGGGTTAGAGACATGCATCCTGTATTATTTCGGTACTTAATGTCCTAAAAGCATGTCTTGGTAACATGTTGAAATTTATAACTGGCTGGGCATGGTGGCTCATGCCTGTAATCCCAGCACTTTGCGAGGCCGACGTGGGCAGATCACAAGGTCAGGAGTTTGAGACTAGCTTGGCTAACATGGTGAAACCTGTCTTTACTAAAAATATAAAAAATTAGCCAGGCATGATAGAGGTACCTATAATCCCAGCTACTTGGGATGCTGAGGCAGGAGAATCGCTTTAACCTGGGATGCAGAGATTGCAGTGAGCTGAGACCACACGACAACATTCCAGCCTGGGCAAGAGAGCGTGACTCTGTCTAAAAAAAAAAAAAAAGAAAGAAAATAGAAATTTATAACCATCCCACATCAGAGTTGCTGTCAGAAATATTGCTGAGTAAAAGGTTCTAAGTAAAAGATGAAAAAGTTGGTTGACATGCTGCAGGTTACAGTTATAGAATCACTCTTGGGGACTTGCTATGGGCTGACTCTCATGTTTATGAAACTTTGCTGCCATAAAAATGACGAGGTAAGAAATGGTGCTGCACTCGTGGGGTTTACTTTGGCAAGATGGATGCCATTTTATTATACAAAATATCATGGATTTTGGCATCTCCAGATTAGCATCAGTTCAGCTTTCTAACCTGCTACTTGGCATTTTCTTTATTTTAATTATTATTTTTATTGTACTTTAGGTTCTGGGGTACAGGTGCAGATCATGCAGGATTGTTGCATAGGCACATACATGGCAAGGTAGTTTGCTGCCTTCATCCCCCCATCACCTATACTTGGTATTTCTCCTCTCATTATCCCTCCCTACCCCCAGCTGTCCCTCACCTAGGCCCCCACACTGACTGCAGTGTGTGATGCTCCCCTCCTTGTGTCCACGTGTTCTAATTGCTCAACACTGGCCCATGAGTGACAACGTGGCATTTGGTTTTCTGTTCTTCTGTCAGTTTGCTGAGAATGATAGTTTCCAGATTCATCCATGTCCCTATGAAGGACATGAACTCATCATTTTTTAAGGCTGCATAGTATTCCATGGTGTATATGTGCCACATTTTCTTTATCCAGTCTATCGTTGATGGACATTTGGGTTGGTTGCAGGTCTTTGCTATTGTAAATGGTGCCACAATGAACATACACATGCATATGCCTTTATAAAAGAACAATTTATAATTTTGGGGTTATATACCCAGTAATGAGATTGCTAGGTTAAATGGTATTTCTATTTCTAGGTCCTTGAGGAATCGCCACACTGTCTTCCACAATGGTTGAACTAATTTACACTCCCACCAACAGTGTAAAACTGTTCCTGTTTCTCCACATCCTCTCCAGCATCTGTTGTCTCCAGATTTTTTAATGGTCGCCATTCTAAATGATGTGAGATGTTATCTCAGTGTGGTTTTGATTTGTATTTCTCTAATGACCAGTGATGACGAGCATTTTTTCATATGTTTGTTGTTCTCATGTATATCTCCTTTTGTAAAGTGTCTGGTTATATCCTTCGCCCACTTTTGAATGGGCTTGTTTGTTCTTTTCTTGTAAATCTCTTTTAGTTCTTTGTAGATTCTAGATATTAGCCCTTTTTCAGATGGGTAGATTGCAAAAATTTTTTCCCATTTTGTTGGTTGCTGGCTCACTCTAATGATTATTTCCTTTGCTGTGCAGAAGCTCTGGAGTTTAATTAGATCCCATTTATCTATTTTGGCTTTTGTCATTTTATGCATTTGCTTTTGGTGTTTTATCCATGAAGTCCTTGCCTATGCCTATGTCCTGAATGGTTTTGCCTAGGTTTTCTTCTAGGGTTTTTATGGTGTTAGGTTTTATGTTTAGATCTGTAATCCACCTGGAGTTAATTTTAGTGTAAGATGTCGGGGAAGGGTCCAGTTTCTGTTTCTGCACATGGCTAGCCAGTTTTCCCAACACCATTTATTAAACAGGGAATCCTTTCCTCATTGCTTGTTTTTGTCATGTTTATCAAAGATCAGATGATTGTAGATGTGTTGCTTCTGATGCCTCTGTTCTGTTCCATTGGTCTATATCTCTGTTTTGATACCAGTACCATGCTGCTTTGATTACTGTAGCCTTGTAGTATAGTTTGAAGTCAGGCAGCATGATGCCTCCAGCTTTGTTCTTTTTGCTTAGGATTGTTTTGGCTATGCAGGTTCTCTTTTGGTTCCATATGAAGTTTGAAGTGGTTTTTTCCAGTTCTGTGAAGGTCATTGGAAGCTTGATGGGGATAGCATTGAATCTTTAAATTACTTTGGGCAGTATGGCCATTTTCACAATGTTGATTCTTCTCAACCATGAGCATGGAATGTTTTTCCATCTGTTTGTTTCCTCTCTTAATTCATTGAGCAGTGGTTTGTAGTTCTCCTTGAAGCGGTCCTTTACATCCTTTGTTAGTTGCATTCCTAGGTATTTTATTCTCTTTGTAGCAATCATGAATGGGAGTTCACTTTTTATTTGGCTCTCTGTGGGTCTGTTATTGGTGTATTGAAATTCTTGTGCTTTCTACACATTGATTTTGTATCCTGGGACTGCTGAAATTGCATATCAGTTTCAGGAGATTTTTTTCAAAGAAATATTATTGTTTTCGTTTGGTAGAAACTTTGGCATCATTCTTGACAAAGGCAACACCTCCTTGGGTTTGTCACAAAAGACACATGCAGCTTTTTCCTGTAGAAAGACAGACGGAGACTTCAAATGGTTGTGTGAAAATGGTGCTCATCATGTTCCTGGAAGACTTCAGTGTTTTCATTGATTAGCAGAAGGGGCGAGCAACATCATCAGCATGTCTGAATATCTCAATAATGATTTTAATTTACTCTTTTGAGTTTAGAATGATTTTGGGGAGATCTTCTTTAGCATATTTACAGTTTTAGTATTTGACTTTGGAAAATCTTTTATGTATTTTAAATTTGCTTTTCCTGGAAGTACCCTTTAAATTAAGACTTGCTGAATCAACCTTTAACAAATTATCACACTTTTTCAAAACACTTTTAATGTAAAGTGCAGTGGTCACCTGTATTTTTTCTTATAATCTAGTAAACTCTTAGTAATTTAAGCATTGATTTTCCAGTTTTTGGAATATCTGAATTTTCTTTCTTTTTTTCTTTTTCTTTCTTTATTTCCATCTTTCTGTCTGTTTTTCTGTCTTTCTGTCTGTCTTTCTGTCTTCCTTTCTGTCTTTCTGTCTTTCTTTCTATCTTTCTGTTTTGTCTTGTGATTTGTTTATACCTCCACAGAAGTAGGAATTGAGCTGTGGAATCCATCATTCAATTAACAAATGCTGATCACATGTTTATGCCCTGTGCAGTCCCTGCTTAATGAAAATTTGCTATTGTTCTTAGAAGGTGCTATCCATGAAAAAGTTGTTATCCATCCAAGGTGGTTTGTTATAAGGTTCTGATATGGTGGTCTAGACTATGTGAGAAGGGTAGGAAGTGGGTAAAAGCTAGAAGGGAAAAGCACTAGGATTTTCCTAATGTGTAGGCTGAGGAGAGGTTGCAACTTAGTTGTAAAGACTTTGGAGGATGGTGAAGAGTTAGAAATAAGATAGAGGAGAGAACATCATAGACCTTCAAGGGACCTTTTTTTTTTTTTTTTTCAGCTGGAGATATGCAGTGGGCAAACAGAAGAAGTGACTTTGAGAGACAGTGTGGACTGGATTACAAAGAGCTTTGATTGTTGGAAAGTACCTGATATGAGGATTTTTGGTTTTGTGTGGTAGGCAATGAAAAGGCATTGTTGATTTTGACCCAATCCCTGAAATTCAAAGGAATTAGCATGATTTTTTTTTTTTATAAGAAGCTTTGGCTAAAGTCTTGACAGAGCGAAAACTGAATGAAAGTTTACAGTTAAGTTTTGGGAGATTTATCAGTTAACTTTAAACAATTTTAATCCATCTAGTTTTCAGAGATGACAGAGAATTAGCTTCATGTCATTTCCCCTCTCTTTATCTTGCCCCTTTGTATGTTCATTGATAGGAGATTTGCATTTGAAAAGTTTTATTATACATTGCAGTAGGAAAATTGTACATTGTTGATAAATGTATCTTTTATAATCCTTGCTGTTGTTGGAACACTGCTAATTTTATTAACTTTCTCAAAGGAAAAGGAAAAGTGAAATAAATGCCTGTGTAGCCCCTTCATTATCTTGTCTGCCCTTACCTCATTTGCCTCGCTGAAATTCTAATGGGAGAAAAAGGGGGCTGCCCAGTAATTTTCTTTTCCTGTGACATTTCAGCACTCCTCCAGTTCAGTGCTGTAATGAAAATTGGCGGCTTTTGAGAAAAACAGTAACCATTAGAGGAGAGCACTTGCTACATGGACCATAAACAGCAGAAGAACCTCTCCAGCCCAAATGTAGTGCCATTCTTCAAATATATTAGAGGAAACCCTGCTAGATTCTCTGAGGTCAGTCATTCTAAGCACAGGAGATGGGCTGAACATTCGATTCCAAATGCTTCATCATGCATGTTAGTGCTCACAATGATCGAAAGTTTGCAGATTAAGGGCAGTAATGTTCTAAGGTTATTACCATTTCTCTTTGGACTTTTCAGCAAGAAGTTAGGGCACCAGGTAACCTAACAGAATTAACATCAAAGACTATTAGTTTTTCACAAAGTTTTTTGGTTTCTTTTTACAGAATGTTCCATTCAGCGGTAGTTAAAACAACATCAAGTTGATTTGCCTTGAAGGATGAATAAAGTAGGCTTTATTGTCACAAACATAGGTATTTTAACTTTACCAGTTTAATGTTGAAGTTTGAAGGGGCAATCTTAGGTCCCTTTTTATTGCAGCAATGGGACCTTTGCTCAGAATCTGATAGCAATTTTCCTTTGGAAATTTCTTTGAGACAGTCAATGAAACACATAAAATACTTGTGCTGTTTTCTCTTTCTCTCTCTCTCTCTCTCTCTCTCTCTTTTTAAATTTAGATGGAGTTTTTCTCTTGTTGCCCAGGCTGGAGTGCAATGGTACATTCTCAGCTAACTGCAACCTCTGCCTCCTGGGTTCAAGCGATTCTCCTATCTCAGCCTCCCAAGTAGCTGGTATTACAGTCATGTGCCACCACGTCCGGCTAATTTTTTGTATTTTTAGTAGAGATGGGGTTTCACTATGTTGGCCAGGATGGCCTTGATCTCTTGACCTCGTGATCCACCTGTCTTGGCCTCCCAAAGTGCTGGGATTACAGATGTGAGCCACAATGCCCAGCTGTGTTTTCTCTTAAACTTCAAATGATTAGTACCTACAGTACTGACCAGTTTTGCTCTGTATGACTTCTGGCTGTCCCCTAAGTAAGCTTCACTCTGAAAGCACAAGGCTCTGTCATTGTTAAAGACAATCAAGAATGTACTCAAGGCTAGAATGGAAATTTCAAAACTGGGTCCCCAGGGGATTTTCATAAATCCCTATAAGTCGTAACATCATTGGAACAGTGTCATATTTCAAGAGGACAAATTTAAACAAGAAAATATGCAGATAACACATTCATGGTGTAGTAATCAACAGCATGGGATTTGGAGTCAGACAAACTGTGTTTAAATTCTGGTTCTGCTACCTTGGAGAAGTCATTAGCTGTGACAGTTTCAGATTCTGCAGGGTAAAATGGGGATTGAAATAATTTATTTTGGGCCAGGTGTGATGGCTCATGCCTGTAATCCCAGCACTTTGGAAGGCTGAGGTGGGTGGGTCACCCGACATCAGGAGTTTGAGAGCAGTCTGGCCAACATGGTGAAAACCTGTCTCTACTAAAAATACAAAAATTAGCCAGGCATAGTGGAAGGCACCTGTAATCCCAGCTACTTGGGATGCTGAGGCAGGAGAATCACTTGAACCCGGGAGGCAGAAGTTGCAGTGAGTCAAGATCGCGTCATTGTACTCTAACCTGGGTGACAAGAAAGAAACTCCACCTTAAATTTAAAAACAAAAAGAGAAATATCTATTTCATAGATTTTTATTAGAATTGAGTTAACTGGAATTAAACTACATGAAATCTGTGTACATATATGTGTAGCTGCATACCTATTTA
Organism: Sapajus apella; assembly: GCF_009761245.1. Lineage (NCBI taxonomy): Eukaryota > Metazoa > Chordata > Mammalia > Primates > Cebidae > Sapajus > Sapajus apella. The sequence goes on from NW_022436958.1 coordinate 948,247, forward strand.
TATATTTATCAATCCATTCATTTATGCCTATCTCACATGGTAAGGGCCAAATAAATGGTAGTTATTGTTACTAATGCAAAGAGTCATTGTGATGACTTCCTATTCTCTGTGATCTAAACTTCTTGGATGGCTGTATTGGTTGATCTTTTTTCTTCCTCCCTCTCCTCTTCTATCTTCTTATTTCTTCATACGTCTGCTTTCTCACCCTTGTCATCATTTCCCTCTCCCTTTTTTCTGTTGGTCTCTCATAAATCCCTTCTGTCTTATAGATGAAGACCTGGCCTGTTTCACTAGCATGGAGAGGGAGTGAGGATGAGCAATCTGTGGAATCCACTTGGGCTTTATCACTTTCATGCTGAGCTGGCCATTGACTCAGTTTCCTTGGTAAACATGGCAAGTCTGAGGAGTCTCTGCCTGCTTTTGGTCTTCTGTAGAGGGACTGCTCCTCTGAGGGAAGATGTACAGCCTCCTTCTGCTCCCATCTCAGCTCTTCTCTCTCAAGTACTTTCCTTTCCACCAAGCATGAGGGAAAATATACCAATCATGCTGAAATTAGAGACTTTCATCTCCTGTTTCTAAACTTAATAACATATCAAGACTGTGATTGCCAACCTGGGTGCCTAGACATCCTAGAGAGAAAAATAAGGATTTCTCTGAGGAAGGGAGAGGTGGATTGAAAAGCACACTCACTATTATAATACCACTTTAAGACTAAGTCAAAACTAAATAAAACCAAACACTGATTTTCTTTAAAAAACTGCCAAAAAATACTCTGAAATAGACTTTATATTTGGAGCAATAGAGATTATCAGTAGTAGGGCTTAGTGAATTCTTCTTTTTATTTTTTGAGGAGGAACTGCATAGAGAATATTGTATTCACCAAACAGAGAATGTATTTTTAAAAAGTACAAACACTGATGAGAAACCCTGTTTGTTTATGGAGTTAGCAAAAGGGTGATTACAACAGAAGCAAGACAGCGTGACCTGGAGGCTGCTAAGAGACCCATTTCTGTGTTTAATGAGAAGCTGGTCTAAGAGACACCAGCTGAGATTCACATGCCCTTTGTATTTGTTTGAGGCATTTTAATTTGATATTAACCTGCCCATTACAGAAAATTCACATGAAGTCTCAATAAGCACCACTTTTTTTTACTTCAATAAGTAGAATTAACAATCCCTGTATGAACTGGAGATATGAAATTGATAATAACCTTCCTTGGGTTTTTCTATTATTTGCCCCAATGTAATTGGCTATTTCATCATACTTTAGGAAAAATGAAACTGCTGGATAAACTCATAACCATAAAAGTCTCTAATTTCACTCCAGTGAATCTCCCAATATTGATACTTTGGCTATTCAGCTTTGAGGATTACGTCTTACCTGCATAACAACATATAATCAATTGTATTTTTAGTAAAAGGCAGGCAAATATTTGGTACAGTCATAAATTCCAGAAAACATCAGCTTTTGCTTTTAGCTCTTCTGACTGACCTTGTAAACTGCCCTTTACTTGAAATATCTTGCCTTATGGGGAGTAAAATTAAACACGCATGGGTTTGAAAACGCATGGGCTTGAACATGCATGGGCTCTGACACATAATAGCTGGGTGAACCTAGACGATATGTTTAAATTTTTTGAGCTTCAGTTTCCTTATTTATTAAATGAGCTTCAGTTTCCTCATCTATTAAATACCTTCTCTACAGATATGTTGTGAATGTTGAAGACATTTTTGAAGAGAATCTAGCATGCCTGGTACAGAGCCTGATTCAGAAGCTCATTTTTATATTTATGCACGTTGGCTAACTTCTCCAGCTTGAAGTTTAACAGAGTCCTATATACATATTCTTACACTGATTCCAAAACATCCTCTCATGTGACCTGAAACCTTTGCCTGTTGATGTGCATAGTCATAACTCTTACCTGTGTTTACACACAAATCAGTTTTACACATTCAGATAATTATAGACAAATGCACATAAACCTCAATTTAGGGTTAGACTGATTTTGCTTTTAGCACCCTCTAATAAGATGTGCACAAGAAGATGGGAGGTGGGTCACAGAGCTTGATGCCACTTTGCACTCAACCCATTGATGGTGATGCTATGATACCCAGGAAAGGGAAGCTGACAACTGATCACAGGAGCAGTCTTTGGTCCTGTACTGGTGTCTGCTCCAGCAGGTACAAATGCATTCTCACTGAATTCCAGTTTTTTTGTAGTCTCTGATGCTGCAGAAAGCCCTGCCTTTTATACCACAAAGTGGTTGGCACAATATAAGACAGGGAGGCTGACCTAACGGCAGGTAGAGTGGGGCTGAGAGCTCTTGAACTTCAAGTTCTGCTGTGTGTTTTGTACATCTCCTAAATAGTGTGTAAGCTTGTTAGGGGTAGAACCTATGTCTTCTTGTCCTCCTATCTCCCTGGGAGTTCTTTTTACTCAGGGGAAACATATTGACCAGAAGAGGAGGGAGATGGTCAGTTATTGATTGCCACCTGTCAGGGGCTGACTCTTTAGCTGATTAGCCATCTGGACTCCTCTTGCTAAGAAAGACCTGTCCTTTTTCTGGAGCTTGGTGAGAAAAGCCCTTTCAAGGTCATGTAGGAGAAAGGAGAAGAGGGAGATGCCAATCAATTACATTTGTCTTTGTTAATGACACAGGAGTAAGATTTGGTGAGGTGGCTGATAAATCTAGTGTTGAAGGTGATGTGTAAGAATTATATAGTGATTATTTTCACAAAGAAAAAGTCTATTTTTTCTGATTATGTAAACAATACATACTTATTTTAAAAATACTTGCACAATACCAAGAAGTATAAGGAGGAAAGGAGAAATCACCTGGAATGCCAACATTCTGGGATTACTCACATTAATATTTTGTGACCTATTCTTTCATGCAACTTTTTATGCATGTGGATCTAGAAATATCTAATTTTATATAAATTATATCACAGTGCTGTTTATTCAATTCATAGGCATAGTATTTTGTGTGTGTGCGTGTGTCATTATATTAAAAGTGGTGATATATATACTGTCCTACATCTTGCTTTTCTCAGTTAACATTTTGGAAATTTCATGTTAACCATTATGGATCTAACTCATGGTGTTTCAACATCAGCACTGTAGGCTCTTTGGGCAGGATATTCCTTCATTATTTGACAGTGCTCAGGGGCTGTCCCGAGGGCCATCCTGTGTGTTGTCTACAGGGGCTGTCCTGTGCATTCCAAGATGTTTAGCAGCATCACTGCTGTCCTCTACTTCAGCAGTCCCCATCTATTTGGAACCAGGGACTGGTTTCATGGAAGACAGTTTTCCACAGATGTGGATAGGGACAGAGATGGTTTCAGGATGAAACTATTTCACCTCAGGTATTAGATTCTCATAAGGAGCATGCAACCTGGATCCCTTGCATGCACAGTTCACAATAGGGTTCATGCTCCCATGAGAATCTAATGCTGCTGCTGATCTGGCAGAAGGTGGGGCCCAAGGAGTAAAGCTCACCAGCTGCTAACCTGCTGTATGTCCTGGTCCCTATCAGGCCATGGACCAGTCCACAGCCCAGGGGTTAAGGACCCTTGTTTTACTTATTAGCATACAGTCACCCATCACCCCCAGTTGTGGCAACCAAAAATGTTTACAGATATTGCCAAATGTCCCCGGGGGACAAAAATCACCCCTGTTTGAGAACCGCCACTAATCTGACCTTTTTAAATAGCTGCATAACATTCCACAGTATGGATCTTCCACTTTTAATTCAAAAGTTCCTTTACTAGTGATCATTCAACTTATTCTCAGTATCTTTTTTTTTTTTTTATGCTGTCACATTGATGATTTCAATGGCGGTTGCCCTTGGTCCATAGTTATCATTTAGGAAGCTGAACATTTTGCAAAGACAAAACTCAGGCTGTATCTTTCTAAATACAACACTGCTGTGATTGGGCTTCATTCACTTTATTCCTGGGTGAGCCCTCAGAGTGACCACAGGCCAGTGAAACTGGTGGCAGGGCCTGCGTAGCACTGGGGAGCCCTGTCCTTTCTATTATGTGTTCAGGCAAGTGCTCCTCAGCCCCCAGTGGTGGTGTCCAGGTAAGAATGTAGACCCTGTGTTAGCAAATAACATAATTTTCAAGAGAAGCAGAAAATCCATATTTTTATGTGAAAAGTTCCCCTAATTTTTCAAGGTTAAAAATGAATTAATTCTTTAGGAAAACATGCAGATGAAACAAAACAGATCTCCTGCCCAAATCTGGCCCAGCGGTGGCCAGTCTGCAGTCTCTAGTGTAGATATTTATTATTGAATGTGATCTTTTCTTTCCTAGGGTTCATTTCTTTGAATGACTAGTTGTGAGATGCTTGCATTAACTTTTTGGTGTTAGGCATTGTACTTTGACCCACTCTGTAGATAGCAATGTTTGCCTCTCCACAGAATCCCCTTCCTTTCTAGGGGAGAGCTCATGCTTCTGTAAGCCTATATTGTCTCCATATTTGACACTGCTGACATGGCTTGGGTGTTGGGGGCTGCTGGCTTACGTGTTCTCAGGAGAATCAGAGTCAATACTGGTGATTCCTCAGATTCTTGGATCTTTGATCTTCAGGACTTTGCAGTGCCTGAGGTAGCTCTGTGGGAGGAGGTGTTTACTGGAACTTGGTGGCTTTCAGCAGCATCGAAGTTACGTGCCTGTTTGGAATCTGCTGTTCATTTAGAGAGCATGTTGCTAATTTATTGCCTGGTTTCTTTCCCAGGCAAAATGTTAGAACCAGAAGGGACACTGGAGACCTTTGAATCTTACCCATTCAGTTTGCAACTTGAGAAAATGAGGCTCAGGGAGAGGAAGACACTTAGCTGAGACTCCATGGTTGGTGCCAAGGCAGGGGCAGCACTTCTGGCCCCTTTCTCCCTTTCCAGCATGTCTGTGCCACCACCTCTGAGTGGGTGGCTTGGGTAGAAATCCTCTTTTTCTGCTTTGAATTTTCAGCTAATTTGTCGGGGTTTCCATGTTTCTGTGATATATTTTTGGGAGGGGACACTTACGTGTTACATATTTATTTGAGTTTTTGCAGAGCTAATTACTTTCCAAAGTATTTGAAGACAACAGCTTTGTTCTTTTAAATGTTTTTAAGATAATAATTTTGGCCAGGCATGGTGGCTCATGCCTGTAATCCCAGCACTTTGGGAGGCTGAGATGAGTGGATCACGAGGTCAGGAGATCAAGACTATCCTGGCCAACATGGTAAAACCTCATCTCTACTAAAAATACAAAAAATTAGCCGGGTGTGGTGGTGCATGCCTGTAGTTCCAGCTGCTCGGGAGGCTGAGGCAGGGGAATGGCTTGAACCTAGAAGGTGGAGGTTGCAGTGATCCAAGATTGCGTCACTGCATTCCAGCCTCATCAACAGAGCAAGATGGGGTCTCAAAAAAACAAACAAAACCCCAAAACAAAAACAAAAAGATAATAATTTTGGCCTAGGAATAGGTTAGATAAAGATTTTGTGCTCTAATCTAGCATGAAGACTAGATTATATCAGATTTTCAGATGCTGCTTCCAGTAAATTTGAGGCTGATAAAGATTTTGAAGACAGAGAAATGTGATAACTAGCAAGCTTTAAGTGGGATTGAAGTGATGGACAGCTTGTCCTTTCGGTAGGAAATGTGTTGTACCACAGTTCCTATGTATTCCACTTGCTGGCTCTCTGCACCCACAGCTGCCAACAGCTCTCAGCTGCTGGAGAAGGCAGTCTGAGAGGAATGCCATGTGTTGGAACAGGCATTTATCCCAGTGCCAACTCTGCTGCCAGGATGCTGTCAGCAAAGTCTAAGAAATGTTTCAGGGGCTGCCCACCAGCTTGACACCTGGGTTGGCCAAGGTCAGAACCCTCAGGAATTTGACTGCTTGTTGGCGATTGCAACAGCAGAAGTGATGGCACAAGAAGAGACATACTGCTCCAACAGAGGACAAAATGTGCCCCACTAGGAGCCTCGAGACCTGGAGTCCCCTAATCCCTTGACTTCTGTGAGCTTTAGCAGTCTTTTCTGCAGCATAGGAACAAAAAAAAATTGCCTTTTTAGTGTCTTAGAGATGCTATTAAGGTCAGTTTTGTAAACACTGTACCCGTGTATGTGCATGTATGTGTTTTACGGGTTGAATTGTGTCTCTACAAAATTCACATGCTGAAGTCTTAATCCCCAGTACCTCTCCAGTGACCTTACTTGGAAATAGAGTCATTGCAGATGTAATTGGTTCAGATTAGCTGATGCTAGAATAGAGTGGGCCCTAAACCAATATGACTGGTGTCATTATAAAAAGGGGAAATGCGCGCACACACACACACACACACACAGAAAACACAATGTGAAGTTTGAAGTATGCTGCCACAAGCCTTAGAACTACCAGCAGCTAGGAGAGAGACCTGGTGCATTGAGCCTTCCCTACACCTTCAGAGGTATATGGCCCTGCTGACACCTTGGTCATGTAGCCTCTAGAACTATGGGACAGTAAATTTCTGTTGTCTTAGCAAATTGACACAATATTAAATATATTGTATAAATATAGACATAAATTCACATGTAAACATATTTAAGTTTCAGTAGCAACCTCAGCGAACATCTTGGGCCAGTACAAGGGTGGTCATGGCAGAGAGTGAAGTTCAGTCATTCACAATAGTGGGCTGGGCTGGTGATGAAGCTTAGGTAGGTGGATGTGCTGACTGAACAGTAGGATCCTTGAGAGTGGAGGCTGTTTGGATAGTACTGCCCTTGACATTTTATCCTGAGCATGCAGCACAACATCCAGCTCATGGCTGGTCCTATTTGTTGAGTGGATTAAAGGTTACAATCACTGCAATTATTATTACTTCAAAAAGAACCCATTAAGGAATCACTCCTCATTCCCTCCAGGCCCTGGCAAAAGCAAATGTATTTTCTTTCTCTGTGGACTTGCCTATTCTGGGCATTTTATATAAATAGGATCATACAATATGTGGCCTTTTGTGGCTTGCTTCTTTCAATTATCATAATGTTTTCAAGATTTATTCATACTGTAGCATGAGTAAGTGATTCATTCTATTTTTAGTCCTGAGTAATATTCTATTTTATGGATAAACCATATTTTGTTTATCCATTTATCAGTTCATGAACATTTGGGTTGTTCCCAGTTTTTCATTATTATAAATAATGCTACTATGAACATTAATGTACAAGTATTTTTGGGAATATTTATGTACAAGTACTCTCTTGGGTATGTGCTTAGAAGTAGAATTGCTGGGTAACTATGTTTAATTTTTTAAAGAAGTGCTAAACAATTTTCCACAGTGTCTGTGCCATTTTACATTCTCATTATCAATGTAGGAGGGTTCAAACTTCATTTTCTCTGCTTCTCTGCCCACATTTGTAATTTTCTGTTTTTATATATTCTTTAAAAAGCTGTCCTAGAAGATGTGAAGTATCTACTTGTAGTTTTGTTGTGCATTTGCTAAAGGATTAGTGATATTAAGCCGCTTTTCCTGTGCTTATTGGCCATTTGAATATTTTCTTTGAAGGAATGTCTATTTAAGTCCTTTACCCATTTTTGAATTGTTTTTAGTTATAGGAGTTCTTATATATTCTGGATATTAATCTCTTATCGGATATATGGTTTGCAAACATTTTCTCCTATTCTCTGGGCTTTTAAACTTTTTTGACAATGTCTATTGATGCACAAAATTTCTTAATTTTTACAGTCCAATTTATCTATTTTTGTTTTCTTGTGCTTTTGGTGTCATATTTAAGAAACTATTGCTTAATCTAATACCACACAGACTTACATCTCTGTTTTCTTTTAAGAGTTTTATAATTTTAGCTCTTACATTTAGGTCTTTGATTTATTTTGAGTTAATTTCTGTATGTAGTGTGAGGTAGGTGTCCAAATCCATTTTTTTTTCTTGCATGTGGCTATTTATTTGTTCCTGCACCATTTATTGGAAGACTATTCTTTCTCCATTGAATGGTCTTGGCCCTCTTGTCAAAATCAGTTGACTATAGACACATTAGTTTATTTCTGAACTCTCTCATATACATATATAAGTGTGTGTATATGTGTATACATATATATGTGTGTGAGAGAGTTCAGAACTCTCATATATATACACATGTATATATGTATACAAGAGGGTTCAGATATATACATATAGATACATACATATGTAAATATGTATATATTTTTATGCCAGCATCACACTATTTTGATCAGTATAGCCTTGCAGTAAGTTTTGAAATCAGGAAGTTTGTATCCCCCGCCAGTGAGGCTTTCTTAACCATCAGGGACAGCTAGGACTTAGTCAAGTGTCTGAGTTTGGCAAATTAATTGCCAGATAACTGTCTCCACTCCCCAAAATACCCCTTACCAGAATTGAAGACCTCTCTGCCCATGGTAATAGCTCTAACCTAAAAGAGAAGCTGGCCATACCAGGATGGTGGAGCTGTTGGTGATTGAGGTAGCTAGTCACTTTAAGTGTTTTTTTTTTGGCTTTGTGTCAAGTCACCTTGAAATTCAAATATATATCATCTCACTTTATTCTTCAAACATCTACTGGAAGCAGGTAGGGAAAATGTGCTTATGCCCATTGTATGGTGGGGAAAGTGAGTGGCAGACTCCAAAGACTTGTTCAGATTACAAAGCTAATTGATAGCATAACAGCTACTAGGCATCTCTCAGCACTGGATATTTTTTATTTTTGAAAAATAAGTTTTAAAAATAATTACATGAATGGTACATGTTAACTATTATAGAAGTAATTATTACGATAAGGAGAAACAAAAGAAAACAAAAGAAGAGAATACATTTTAGTCTGTTTCTGTTGCTTGTAATAGAATACCCGAAACTGGGTAATTTATAAAGAAAAGGAATTTCTTACAGTTATGGAGTCTGAGAAGTCAGAGTCAAGGGCCCACATCTGGTGAGGGCTTTCCTGCTGGTGGGGACTCTGCAGAATACTGAGGTGGCACATGTGATGGGACTGTGTGTGCTAGCTCAGGTGTCTCTTGTTTTTGTAAGGCCACTGGTCGCATTCCTGATAAGCCATTCACCTATCAACAAATTTATCTGTGAATGGATTGATCCATTTATGAGGTCAGAACCCTCATGACCCAATAACCTCTTAAAGGCCCCACCTCTCAATGCTGCCACATTGGGGATCAAGTTTCAACATGAGATTTGGAGGGGACAAATATTAAAACCATAGCAGCAGAAGAAGGAGATCTGGAAGCAGAAGCAGCAACAGAAGGCAAAGACAAAGAAGAAGAGTTACTCATGATCCCATTACTCAGAGAAGAGCCCCAGGCTATGGTATTACCCATTGGACCATGAGCAGGGTGTGTCGGTGAATGTTTAGCAACTGACTCCCCAGAAAAATCATGTCCTAATGTGTTTCCCAATTTCTATTGTGTAAATACTCTCACCACAGCTGATTTCAGGCTACCAATGTGGCATCAATGAATGTAGATTTGGGAGGTGACAACATAGTTGGCTGTCAGGAGCCAGTGCCAGCACGCCACTGAAGGGGATCCTAGTTCCTTGATGTTCAAAGTATAGTTCATGGACCATCAGCATTGCCATCACTTGAAAGCTTCTTAGAATCCAAACTCTCAGGCTCTATCCTGGCTTATGGAATTAGAATCTGCATTTGAACAAGCTCCTCAGATGATTCCTATGCACATTAACATTTGAGCAGAACTGCATGTCCAGTACAGTAGTTGTTAGCCACATGCGTCTGTTGAGTATTTAAAATGTGGTAGCCCAGATTGAGATAGTCTGTAGGTATGTATAATACATACCAGATTTTGAATACTTAGCATAAAAAAAGAAGGTAAAGTATCTAATTTTTTTTAATGAAGACATGTCAGTATGGTCATATATGGGGTAAAAGAAAATATACGATTAAAATTAGTTTACTTCTTTTTACTTTTAAAAAATGTAGCTACTAGAAAACTTAAAATTGCTATGTGCACACATTCTATTACTTTTGGAGAGCATGATGCTAGAACATGGGATCCCTAGAACTCCGATTGCTTTGTATATCCCTGGGCCCACCTTATTCTAAACCCCAATTTAAGTTGACCTGAGCATTTCTAATAAGGTAATTAGTTGCCCATGACCATACTGCTAGGAAGGGCAAAAACTGCACCCTCCTCCTTTTTACTACAGCTCATGTGCCCCACTGTGAACTCAGAAGATATTAATAAGCTGGAATGAATAATTGCCTCTCTACCACTGAATTCCTTGAGAATATTCAGCTTCCAGAATGAAGGCAAATTCTAGAAATGAGGAACACCCTGCATACCTCTTGCTGTAGCTGTCATTATACTTTAGGACCCCCAGGCAATGGTGTATTGGGCTGAGCATTATTTCTAGGACTCTCAATGATCACTCAGGGACTCATCTCTGCAACAAAGGAAGAGTCACTAAGTAACTCTTGTTCCTAATAAAGTGCCCAAGAGTAGGTGCAGCACTGCTCAGCACATTAACCATATTTACCGTCTAAGAGATAGAAAGCACCCTGTCTTATTTGATGAGGAAGCCATAAAGTTTTAGGGAATGGGAAGTAAATCAAGGCTTCCCTTTGCCTTGTAAAAATGCACTGCCTTGTGCTGCATCTCACCCTTCACTCACATGAGTGTATTTTTATTCCTCTCCATAAATAAAACATGATTCGTAGCCACCCTCTTGACTTGCTTCTGGCACCAGATTCAACAACCAAAAAATTAAAGATGGCATTGCGTTTCTGATGAGACCTGTGCATTGGTATGAAATACCTTAAATACTTGTAAGATGAAAACAGCTTTAAGCTGGGAAGGGGGAAAAAAGAAAAATTTTCTCCCTCAGTTGCTGTGACAGTGCATACAAAATGCCTGGTACAGATTTAGGTACAAAATAAGACCACAAAACACGCTCCTTCACCTTTTCTTTCCACGTGTTAGTACCAAGAGCATTTTGAGGATAAGAATAGATAAATAAGTAAGCATTCAAATTCAGTAAAAACCAATTTTTAAAATTGTTTCACAAGATGGGTGGCAAGTGCTAAACTGTGTGCTACAGTCACATGAGTATGTGGATATTTGGAGACATAACATTTTATTGGTTGATTTTCGTCGCGATTTTCTTCTTTTTGACCCAGGGTATTTCAGGCAAAAGCTGCTTTGTTGGTTAGTAAGTCTGGTAGCTCCTTTTTGCTTTTCCTGAACTTTAATTTTAGAGCTGATGTGAAGAGAAAATTGAGAACCACATATCTTGTAGAGATTGTGGAGGGGATCCCATGGTGGGAAGTTGCAGAGGGGTACATGTCTGGGTCAGACAGACCCCTGAAGCTGGACTGAGGCTTGGGGACAGAGGATAAGTAAGAGAACTATGGAAAGTGTATTGAAAGTTGCCAACTTTGAGTTGCAGAAATATGTTCAAAATGGATTATCCCATCCTGCAGCCCTTGAATCAAATATTGGGAACTGAGATGTGGCATCTGTGGGTATCTGGTAATTGGGGAAGGAAAGACAGAGGAAAGCTGTTCAGGTGAATTCCAGACTCCAGCAGGCCCACTCTTCTAGCAGGGCTCCTGCATCTCTAGCATATGTTTTCCTGGACAGCTTCTAAAGGACCTGGGATATATTTGGTAGAGAATGTTTTCTATCTAGTTGATCTGATTTATTATTATTATTATTTACTTTTAGGTTTTATCTAAAGAGTAACATTCTCTTTAGAACATGTTCCCTTTTATAGATTTTTAAATATAAATTTTCTGCTAAAGAATTTAAAGAAGGCATTATCTTCATGTCAGAGTTTTATATAAAGCTTCAACATTGACAATGGCAGGGAATAAATAACATCATATTCTAAAGAGGGCAGTGGGACATGGTCCACAACAAATGAAAGACAACATGGAAAACTACAGAGACTCCAGCACCTCCTCCATAAGGCTATTTGTGAAAAAGAAAAAGCCTTGAAATTGGAAAGGATGTGAGTTGTGGGTTGTAGATCTAGGGGAGGTTTTGCCCTCTACTATCCTGACATATTTTCTTCCAAGCCAATTGAGAGCACCATTTGTAGAGATTGGTGGATACCTGCAAGCAGGGAAGATTCGTCCCTTCCTCTCCTTCTGGCTGGTGTGTGTGGAACAGCAGAATCCATGGCTCTGCTTGGAACCATCTTTGGAGCAGAGTAGGGTATGATGCGAAAGACTTCTGCCTCCTGACATCTGTCTTAGAAGTTTGGGGGGCGTGTGAGAACCAAACCACATCTCCTGATTGCCTGGAGAACTCTGAAGTCCAGAAGTTGCCTAGAGTAGCCCAAAGGCAAGATGAGGAGAGAGGGCACTCATGGGGCAGCCTGCACACTGCATTCAACTCAGCAGGACCATCAGAGTTTTCTGTGGGCCAAGTGATTATCACAGAAAGTACTGAACTAGATCTTATTGTACCCTGCCAGACTATGGGACCAAGATTAGATACTATAGACATGCCATCTGGGATAGGAATGAGGGCTAGAGTGAGGTGTTTGAGAGGTCAGCCAGAGCGTATCACCATGCGAAGGAACAGTTAAGGCCCCCCCCCACCAAGAACCTGCTCCTGCAGCCCACCAGAAAGACAGCAGTGAAACCCTGTAACTACTGGGTACATTGATGGCCAGCCCACAGTGAACCAAAACAATGAGTACAGTTAGTGAAATGCTTGTTTCCTATCCTTCACTTCCCTTCCCTCCTTCACAGTGAAAGTCAGAAAAGGAAGAGAGAAGGAATGGAGGAAGAGGAAAAAAAACAGGCCATATCCTCTTCCCCATTTCTGGTCTTGAACCAAGGGTTGGGCCTAAGAAAGAGGCAGGTTGGAAGCATTGAATTGCATGTGAGATTCAAGTTTTGATTTACACTGGCCTGTACTTTTCAAAACCAGAAACGAAGTCCAGAATGGGACTTATTCTTATATACCTGAAACTTCCTGAAAATCTACTGTATTTGTTCAAACTAAAGTATTTGTCAAATCAGGGAGAAGGCAGTGGTTGGGGAGAAAAATAAAACTTCATGCTTGAACTCCACTGGGACTGTCCGGAATGTCTAGTAAACCAAGTACGCCTGTTAAAGTAGTTCTTTGCAATGTTTTTGTGCCATGGAAAATAGAAAATGGTAATTCTACTTGTAAGGCATATTGAGGCAAATAGACAAGCATATTTGCCCCTAGAGATTATAGAGGTGGCTGGCTGAGGGTCTTATTTTTAAAAAAGTAGAAACAGAGTTTGTCATGTTGCCCAGGCTGGTCTCAAACTGCTGGACTCAAGTGATTCACTCACCTTGACCTCCCAAAGTACTGGGATTACAGGTGTGAGTCACCATGCTCAGTAATGCTGAGGGTCATTAGCTCCCTTCTCCCCTAGGCCCTACCTCAAGGACTGAAGACCATGGCCCATAGATGGTGACATTATTTTTATAGTGTTTGAATTCAGAGTGTGGAGGCAGAATTGTCCATCTTTATGAGAGAGAGGATAATTTTTAGTCTTCATATACAGTTTTTAAAAAATGGTATGCATTATGAAAATTCCTAGGTTTAAAGTCTCATCTGTACCTCAGCAAGTGGAAGCAACAAATAATAGTAGAACAAATATTAGTTTGGGAGACAAAGTTCAAACATTGTCAATAGCCAGGTGTTTACCTTGGGCAGGACTCTTAATCTATCTGGGGTTTCTTTATTGCTAGATGGGGAGATTGGAGAGCAAGCATTTAGTAAATGGCAGCCATCACCACTGCTACCACTATCATCACTATTATACAAGGCTGAGTTGCAAGGGAAGGAGCAATAAGCATGTGGTTCAATTAGTTCACCAAACTTGATTGAGTGTCTGCTACGTATGAGACATAAAAGGCAATACGAAACCCCTCCAAAGCAAGTGAAGTGGAGTGTTTTATGCTCTAAGGCTCCAGAACTCTCCCAAATCCTCAGTATCCTCTAGGGTGGCCAAATATCTCCCTGTGGCCTCTGAAACCTTTCTTGTGATGTCTGTTTACTCCATGCAGCAGTGCATCCTGACCACATATTGGATAGTAACTAGATGGGAGTGATTCCCTGGCACTGCCTGTCCTATTCCTCAGAGCTCCACTCCCCTGGTTTCCACAAGTATCCAAAGGAGGCAATATGTCTAGCAAAGGGCTCACCTTCATCTGATGCCTGAAATATTAAAACTGGATTTGGGATATCCATGGCATATCAGTACTGTGTTTGGTCAGATATCAAATTTTAGCTGCTATTTGCCCAAAGGTCTAGAAATTATTATCTGGGAGGAGGGTGGTGTGTATCCACCCTCTGCTAGGCATGAGGATCACTTTATGGGTATTAGCTTTTCTCAGACAAGTAACTCGGAGTCGGGAAGCTGTGTAGAAGAATTCTTTCCTGTGAGACAATTAACAAATATCAAACAATTTGTTAATTTGCCTCCTCCCTTTTCCCACGCCATTTTGGTTTAGGTTCTTCTGAAAGCAGAGCCTTTAGACTAGGCCTTGGGTGCAGGTGGTTTATTTGAGAGGTGATCCTAGGAAGAGAAGTGAGGGAAGGAACTTTGAGAGTGACTTAGGGAAAGAGAAAAGTCAGTATAAGGGTGCATTATCAAGCTCATTACTAAAAGAAAGAGGAGCTTGATCCCACCAGATTCTTTTTAGTCTTTATTTTTTCAGCTGCATTTGACACTTTGAATAGCTCCCTCTTTTCTGAAACTCTTTACTGCCTTGCTCCTAGTGACCCTTCACTCCTGGTTCTCCTTGAACTTTTTTGCTGTATTCTCCTTACTTTTCTGGGTTTCTCTTTCTCTACCTACCCACTCAGAGACTCCAGGTCCTACCTTCAGTTCCCTAGTCTTCTCACTCCAATCCATCTTCCTGAATCATCTTCAGTGCTACCAGATGCAACTACTTGCTATGAAATGATGATTCCTAAATCTGTGCTTGAAGCCCCACATCTACTTGAAGATTTGGGATCATATCTTCAACTGCCTGCCAGACATCTCCACCCGAACCCATGAGCATCCCAACTGGGTATTTCTAAAACCAAATTCATCTTCCTAACCCGCAAACCTGCTCTCTCTATCTTTTCTAGATCATGTAGTAGTACCACTCTTTACTTACTTGAACCAAGCTAAAAACATATAAGCCACCCCCTCCTCCCCGACTTCTCTCTGTTTCTCACCTTTGAAAGTTTAAATGATTCGGCTATAGTCACACAGCTAATGGTAGCAAATCTGAGGGCAAAGGTAATACATTTGTTATCCTGTATTAGCAATTGATTAATAATCTTTGAGGTTTGTTGAATTTTATTTTACTCTTTATACTATCTAAGGTATAAAGACATGGGAATGGAAGCAGCTGAAAAAAGAAATATATATACAGAGAGATAGTATAAGAAACATATTCACAGTAAGACTAATTCTAAAAGTCGTTAGCACATTCCTGTAGTATCTAAAAGTGGCCATTTATTAACAGGACCACCAGAGAACCACCAATCAGAACTGCATCTTATTTATATCCTCTTCCTTATCGTACCTTAGATTTTCTTTTACTAATCATGCTTTGGGGGAATCCATTTGCCTGTATTCAAACATAAGAAACAGCATGATAAAACCACAGCAAATTTTGCAACAAAGGCTTTGACAAGGATGTAATTCCTTGCATCCCCTTGTCCTCTCTGAGGCACCAGAGGAGGAATTTCTCTCTGATATCAGTGCCAGAAAGTTATGCTTCTACTGAAAAGCTAGTTTATTTTTGCCTTTCAGTCAAGTTTGTTCTTTACCGTGCTTTCCCCTACCTGTTGATTGTTTCCAAATTCAGGGGCTTTGAGTTCCACATCTAAGAAGTATATAGGATTAAATGACCTCTGTTCTTATAATACTTAATTATTGACTCCTCATTATATATATATATATATATATATATATATATATATATATATTAAAATGCATGTTAATGTATATACATTTGTAGGCCACCGTAAGTTCTTCTTAGAATAAGCAGACATTTCTGGCACCTTTGTCACATCTCCCACCCCACATCTGATTTCAGCACTAACACACATGGACAGCTCCCAGTAACAGTGACCCACCTCAAGAAAAGCATACTTTCAGCCCCAGCATCTTTTCCAAAGCCCTGGGAGTTTGCCACACTGGTACAACTCAAAGTGCAGGGGAGGCAATGCTCCTGGGGTACAACCATCCAACAGTGAGAAAAGGAAGCTGGTGAATAAAGACTCTAGCCTCTCACCTTTCCTTCCTTTGGATGATTCTGTTGCAGACTGGACATCCACCTGTGCTCCATTATCACATCCCATTTCTGCCTCCTGTGTTCCAATTTCATCTTGTTCATTTGTCTCTATTTCTTTGAGATAGTCCTTTGCTTTGGGGCCCGGTTTTGCAGAGGAGAGCAAGGCGTAGGAAGAATTCATTCCAAAAAGCACAGATTGCAGGGGTCACAGACATAAGTGCCTTTAGGACAGGCTGGTCCCAGGAGTTGGTTAGGCAGACAAGAGGGAGAGAGCCTATCAAAAACAATCTAAAGGGGGCACTATCTGCGTGAACCAATTATAGATAGATGAGAACTCAGGCCCAGTGTTGCTGACTTTGATTTTTTTTTTAAAAGAAAAGTTAGAGACTTCTGTGAGAGTTTATAATACACAAAGTTTGTTCTAAACATTTTAAAAATAATGTGTGAGTTATAAAATCCATGTATGTGGACAGAATTTGGCCAAGGGGCAAACAGCTTACCATCTTTGACTTGTAGGGTGCTTCCTGTGCCAGGCACTGGGCTGTGGGAAAAAACAAAATGAGTGAGAAGTATTCCTTTGTCCTTTATGGACATCATTCTGTTCAGAAGGAGCATCCCTGACCTGAAGGGACTCATGGTGGAGCAATGAAACCTGTAAATTCCAACTCTATAACAAGCAGGATAAAAGTGTAAGACATTCTGTGAAAAGAGAGTTCAGAAATGCTGTGGGTGCCCCAACCAGAAGAGGTTTTTATGAAGACATTTTTCTTTATATGATATTAACATGAGATATTGGTTCTACCTTAAGTAAATAATTGGACTTCAAAATATCCAGGGAAAGCTATTTATTCTGCTGTTTATGGGGTCTATGGTATGTGACTGGCTTAACAGTGAGACGACTTTAATAATGAGATCTTTTGGTACTTCACTAAATAAATCCTTTTGAGGAAACATTTATACTTTACTGATTTCTGCTTTGGAGTGTTACAGTGATATGCCCGTGTAAATAGCAAAATACGATTTTACAAGATCACTCTTCCTAGGCAGGATCACTAATGAGAGAGGTAATCTCTTAAGATGTATCCACATGCTCTGGGCTCAACCATTCCGGGACTGCCTATATATGGAGCTTGGTAGGTAGTGGCAGTTACAGACCTGAAGAGGCCCCCAGATCAGGGGATTGGCAGTCTACTGTGTGAGGCTTTGCTTGGGGGCAGGAGAAAGAGAGGCCAGAAGTCAGCAGAACACTGATGTAAGGGTCAGGGATGATTTTACCATCCCTTGTGCCCTCACGGAACTGGGCACCCACACCTTCAAAGGCTCTTCAGATGCTATATTGCAACCTATACACTTTCCCTCCAGCAAGCTTCTTTAGCATCTTAGAGCAAGGCCGAGTTGTCACATACTAGTGGCCAGCAGACGGCTGGTATAAAGAGACATATTGAATGTCAGTTGAATGAATGAATCAATGATAAATTGAATAAAAACCTAAGTCAGGTACATGGCATCAGGGACATTCAGCAAGAGGTGGTTGTACTGGCAGGTGAGTGGAGCAAGGTGACAGGCAGTTTGGAGCTGGCAATGTGTGGAGATATGGGTCTGTGGACCACAAGGTGAAGTGGGGGACAGACTTCTGCTTGGCAACTGCTGGGTGTGTTATCAAGGTAGAAATTTAGGAATGAGAAAGACCACAGGAATTCAATTAAAAGGTCAAAGGAACAGAGCACAGCTGTAGGGTAGCAGAGAGCAAGTGGTAAGAATGAATGCTCTGGCACCAGGGAATTCAAGTTCAAATCTTTGTTCTACCTTTTTCTAGCTACATGACTGGGAAATTAACTCGATCTCTCTGTATCTCAGTGTTCACATCTCTTAAATGGGTGTGTTATTGTTATGAAGATCAAATGAGATGTAGCATGTGAAGGGCTTAGCACAATGACTGGCAGATAATTATTAATGAAAATGTAGATAGGGCTTGATTAGTAACAGGATGCTGGTGCTGAGCCTTTTAACTAGGGACCAGGAGCTGCAGAGTCAGCCTCGGGTGTTTTGCAAACCAAATACTCTCAGCCTGTCTCAACCAATGCGTTTCAGGGAAGAGAATGTGTATTATATTTTAGAAGCTTTCTAGGAGACTCTAGTATCTTACTTACCAAGTCTTCTCCCTAATGCACTTGCATTTTTAGTTTTTTAAATCATCCACACAAAATCAGCGTAGGTTACAGTATCTTGTTAAAGGATTTTCCCAGAGGTGAAGGTAAAGTATCCCCAGACTATTGGGAATAAAAGGACATAGGGATAGGCAGGGCTGATGTATCCAAGAGGCCCACAATATTTTTATGGACTCATAAAATATTTTAATTCTCCTTAAAATGAGGAGAAAAAGGAAGTTTTAGGTCAAATAAAATGTTTTAATATGTGATATTAATATATTAGTCTTTATAGCAACACAGTCATAAAATATACTTTTTAATATTTTTATGAAGGAAGGGGCCCACAAAGACCAGAATAACAAGGCCATTCACAAGTCACCAATAAAAGTCAGAATGAGCTCCTGGGGACAGGGACCCCAGCCAGTTATTGTACTAGCAATTTTCTAAGTATAGGTGCATGAGAAGCACTTAAAAAGCTTATTAAAATGCAGTTTCCTGGGCCCCAATCCAGAAAGTCAGATACAGCCTGTCTGTAGTGGGCCCAGGGATCAGTATTTTAACAGAGGCTCAGCTCATTTTGAAGCAGGCTTAAGGAGCCTTGAAAAACCTGGAACCCACTCAGCCAGTTGCTGTCACCCATCTGTCGGTGTGACAGAGATGCTAGGAGGATAGGAGTCTGCTGTCACGGACAAATCCATCACATGGATCAGGATCAGCACTGTCAAAAGTGTGATCAATTCAGTAAACAAGTCAATCTGATTCTGTAGCCCTAATAACTGCTGGATTGATCAAACTTTTCTCTTGCCATTTACATGTTGGGAGTTTACTTAAATGTGCTTGTAAAAAACACGTTCGAAGCAGCTTTTCTTTAATATATTGTACTATTGTGAGATGTTACTTTGCAGTTAAAACCTAGTTTTAAAAGGTTATTTTACAAAATCATTATGTGAAACCTCTGCATTAAGTGGGCATTACACAGGCAGCTGAGTTTGCTCCACTAGCTGCGAATAAGCAGATTTCTTTAATTAAATATGTGATTTTCTTTAATTACAGCAGTTAGTTTGAAAGGTGATAACTAAATAAAATTTTATCCTACAAAATTTATAGAAGAGGAGTGACATTAAAATAACATTAACGTTGTAGGACAAACTTGGTGAAGGAGCAAATAGGCAGAAAATTGACAAATCCCTCACCTTAATGACTTGCAGCTGCACTCTGTCAGGAGCGGTGCGATTTTTATCTGCCTTTCCTTGCATTGGTGACTCTTTCCAATAACATTCAATGATCTTTTAATACTTTTGTCTTGTCTCTATTATTATTACAACATAAATGATTGCTTTTAAAGATCCACCTCAGAGATATTGAAGGTTCGGCTCCAGATCACTGCAATAAAGCAAATATCACAATAACATGAGTCACACAGATGTTTTTTGGTTTCCCAGTGCATATAAAAGTTATGTTTATACCATATTCTATTCTATCTTTTTTTTTTTTTGAGATGGAGTCTCGCTCTTATTGCCCAGGCTGGAGTGCAGTGGTGCTATCTCAACTCACTGCAACCTCTACCTCCTGGGTTTAAGTGATTCTCCTGCTTCAGCCTCCCAAGTAGCTGGGAGGTGCCTGCCACCATGCCTGGCTAATTTGTGTGTGTGTGTGTGTGTGTGTGTGTGTGTGTGTGTGTGTGTGTGTTTAGTAGAGACAAGGTTTCACCATGTTGGCCACGCTGGTCTCAAACTCCTGATCTCAGGTGATCCACCCACCTTGGCTTCCCAAATTGCTGGGATTCTATTAAGTGTGTTCTCTATTAAGTGTGCAATAGCATTATGTCTAAAAAACAATGTACAAGCTTTGATGACCTCAATTAAAGATACTTTATTGCTTACAAAATCCTAGTGATCATCTGAGCCTTCAGTTAGTTATAACCTTTCTGCTGGTGGAGGCTCTTGCTTTGAGGTTGATGGCTGCTGACTGATCAGGGTGGTAGTTGCTGAAGGTTGGGGTGGCTGTGGCAGTTTCTTAAAATAAGACAACAATGAAGTTTGTGCATTGATCGACTCTTCCTTTCATGACAGATTTTGCTGCAGCATGAGATGCTGTTTGATAGCATTTTACCATCAATCGTTTTCAAAATTGCAGTCAGTTCTCTCAAAACCTGCTGCTGCTTTATCAACTAAACTTATGTAATATTGTAAGTCCTTTGTTGTCATTTCAACAATGTTCACAACACCTTCACTAGAAGTAGATTTCATCTCAAGATACTACTTTCTTTGCTCATCCATAAAAAGCAACTCCTCATCTTTTTAAATTTTATCATGAGATGGCAGCAATTCAGTCACATCTTCAGGATCCACTTCTAATTATATTTCTCTTTCTATCACATCTGCAATTACTTCCTCCATTGAAGTCTTGAACCCCTCAAAGTCATCCATAAGGTTTGGAATGAACTTCTTCCAAACTCTATTAATGTTCATATTTTGACCTCCTCAAATAAATCATGAATTTCCTTAATGACATCTAGAATGGTGAATCCTTTCCAGAATGTTTACAATTTACTTTTCCCAGGTCCATCTGAGAAATCACTGTATATGACAGCTCTAGCTTTATAAAATATATTGTTTAAATGTAACACTTAAAAGTTGAAATTACTCCTTGATTCATGAGCTGCAGAATGGATATTGTGTTAGCAGGCATGAAAACAATTTAAATCCCCTTGTACATCTCTGTCAGAGCTCTTGGCTGACTAGGTGCTAACTTTGAAAGGAATTCTTTTCTCTGAGCAGTAGGTCTCAACAGCAGGCTTAAAATATTCAGTAAAACATACTATAAACAGATGTGCTGTCATCCAGGCTTGGTTATTTCATTTATAGAACACAGGCAGAGTAGATTTAACACAATTCTTAAGGGATCTTCGATTTTTGAATGGTTAATAAGTATTGGTTTTAACTTAAAGTTACAAGCTGCATTAGCTCCTTCCAAGAGAGTCAGCCTGTCCTTTGAAGTTTTGAAGCTAGTTATTGACTGCCCCTCTCTAGCTATGAAAGTCCTAGAGGACAGCTTGTTCTGATATGAGGCTGCTTTGTGTACATTGAAAGTATGTTGTTTGGTGTAGCCACCTTCTTAAATTATCTTAGTTAGATCCTCTGAATAACTTACTGCACCTTCTCCATCAGCACTTGCTGCTTCAGCTTGTACTTTTATGTTACAGAGATGGCTTTTTTCCTTAACCCTCATGAACCAAGCTCTGCTACCTTCAAACTTTGCTTTTGCAGCTTCTTCATCCTCACCTCTCTCAGCTTTCATAGAATTGAAGAAAGTTAGGGCCTTGCTCTGGTTTAGACTTTGCCATAGGGAATGTTGCATTTGGTTTGATTTTCTATTCATACTACTAAAACTATCCATATGAGCAATAAAGCTGTTTCACTTTTTTGTTATTCATGTGTTCATTGCAGTAGCACTTTTAATTTCCTTCAATAACTTTTCCTTTGCATTCACAACTTGGCTATCTGATGCAAGAGACTTAGCTTTTATCCATCCCCAGTTTTCTATAAGCCTTCCTCTGGCTGGGCGCGATGGCTCATGCCTGTAATCCCAGCACTTTGGGAGGCTGAGGTGGGTGGATCACCTGAGGCTGGGAGTTTGAGACCAGCCTGACCAACATGGAGAAATCCCGTCTCTACTAAAAATACAAAATTAGCCAAGTGTGGTGGTGCATTCCTGTAATCCCAGCTACTTGGGAGACTGAGGTAGGAGAATCACTTGAGCCTGGGAGGCAGAGGTTGCGGTGAGCTGAGATCACGCCATTGCAGTCTAGCCTGGGCAACCAAAACAAAACTCTGTCTCAAAAAAAAAAAAAAAAAAAAAAAAGCCTCCCTCACTAAGCTTAATCATTTCTGTTTTTTTATTTAAAGTGAGAGATATGTAAGTCTTCCTTTTACTTGAACACTTAAGAGCACATTGTAGAGTTATTAATTGGCCTAATTTTAATATTGTTATGTCTCAGGGAATAGACAGGCCCAAGTGGACAGAAAGAAAGAGAGAGAGAGAGAAAGACAAAGTCAATGTGGCAGTCAGAACACACACGACATTTGTCAATTAAAGTTCACCATCCCATGGTTTGTGGTGGCTCAAAACAATTACAACAGTAGCATCAAAGTTCACTGATCACAGATCACTGTAAGAGGTATGATGATAGTGATGATAATTTAAAATATTATGAGAATTATCAAATTATGACACAGAGATATAAAAAGACCGAATGCTGCTGAAAAAAATGACAACAATCAATTTGCTTGATGCAAGGTTGCACAGACCTTCAATTTGTAAAAAAAAAAAAAGAAATATCTGCAAAACACAATAAAATGAGGCACAATAAAACAAGGTATGCCTGTACTTCCCTGGTTTTGCAAAACAGTTTTTATCACTTTGAGACTGACCCATTTGGCATTGAAGACAATTTCCTTGAGTTTGTTCTGAAGTCCAAATCTACCTCAGAGATTTTCTCACCCTAACAATTTTAACACCCCCTTTTCTTTTTTTCTCCCCATTTATTTTATTGCATTTTAGGTTTTGGGGTACATGTGAAGAACATGCAAAATTGTTGCATAGGTACACACGTGGCAGTGTGATTTGCTGCCTTCCTCCCCATCACCTACATCTGGCATTTCTCCCCTTGCTATCTCTCCCCAGCTCCCCACCCCCCCATCCCTCCCCTATTTCCCCCCAACAGAACTCAGTGTGTAGTGCTCCCCTCCCTGTGTCCATGTGTTCTTATTGTTCAACACCAGCCTATGAGTGAGAACATGTGGTGTTTGATCTTCTGCTTTTCTGTCAGTTTGCTGAGAATGATGGTTTCCAGGTTCATCCATGTCCCTACAAAGGACCCAAACTCATCGTTTTTGATGGCTGCATAATATTCCATGGTGTATATGTGCCACATTTTTCCTATCCAGTCTATCGTCGATGGGCATTTGGGTTGGTTCCAGGTCTTTGCTATTGTAACAGTGCTGCAATGAACATTCGTGTGCACATGTCCTTATAGTAGATCGATTTGTAATCCTTTGGATATATACCCAGTAATGGGATTGCGGGGTCAAATGGAATTTCTATTTCTAGGTCCTTGAGGAATCGCCACACTGTCTTCCACAGTGGTTGAACTAATTTACACTCCCACCAACAGTGTAAAAGTGTTCCTATTTCTCCACATCCTCTCCAGCATCTGTTGTCTCCAGATTTTTTAATGATTGCCATTCTAACTGGCATGAGATGGTATCTCAATGTTGTTTTGATTTGCATTTCTCTGATGACCAGTGATGATGAGCATTTTTTCATATGTTTATTGGCCTCATGTATGTCTTCTTTTGTAAAGTGTCTGTTCATATCCTTTGCCCACTTTTGGATGGGCTTGTTAGTTTTTTTCTTGTATATCTGTTTTAGTTCTTTGTAAATTCTGGATATCAGCCCTTTGTCAGATGGGTAAACAGCAAAAATTTTTTCCCATTCTGTTGGTTGCCAATTCACTCTAATGACTGTTTCTTTTGCCGTGCAGAAGCTGTGGAGTTTGATTAGGTCCCATTTGTCTATTTTGGCTTTTGTTGTCAATGCTTTTGGTGTTTTAGTCATGAAGTCCTTGCCTATATGTATGTCCTAAATGGTTTTGTATGATTTTCTTCTAGGTTTTTTATGGTGTTAGGTCTTATGTTTAAGTCTTTAATCCATCTGGAGTTAATTTTAGTGTAAGGTGTCAGGAAGGGGTCCAGTTTCTGCTTTCTGCACATGGCTAGCCAGCTTTCCCAACACCATTTATTGAACGGGGAATCCTTTCCCCATTGCTTGTTTTTGTCTGGTTTGTCAAAGATCAGATGGTTGTAGATATGTTGTGTTGCCTTCGAGACCTCTGTTCTGTTCCATTGGTCTATATCTCTGTTTTGGTACCAGTATCATGCTGTTTTGATTACTGTAGCCTTGTAGTATAGTTTCAAGTCTGGTAGTGTGATGCCTCCCACTTTGTTCTTTTTGCTTAGAATTGACTTGGCTATGTGGGCTCTCTTTTGGTTCCATATGAAGTTTAAGGTGATTTTTTCCAGTTCTGTGAAGAAGGTCATTGGTAGCTTGATGGGGATAGCATTGAATCTGTAAATTACTTTGGGCAGTATGGCCATTTTCACGATATTGATTCTTCCTAACCATGAACATGGAATGTTTCTCCATCTTTTTGTGTCCTCTCTTATTTCATTGAGCAGTGGCTTGTAGTTCTCCTTGAAGAGGTCCTTTACGTTCCTTGTTAGTTGTATTCCTAGGTATTTTATTCTCTTTGTGGCAATTGTGAATGGAAGTTTGTTCTTGATTTGGCTCTCTTTAAGCCTGTTATTGGCGTATAGGAATGTGATTTTTGCACATTGATTTTGTATCCTGAGACTTTGCTGAACTTGCTTATCAGTTTCAGGAGGTTTGGGGCTGAGATGATGGGGTCTTCTAGATATACAATCATATCGTCTGCAAATAGAGAAAATTTGACTTCCTCCTTTCCTATTTGAATGCCCTTTATCTCTTTTTCTTGCCTGATTGCTCTGGCTAGAACTTCTAATACTGTATTGAATAGCAAGGGTGAGAGAGGGCATCCTTGTCTGGTGCCACATTTCAAGGGGAATGCTTCCAGTTTTTGCCCATTCAGTATGATATTGGCTGTTGGTTTGTCATAAATAGCTTTTATTATTTTGAGATACATTCCATCAATACCTAGCTTATTGAGGGTTTTTAGCATAAAGGCTGTTGAATTTTGTCAAAGGCCTTCTCTGCATCAATTGAGATAATCATGTGGTTTTTGTCTTTGGTTCTGTTTATGTGGTGAATTATGTTTATAGACTTGCGTATGTTGAGCCAGCCTTGCATCCCCGGGATGAAGCCTACTTGATCATGGTGGATAAACTTTTTGATGTGCTGTTGCAATCGGCTTGTCAGTATTTTATTGAAGATTTTTGCGTCTATGTTAATCATGGATATTGGCCTGAAGTTTTCTTTTCTTGTTGAGCCTCTGCCGGGTTTTGGAATCAGGATGACGTTGGTCTCATAAAATGATTTAGGAGGAATTCCCTCTTTTTATATTGTTTGGAATAGTTTCAGAAGGAATGGTACCAGCTCCTCTTTATATGTCTGGTAGAATTCGGCTGTGAACCCGTCTGGTACTGGGCTTTTTTTGGGTGGTAAGCTCTTAATTGCTGCCTCAACTTCAGACCTCGTTATGGGTCTGTTCACGGTTTTGGCTTCTTCCCGGTTTAGGCTTGGGAGGAGGCAAGTGTCCAGGAATTTATCCATTTCTTCCAGGTTTATTAGTTTATGTGCATAGAGTTGTTTGTAATAATCTCTGATGATGGTTTGAATTTCTGTGGAATCTGTGGTGATATCCCCTTTATTGTTTTTTATTGCATCAATTTGGTTCTTCTCTCTTTTCTTTTTTATTAATCTGGCTAGTGGTCTGTCTATTTTGTTGATCTTTTAAAAAAACCAGCTCCTGGATTTATTGATTTTTTGAAGGGTTTTTTGTGTCTCTATCTCCTTCATTTCTGCTCTGATCTTAGCTATTTCTTGTCTTCTGCTAGACTTTGAGTTTTTTTGATCTTGCTCCTCTAGCTCTTTCAGTTTTGATGATAGGGTGTCAATTTTTGATCTCTCCTTGCTTCTCATGTGGGCACTTATTGCTATATATTTTCCTCTAGAGGCTGCTTTAAATGTGTCCCAGAGATTCTGGTATGTTGTGTCTTCATTCTCGTTGGTTTCGAAGAACATCTTTATTTCTGTCTTCATTTCATTGCTTATCCAGTCAACATTCAAGAGCAAGTTGTTCAGTTTCCATGAAGCTGTGCGGTTCTGGGTTAGTTTTTGAATTCTGAGTTCTAACTTGATTGCACTGTGGTCTGAGAGACTGTTATGATTTCCATTCTTTTGCATTTGCTGAGGAGTGATTTACTCCCAATTATGTGGTCAGTTTTAGAGTAGGTGTGATGTGGTGCTGAGAAGAATGTATATTCTGTGGATTTGGGGTGGAGAGTTCTGTAAATGTCTATTAGGTTTGCTTGGTCCAGGTCTGAGTTCAAGACCTGGATATCCTTGTTAATTTTCTGTCTGGTTGATCTGTCTAATATTGACAATGGGGTGTTAAAGTTTCCCACAATTATTGTGTGGGAGTCTAAGTCTCTTTGTAAGTCATTAAGAACTTGCCTTATGTATCTGGGTGCTCCTGTATTGGGTGCATATATATTTAGGATCGTTAGCTCTTCTTGTTGCATTGATCCTTTTACCATTATGTAATGTCCTTCTTTGTCTCTTTTGATCTTTGTTGCTTTAAAGTCTAATTTATCAGTGATGAGAATTGCAACTCCTGCTTTTTTTTGCTCTCCATTTGCTTGGTAAATCTTCCTCCATCCCTTTATTTTGAGCCTTTGTGTATCCTTGCATGTGAGATGGGTTTCTTGGATACAGCACGCCGGTGGGTTTTGGCTTTTTATCCAATTTGCCAGTCTGTGTCTTTTGATTGGGGCATTTAGTCCATTTACATTTAGGGTTAATATTGTTATGTGCGAATTTGATACTTCCATTTTGGTGCTAGCTGGGTGTTTTACCCTTTAGTTGAGCTGGTACTTGTTGTTCCTTTATATGTGTAGAGCCTCTTTCAGGAGCTCTTGTAGAGCTCGCCTGGTGGTGACGAAATCTCTGAGTACTTGCATGTTCCCAAAGGATTTTATTTTTCCTTCACTTATGAAGCTTAGTTTGGCTGGATAGGAGATTCTGGGTTGAAAGTTCTTTTCTTTAAGGATGTTGAATATTGGCCCCCACTCTCTTCTGGCTTGTAGGGTTTCTGCTGAGAGATCTGCTGTGAGTCTGATGGGCTTCCCTTTGTGGGTAACCCGAACTTTCTCTCTGGCTGCCCTTAGTATTTTCTCCTTCATTTCAACCCTGGTGAATCTGACGATTACGTGCCTTGGAGTTGCTCTTCTTGACGAATATCTTTGTGGTGTTCTCTGTATTTCCTGGACTTGAATGTTTGCCTGCCTTGCTAGGTTGGCAGCAACCTATTATTAATTCTCTTCGTCGCATTCAGGTACGCCTATCAAACGTAGATTAGCATAGTCCCACATTTCTTGGAGATTTTGTTCATTCA
Organism: Sapajus apella; assembly: GCF_009761245.1. NCBI lineage: Eukaryota > Metazoa > Chordata > Mammalia > Primates > Cebidae > Sapajus > Sapajus apella. The sequence continues at coordinate 975,803 of NW_022436958.1, forward strand.
TTTTTACCCTTTTTTCTCCAGACTTGCCTTCCTGTTTTATTTCATTGAGTTGATCTTCGACCTCTGATATCCTTTCTTCTGCTTGGTCAGTTTGGCTGTTGATACTTGTGCATGCTTCGCGAAGCTCTTGTGTTGCGTTTTTCAGCTCCATCAATTCACTTATATTCCTTTCTATTTTGTCCATTCTAGTTAGCATTTCATCAAATCTTTTTTCAAGGTTCTTAGTTTCTTTGCATTTGGTTAGAACATGTTCTTTAAGTTCACAGAAGTTTCTTACTACCCACCTTCTGAAGTCTGATTATGTCATTTCATCACACTTGTTCTCCCTCCAACCTTGTTCCCTTGCTGATGAGGAGTTGTGATCCCTTGTAGGAGGAGAGGTGTTCTGGTTTCGGGTGTTTTCATCTTTTTTGCACTGGTTTCTTCCCATCTTTAAGGATTTATCCACCTGTCGACTTTGTAGTTGCTGGCTTTCAGATTGGGTCTCAAATCTTTCAGATTGACGTTCTATTTGTTGATGGTGAGGTTATTTCTGTTTCTTGGTTTTCCTTCTGACAGTCTCGCCCCTCTGCTGTAGGTCTGCTGAGGTTCACTCCAGGCCCTGCTTGCCTGGGGTTCACCTGCAGCAGCTGCTGAACAGTAAGGGTTGTTACCAGTTTTCTTTTTCTGCTATCTTTGTCTCAGAAGGATACCCGCCTAGTGTCAATCTGATCTCTCCTTTATGAGGTGGCTCTTTGGATATATAGGGGTCAGGGAGCTGCTTGAGGAGACGGTCTCTTCTTTATAGGAGCTCAAATGGTGAGTTGTGAGCTCTGTTGTTCATTCAGAGCTGCTGGGCAGGTACGTTTAGGTCTGCTGCAGCAGAACTCATAAACTGCTTTTTGTTCCCAGGTGCCCTGTCCCAGGGATTTAGGGCTTTATGAGTTTCGGTTATGCTGCTGCCTTCTCCTTTTTTTTTTTTTTCCTTCATAGCTGTCCTGCCCAGCAAGGAGGCAACCTAGTCACTGACTGCCTGTAGAGGCTTTGCTGAGCTGCTGTGAGCTCCGCCCAGCTGCCAAGTGAACTTCCCTGTAGTCCTGTTTATATGGGTGTAGTTAGAACTGCTTTGGCGATGGTGGCCTGCCTCTGTTGAGGCGGAGTCTCTTTGCTGTGGCGGGTTGCCTTGGCAATGGCGGACTGCCTCAGCAATGGCGGGTTGCCTTGGCAACGGCAGGCTGCTTCAGCATTGGCTGACTGCCTCCGTCGTGGTGGGCTGCCTCGGTAATGGCGGACGCCCCTACCCGACAGAGCTGGACTGTCCCGGGTTCAGCTGCGCTTGCTGTGAAAGTTTCAATCCAGAGTTTCTGGTTGCTGTTCTTTTGTGGGGGTGGGACCAGCCGAGCCTGATCACCTGGCTCCCTGCCTCAGAGCCCTTTTTTAGTTGGTGTTCCAGTCGCCTGTTGAAGAGGCACCGGGGTCTGTTTGTTTTCCCCTGCGGCCACTCACTGCGCTGGCTTAAACAGCGGCACTGAGGTTTGTGGCGCTTTTTTTTTTGCCCTGGGATCTACTGTCCTGGTTCCTGCTCAGTCCTCTTTTTAAACAGACAAATGGGTGACTTCCTGTGGCTCCAATCGCCAGCCAAAGGGGCACCCGGACCGGTGTATTTTGTACAGAGAACCGCTGCTCCGGGGCACCCAGAAAGCAGCCGCGCGGGGCAAAGCAGCAGGGCTGGCCGGCACAGCCACGCTGGCTGAAACAGCCGCACTGGTGACCTGTGGAGTTCCTCCGCCTGGGAATTGCCTAGTCTGTGGGCAATAAAAATGCGGCATCCAGTCACCCTCTGCGCTTTCACTGGGAGCTGCAATCCTGAGCTGTTCCTAAACGGCCATCTTCAACACCCCCTTTTCATAAAAATAGTTGGTAATGCCTCCTTCACTACCTTAAAATAAATATTGAGGTAATAAAATCTACCTAGTCATAATAATTAAAAATTAGTATAATGCCTTATCTATAGTAAACAAAAAAGATAAGAAAGATAAGTAATTTATAATAAATGAGTATGTATTTCAAAATGCAAATGCTTAGGCAGGAGTATATTAGAAGACATGATGAAGTTGTCAAGTGCTTACACCTTCATAAAGAATCACATTGAATATAAAATCCTCCCTGTGTTTGCTATTGGGAACTCAAATACCCAAGTGGCATTATTTTTATTCATATGATTTTCTGAAATGATGAAGAACTTCTGGTGATGTTCCAAAAAAAGCAGAACACATTCTACTCTCAATTTCCCTAGTAATTATGCTCCTGGAAATTCAGTGAATACAACAAAATGGTGCAGAAATACCTGTGTCTCTATGTAAAACAGACTTTTGTTCTAGGCTCAGATGATTATAAGCAATATTTTACCCACATTAATGGGAGGATTCTTTATTATGTGGGCCACCACCCATAATCTCTCTGCCTACTAACTGCCAGTAGCATAAAAAATGTCCGCATCGGTTTTCAAAATTCACCCCATTAAGAATCACTGGAAAAAATTCATTTATTTATTTTAAAAGGAGAACACACTATCAGCATGAAAGAGAAGCGGCAGTGAAAGGGCAGGAAACTAACATTTATTGAATGCCAGGGAGGAGTTCACAAACTTAGAACTTGAATGAGATTTTGTCCTCAGAAACCATTTTTTAAAATAGAATTTGATTGCCAATCTTAAACACAATTTTCATCATTTTTATTGCCTTACATCTACTCTGCTTTACTTACTTGTGTTACCTTCCAGCTTTCTAAAGACATATAAGTTGTTTTTGTTTGTCTGAGTAGCTGAATGTCCATCTATTTGTTCAATCCTTACAACTACCCATCCATGGAAAAATTCTATGCTCCACATTTTACAAATAAAGAAATGGAGGCTCAAAAAGATGAAATAATTTGTCCAATATCACATAACATGTAAGTGATAAAGTCAAGATTCAAAACAATATTTATTTGAGTTAAAAATCTATGGTCTTTGCACAGCGTGTTCATGATATATACATTCCACATCTGGCTGTGAAACTGTAGCTCTTAGGAGTTGATCTGGGATAGGCGCCATCCATGTGAATCTTGAAAAAGTCTTGATTTCTGACATTGATATCTGGGATGAGCAGATAGAGTTCTCTGGACGGTGACACCAGGACCACAGGTTCTGACTGTTCCAAGGGATACCAGAAAACACTGAATTCGCGTTGCAAGCCTTTCCTGCTGAGTTTATTCACTCTTGTTTAAGCAGCCCAACAGCATCTATAAAGATTTTTCTCTACAGTGTGCTCCTGTAAATAAGTAGTTTATCAAAGAAAACCTTTCAACAAAGAGCATGAAGACATGCCATATTGACAACCCCTCACTGACTGCCTATTCCTCCCGGGAATCCCTGTGAGGCAAATTCACCTCCTACTTGACAATTGCATTTGCTGCAGGTCTGGTGGCTGAAGAAGTTTTGGATGGGTTTGAATTTGCAATTTATGTGAACAATCCCAGTCTTCTGATTCCATCCTAAGGAATAACTTCTTGAAACGCAATAATGTATTGCAGAACATGATAAACAACTTATTTCCCTGGGTTTTCCTGTAATTATCTTTGGGATATAAATCTCACATGCATGAGAAGGCAAGGTTATAGAATGAACTGAATGCTATTTATCTTGGCATTTTGGGGAGTAATAACTATAAAATTCATTTATGGAACACCTAAGCAATGTCAAGTGCTACAAGGATACTAGAGTGCCCGGCCTTGTGTGCACTTTGTGTCCCTCCAACTCAGGCCATTCCCAGCTGGACCAGTGATGGAAACCTTACCCAATTTGAACTTACTGTCAGAATTTGGAATTGTGACTGTGAATGGTGACTATTAATTCTTGAACTTGAAAGAAATTTTGTGGTGTATGGAAGAAAGGGTATCTTTACCCATCTGTGGGGACAGGCATAGGAAAGAATGCAGTCCAGGAGCAGAGAGGGGCAGAAGTGGGAGCCCGTGCAGCTCCAGAGAGGAAGGAACTGACTGAAGCACTGCCTGGGTTCCTGGAAGTACTTTGGTTGTTGGTTTTAGTCCTATAGGAGGTCAAAACGCATACACAGGCTTTGGGATTATAAGAAATGACTGATTGTTAAAGTAATTCCCTTTTTCTGTCTAAGAAAGTCTGACTAATTTTTTCTTTTCTGAGACAGAGTTTCACTCTTGTTGCCCAGGCTGGAGTGCAGTGGCGCGATCTCAGCTCACTGCAACTCCACCTCCTGGATTCCAGCTATTCTCCTGCCTCACCCTCTCAAGCAGCTAGGATTACAGGCATGCGGCACTGCCCAGCTAATTTTGTATTTTTAGTAGAGACGAAATTTCTCCATGTTGGTCAGGCTGGACTTGAACCCCTAATTTCAGGTGATCCACCTGCCTTGGCCTCCGAGAGTGCTGGGATTACAGGTGTGAGCCACCACACCCAGCCCTAATTTTTTTACTACTGTGTTTAAGAAAATGATTCATGATGAAAACCGTTAGATTCTTCATATATTTTATCTTGTTTAATCTTTAAAACTCTTTGAGGTAGGTATTATTTCTGTTTTCTAGATGAACAGAAAGAGATTCAGAGCTGTAACTAACTTCCCCAAGGTCAAAAAACTAACAAATGGCAGAGCCAAAAAGTTGAACCCACAAAAATTTTTTGCTGCATCTTCACTCTTGTTAAAATAACTCCTTATGCTTGTATGCTTGTGTTATACTTTATAAATTCCAAAACAAGTATTATATTAATTTTCACATTGACCTAAAGAAAATGATATTATAGATGAGGAAATTGAGATATGGAAAAGCTAGGTAAGCAGATGAATTTGAACATATGAATATATTTCAGTAAGATCTTTCCTTTTGCAGAATTACACTCTCTAAACCTCCTTCAATATTATTAAAATAAGAACTCAGTTGATTGGTAGAAGAGAATGAGAAGATCTTATTATCGAATAGTCTAGTCTTTACTACTCTCTTGTCCAAAACACATATCACCAACATTTACAGAATAAAATAATCAGTATTTCATATGTATAAAGAAATATGGAAATAAGGCCCATAGTTACATGTTGCATTAGTCAGCTAGAGCTGCTATGACAAAATATCACAAAATGAGTGGCTTACACAACAGAAATTAATTTTCTCACAGTTCTGTAGAGTGGGAAGTTCAATATGAAGGTGCCCACTTACTGGATTTCTGCTGAGGGTTCTCCTCCTGGCTTTCAGACTTCCTCCTTCTTGCATTCTCACATGTTGGAGAGAGAGAGGATGAACTCTCTGGTTTCTCTTCTTATAAGGGCACTAATTTCATCAGGCCTTGGCTCACCCTCATTATCTCATCTAACCTTAATTACCTCCCAAAGGACCCATTTCTAAATATCATCACATTGAGGGTTAGGGCTTCAACATGCCAACTTTGGGGATACATTCAGTCTATAACACTCATTTACAAAGGTTCTAACAGAGTTGTGGCAGAGATGGACATATTTCCTTGTCATTTCTCTTTTAAGGTGCTCTCTCTCTCTCTCTCTGTTTCTCTCTCTTTCTCTTTCTCTTTCTTTGGGTGTGTGTGTATGTGTGTTCCTTAGATTCCACTCCTTTCAAATTTGGGAAACCTTAGTTTCCAGTTTCCTGCATGGCCCACCATTAATTCCAAATTGCTGTATTATTAATAAAGACATTGGATTGTTAATCACCTGACTTTATTCACCTCCTTTGTATTGTTTTTGCCATTGGGAATTTATTTTACTCTCTGTTTGTGAGCTCAGTAATTTTTTTAACTTTCTGTGTGGTAATTTATCCAACATCCGGATCTTTTGGAGGGGTACATTTTTTTTTTCCAGAGTAGAGTCTCTCTTCTTCTTAAAAAAATTATTCTGGTAAAGTACACAGATAATATTTACCATCTTAACCATTTTAAAGTGCACAGTTCAGTGGTATTAAGTACATGCATGTTGTTGTGCAGCCATCATCCCTCATTCAACTTTATAACTCTTTTCATCTTGTAAAACTGAAACTCCAGACACATTAAACTATAGCTGTCCATTCCCCTCTTCCCCCAGGCCCCTTGGCAACCCCATTTTCCTTTCTGTCTTTATGAATGTGACTACTCTAAGCACCTCATATAAGTTCGACCATACAGTATTTGCCTTCTTGTGCCTGGCTTATTTCACTTAGCATGATGTCTTCAAGGTTCATACTTATCATAGCATATGTCGTAATTTCTTTCCATTTTAAGGTTTTAAGACTGACTGATAAGTGGGGGCATCTTACTTCTGCCGTTTTTCTATTTGTTTTCTATATGTGTTATAACTGTTTTTGTTCCTTATTTCTTGCATTACTTTCTTTTGTGTTCAGTTGATTTTTTGTAGTGAAATGTTTTAGTTCCTATCTCATTGCCCTTTGTACATAGCCTGTAGTAATATTTTGTGGTTACTATGATAATTAAATTTAACATTTCAAAGTTATAACAGTCTAATTTGAATTTATACCTGTTTAACTTCAATAACATACAGAAACTCTGTTCTTTTACATCTCTATCCTTACTCTTTTTAGTTGTTGTCTGAAAATTAAAATGTCTGATTGTCCTAAAACATAAGCTAATACAAGCTGAGCATCTCAAATTTAAAATTCAAAATCTGAAACACTCAAAACTTTGAAATATTTTGAATGATGACATGAGGCACAAAGGAAATGCTCATTGGAGCACTGTGGATATCAAATTTTTAGATTTGAGAACTGATAAGTAAAAAGCAAATATTCCAAAACCCAATATCTGAAACACTTTTAGTTTCAAGCACTTCAGATAAGGAATAATCAAACTGTAATTTTAAAAAATGCACTAGTCCAGGCATGATGGCTCATGCCTGTAATCCCAGTACTTTGGGAGAAGGCCGAGGCAGGCAAATCATCAGGTCAGGAGTTCGAGACCAGCCTAACCAACATGTGCAATCAAATTAGAATTCAGGATTAAGAAACTCACTTAAAACCACATAACTACATGGAAACTAAACAACATGGTGAAACCCCCTGTCTACTAAAAATACAAAAGTTATCCAGGCATGGTGGTGCATTCCTGTAATTCCAGCTACTCAGGAGGCTGAGGCAGAAGAATCACTTGAACCTGGGAGGCAGAGATTGCAGTGAGCCAAGATTGTGTCACTGCACTCCAGCCTGGGAGAGAGAGATGCAATCTCAAACAAAAGCAAAAAACTGGTCTCAAATTATGTAGAAAACAAGAAAATAAAGTGTGGAGTTACAATATTGTTAGCATGTAGACTTGTATAACTGCTTTATAAACATTTTTATTTTTTAATGTTTAATTTTTAAATTTTGAATCATTGTTTTGAAAATTTATTTGTGTCTTAAATTGTGTGGAAAATAAAAGGTGGAGTTATGAATCATTATTATAATAATACTGGATTTTATAATTGCTCTAGTTTTCAACAAAGCAATGTGCATACAAACAGAATAATAATATCTATTCAAAAACTTTTAAAAAATAAACAGAAAAGTCACTGAAAAATATTCAATGGCAGATTTATTACACAAAAATTTTAAAACAACAGCCTTAAAGATATTCAAATAACTAAAAAAATTTTAGTTATTTGAATTTATAACTAAATTTTATTTGAATTTACAACCAAATTTTATAATTTACCTTTACTGATATATTTATTTCCTTATATTGCTTCAAGTTATTGTCTACTGTTCTTATATTTCAACCTGCATGACTCTCTTTCACATTTATTTCAGGCCAGATCTAGAGGTAATGAACCCCCTTAGCTGCTATTGTCTATCTGGGAATCTCTTCATTTCTCCCTCAATTTTGAAGGGCAGCTTTGCTAGATATAGAATTATTGCTTGGCAGGGTTTTGTTTTTTTTTTTTTTTCTTTTTTCTCATTTTACCACTCGAATATCTCAGCCCATTACCTTCTGGCCTTCGATGTTTCTGATGTGAAATCTCCTGATAATCTTACTGATCATCCCCTGGATGTGACAAGTTGCTTCTCTCTTGCTGCTTCCAAGATTCTCTTTGTCTTTGGCTTTTGACACTTTGATAATAATGTATCTAAATCTGGGTGTCTTGGAGTTAGTCCTACTCCAAGATTTCATTCCATTAAATATCTTGGATATTTATATTCGTGTGTTTCATCAAATGTGGGAAGTTTTTAGCCATTGTATCTTTAAATACTTTATCTCTCTTTTTTCTTTCTAGGATTCTTATTACACGTATGTTAGTCCTTTCGATGGTGTCCCATGGCTCCTTTCTCTGCAATCCTTTTTTTTTCTTTCTGTTCCTCAAAGTCAATAACTCCTATTGTCCTATCTTCAAGTTCATTGATTGTTTCTTTTGCCTCCTCATATCTACCTTTGAATCACTGTAGTAAATTTTTCATTTCAGTTAATATAATTTTCTGACCCAGAATTTCTTTTGAATTATTTTTAAGTTTTCTAATTCTTTATCATATTCCCATTTTGTTTACACATTTTTTTAAACTTTTTCCACATCTCTCTTTTTTTTTTTGAGACGGGGTCTCATTTTGTTACCAGGCTGGAGTGCAATGGCATGATCTCAGCTCACTGCAACCTCCACCTCCTGTATTCAAGTGATTCTCCTGCCTCAGCCTCCTGAGTAGCTGGGACTATAGGTGCATGCTACCATGCCCACCTAATTTTTGTATTTTTAGTAGAGATGGGGTTTCACCATGTTGGCCAGGATGGTCTCAATTTCTTGACCTTGTGATCCACCTGCCTTGGCCTCCAAAAGTGCTGGGATTACAGGTGTGAGCCATCACACCCAGCCTCCATGTCTTTTTTTTTTTTTTTTTTTTTTGTTATTTGAATATCTTTAAGACTGTTGTTTTAAAATTTTTGTGTCATAAATCTGCCATTGAATCTTTTTCAGGGACTTTTCTGTTTATTTTTTAAAAGTTTTTGAATATTTATTACTATTCTGTTTGTATGCACATTGCTTTGTTGAAAATTAGACATTTACGTCTTATAACATGATAACTCTGGAAATCAGAGTCTCCCTTTTCCTCAGTGTTTTCTATTTTTTTGTTTTTATTGTTATCTGGTATCTCTCTGCCAAGAATCATAAAAATATAAGCATAAAGTTATCTTGGTCTTTTCTGAGCCTATACCTTTCCCTAAGCATGTATGGTGACTTTCTAATTCCCCTTGTGTATGTGGCTGCTTTAAAAAATCCCAGTCTTTAATATCTGTCTCCCAAAAGAAGAAAAATGAAAAGGGAAAAAATGGATGCTGGACCTTTACTGTTTCTGAAATTCATGTCAGCTAGAGTAAAGGGCCCTGCAATAGTTAAGGGAGGTGCAATAAGGCATGCCTACCTCTTTACCCCTCTGTGATCAGAAGCAGTAATCAGAGCACAGATCTGCAATATTGGGAGGACAGTATCCTTTTCCCCATACTGACTCCTGCAACCTGTGTGCTAACTGCCCCAAGAACCATAACTCCCTGCTACAGTGCTAGAGGTGAGATATGGATAGCTACTGCTCTACTAAGAGCTGAATTGATGAAAATTAACTACAGTATATAGTTCAATCCTTTTCCTGGAAGTTACAAGCCTTCAGTAGACTTCAGAGTTCCAAAATAGTTGCATCAGGCTGATTTTACCTGTGCAATTGTTGTTTAGGAGGACGGACAGATTCCTGATGCTTCACACTGTGCTATTATTCCAGAATTCTGCCTCTAGTCCTTTTTCTTGTTCAAAACAGAAGTTTCACAGTACCCTTTTCTCTTCTCTTAATTCTGCTCTCTGGTTAACATGTGGATAAAACCCGATTGTCCTTCTTGGGTCAGAAGATCAAAGTTTGAAAGTCAGCCCAAAGGCACCTGAAAATTTGGAGCCACAAGTTCAGGTCCCTGCAGCTTAGGAGCCCAAATGGAAGCTAGACCAAGGACCTGATACAGTTTCATGTGGGTTCATAGCAGATTCATTGTATTAGTCTGTTCTCATGCTGCTAATAAAGACATACACAAGATGGGGTAATTTAAACAGAAAAGAGGTTTAATTGACTCACAGTTCCACATGGCTGGGGAGGCCTCATAATTATGGCTGAAGGCAAATATGGAGCAAAGTCAGGTCTCACATGGTGGCAGGCAAGAGAGCTTGTGTAGGGGAACTCCCTTTTATAAAACCATCAGATCTCGTGAGACTTATTCACTATCACTAGAACAGCATGAAAAAGACCCACCCTCATGATTCAGTTATCTCCCATTGGGTCCCTCCCATGAAACTTGGAAATTATGGGAGCTACAATTCAAGGTAAGATTTGGGTGGGCACACAGTCAAACCATGTCATTTCATACCTGGCTCCTCCCAAATCTCATGTCCTTACATTTCAAAACAAATCATGCCTTCCCAACAGTCCCCCAAAGTCTTAACTCATTTCAGCATTAATTCAAAAGTCCACAGTCTAAAGTGGACTTTTGAATTAATGCTGAAATGAGTTAAGACAAGGCAAGTCCTACCTAAGACAAGGCAACTCCCTTCTGCTTATAAGCCTTTAAAATCAAAAGTTAGTTCCTTCCTAGATACAATGGGGGTGCAGGCATTGGGTAAATATATCCTTTCCAAATGGGAGAAATTGGTCAAAAGAAAGGGGTTACAGTCCCCATGCAAGTCTGAATCCAAATCTTAAAGCTCCAAAATAATCTCCTTTGACTCCATGTCTCACACCCAGGTCACGCTTATGCAAGAGGTGAGCTCCCACAGCTCCACCCCTATGGCTTTGCAAGGTAGAGCTCACTTCCTGGCTGCTTCCTTGGGCTGGCATTGAGTGTCTGCAGCCTTTCCAGGTAAATGATGCAAGTTATTGGTGGATCTACCATTCTGGAATCTGGAGGATAGTGGACCTCTTCTCATACCTCCACTAGACAGTGCACCAGTGGGGACTCTGTATGGGGACTCCAACCTCACATTTCCCTTCTGCACTGCCCCAGCAGAGGTTCTCCATGAGGCCTCTGCCCCAGTAGCACACCTCTGCCTGGACATCCAGGCATTTCCATACATACTCTGAAATCTAAGTGGAGGCTCCCAAACCTCAATTCTTGACTTCTGTGCACCAGCAGGCCAAACACCATGAGCTTCCAAGGCTTGGGGCTTGCACCCTCTGAAGCAATAGCCTGAGCTTTATGTTGGCCCCTTGAGCCATGCCTGGGACACAGGGCACCAAGTTCCAAGACTGCACAAAGCATCAAGGCCCAGTGCCTGGCCCATAAAACCATTTTTTCCTCCTAGGCCTCCTGGCTTGGAGTGGATAAATCAAAGCCAATCGTGCCTTTCCAACAGTCCCCCAAATTCTTATTTCATCATTAACAGCCCTTTGGATGGGAGGGGCTGTTGTGAAGTCCTCTGACATGCCCTAGAGACATTTTCCCCATTTTCTTGGCAATTAACCTTTGGCTCCCCATTACTTATGCAGATTTTTTCAGCAGGCTTGAATTTTTCTTTAGAAAATGGGTTTTTCTTTTCTGTTGCATTGTCAGACTACAAATTTTCCAAACTTTTACGCTCTGGTTCCCTTTTAAACATAAGTTCCAATTCCAAACCACATCTTCGTGAATACATAAAACTGAATGCTTTTAACGGTACCACGTCACCTCTTGAATACTTTGCTACTTAGAAATTTCTTCCATCAGATACCCAAAATCATTGTTCTCAAGTTCAAATTTCCACAGATCTCTATAGCAGGGGCAAAATGTCCCCAGTATCTTTGCTAAAGCATAAGAAGTCGCATTTTCTCCAGATACCAACAAGTTTCTCATCTCCTTCTGAGGCTACCTCAGCCTGGACTTTATTGTCCATATCACTATCAGCATTTTGGTCGAAGTCTCTAGGAAGTTTCTAACTTTCCTACATCTTCCTGTCTTCTGAGCCCTCTAAGTCTCTGGGAAGTTCCAAATTTTCCCACATTTTCCTGTCTTCTTCTGAGCCCTCCAAACTGTCCCAGCCTCTCCCTGTTACCCAGTTCCAAAGCTGCTTTCACATTTTCAGGTAGCTTTACAGCAGCACCCCACTCTACTGGAACCAATTTACTGTTCTAGTGTGTTCTCACACTCCTAATAAAGACATACCTGAGATTGGGTAATTTTGAAGGAAAGATGTTTAATGTAAGTCACATCTTATGTGGTGGCAGAAAAGACAGTTTGTGAAGGGGAACTCCCTTTTATAAAACCATCTGATCTCATGAGACATATTCACTATTACGAGAACAGCATGGGAAAGACCCACTACCTAATGATTCAATTAGCTTCCACTGCGTCCCTCCTATGACATATGGAAATTGTGGGAGCTACAATTCAAAATGAGATTTTACTGAGGACATAGCCAAACGATATCATTAATGAAGCAGGCTGATGTTTCAGAAACTGCCTGAAGGCAATTGGAGACTTTTTTATTTTTCTGGAGGATTTTATAGATGTCACTGAGGTTAATCTAACCACTTGTTGGCTGGCTTCCTTTGCTTATATAGAGAGTCTCAGTTATCAATCTACTCACTTAAACCTTGGTGCCAACGATCTCTAAATAAGAGCAACAAATCTCAGAAATGGACTATGTGTGTGTGTGTTTATATAATACAACCTGAAACCCCCCAAATATTCAGGTTAGCCTAACTAAAACAGGTGGCTTGAGATAACGTTAGGTTTTTTTCTAATTTTTCTTTTATCTTGAGTTTTTTTTAAAATGGAAATATGCATTTATGGTGATCATCAATAAATAATTGATTGTATTCACCTAGTCTTCTAAGGGGGGGTAACATAGCAGCTGGGGCAAACTAGAAGCCTATGGAAGCAGGAAGCGTAGTGGGCTGGTCTAGATTATTTTGACTAAGTTTTCTGAAAACAAGTAAGCATGATTTTAAAAAGCTGTTTTGCAAGGCTAAGGTCATTCTTCTTTTCTTGAAATATTCCTTATTATTTAGTAAGGTTTTCCATTACCATTTTCTACTTGATGAAAAATAAACCAATTGCACCTTCTTGTCTAATTCCCTTCAAAGTACAATCCTGGGATCCAATAACAATCTAGCCAACTCTGGGAAAACCTCATGAGACAGAAATTGAGCTCAGTGACTAACAAGAATAACAGGCAATTAATTAGAAGTATAGCATGCATTTTGTAATTTTACTAAGGAAAGATTCACTAACCAGGTGACTGGCTGAATTTACAGATAGTAAGAAAACTTTTAGAAGAAGTGAATCAAGTGATTTAGAGTATACAATCCTAAATCCTGGAGTGGTGGGAGCAATTTGCACTATCCTTTATTTATTAAACTCAAGTCTATTTGAAAAGGGGAGGTAGTGATGGATGTGGATTTGCCTTTGCTGCCAATTTCAGTCATAAAACATTTTAAGTACCTGGTAAATGTGATAATAAAAATAATTCTATCTGGTGAAAAACATGAGTATGTTTGCAGGCACCCCACATAGTTACCTGTGGGGGCGTGTTTGAATATACATATGCATGCATGATATAGTCCCTGTCACAGGGCCATCTTGTAGTCTCTGCTATTGCATACAAATCTCACATCTGTCACCAAGAAGATAATGGAAAATTGCTTATTCTCTGCTTACATTGCAGTGCTTTGTGATTATGTGCTCTGAGTGATGTACAATGCACATATCTTTATAGCAACAATGCAATAGTGAAAGAAAATGTTAAAATAAAGCTTTCAGCACAGTGTACATAGCCCACCTGCACAGAGAACCCATGTAGAGTAAGAAGACCTGGAACTGCTACTGCTTCTGTTCAGCAGCCTGACTCAGAAGCATTTATTTATTTATTTGTTTGCTTTATTTTTTGAGACAGAGTGTTGCCCAGGCTGGAGTGCGGTGATGCAATCCTAGCTTGTTGCAGCCTCTACCTCCTGGGCTCAAGTGATCTTCTTACCTCACAGGTAGCTGAGACTACAGGAGTGTGCCACCATGCCAGGCTAATGTTTTGACTTTTTGTAGAGACAGGGTCTCACTATGTTGCCCAGGCTGATCTCAAACTCTTGCACTCAAGTGATCCTCCCACTTTGAATTCTCAAAGTGTTGGGATTACAGGTGTGAGCCATGGCACCTAGCCACAAACATTCTTTTTATAGACCCACTCCATGGGCTTATCTCTGAAAGGTTACCTGACCAGTTATTGTTCCTGTTCTGCTGAATCATAGGCCTTTGTCCCTTCTCCAACCTCTCCCTTACTTTATGCTGATTCTAAACCCCTCTCCTCAGGGATGGTCACTAATTCGAGAGGTTGGGAGTACAGGCATAGCAACAAGCTTTCAAAGACTTTTTAGAAACAACCTGAGAATCTTAATTTCATGATGACCCCTCTCCTCATTTTCATAAATCCCAAGAGCTACAGAATCAAGCACTTATACATTCCATGTGTCCAAATGTAGATACCCCAAATGTAAAGGAACCTGAAATTTCTATGTGTGTTTGTTCTGAACTTCCAGTCTTCTTGCAATTTGCTGAACACACTGTATTCAAGTCTCTCTGCTTTTGCATATGATGCCATTCTGTCAAGAATGCCCTCTCGCCTTTTCACTTAGAAAATTCCTATTCATCCTGCAAAATCTATTCTTTATCATCTCCCATGTAAGGGTTTCCATGATGTTTTGGACAGATGCTTACCTCCTTCTCTCAATAAATTCTGTGCATTATTTACCTCTTACTGGAAATATTCTAAATTTAAAGTGTTATTAATTTATTGTTTATAATTATTATGAACTTGTCTTACCTGCTAGACTATGAGCTCCTTGGTAGCAGGGACTGCCTCCTATGTGTCTTCTACCCTTTTTTTCTGTTACAGGATGTGTTTGAAATGCAGTGTAGGATCTTGGACAGATCTGAATCTCTTTACAACAGCAGATTTATCTGTGTATTTTTGGATGATTTGATGGGCTTTACTAGTTATGAAAAGAGCTTCTCAAATCCTCGGACTTCCACTCTTTCCATTTAAACCTCAGTCCGTGACACAAATGGAAGGCAGCTCATGGCAGAGGATATATTGTTGCTTCTGACTCTCTCTAGTCTTCCAAGGAAGTGGCTTATTAATCTCATTACCATAAACTGTGAAGTAGGTAGATAGGCATTATTCATGCTTTTGGGTTGCAGTTAGAGACATTCTTATTAATTAGGTTGCCTACAGCTCAAGTCCATAGCTTTCTAGGGGCACTTTTGCCCAGAAGGGCCATGATAATGTCTTTCAAATATGATCCAAAGTCTAGATTATCTTCACATGAGGTAAAATCTTCCTTTATTTGAAAAGTAACAATTAAGTATATTTATCTTTCTTCCCTTTTTCCTGAACTCCATTGCCTAAAATTTACTGCAGATCAGTTGCTGGTTGGTCAGACTTTTAAAATTTATGAGCATCTTTGTGTGTTGTTGGTACTGACTTTAAAGAGCAAATGATTTCCTACCAGTAATTGAAATCCCCTAAAGGTAGTGTCCTCTGTGGATTCACAGCCTGTCACATCCCTAGCCCTAGAAATGCAGTGCTTTGTTCAGCTTTAAAAGATGGTTGGGAAGAGGTAACATTCTGCATTAGGAAGTAAAGTGACTTTTAATTAAAGGCAGGTGATTAATTGTAATCATTTATCAGTTGTGTTTTGTATTTTCATTTGTTTTTCAGGAAGATTTTCAAACTGGTAAATTTCAAGAGAAATCAGCTGTTAGGGTGAAATATTGGGCAAAAAAGGCAGAAAATCTTACGTATAATGAAATGTATTCATTAATTCATTTCTTCATTAAACAAGGGGCCTCAGCCAGGTGCAGTGGCTCACACTTGTAATCCAAGGATTTTTGGAGGCAGAGATGGGAGGATTCCTTGAGCTGAAGAGTCTGAGATCAGCCTAGGCAATAGAGTGAGATTTCATCTCTACTAAAAATAATACAAATTAGGCAGGTGTGGTGGCACATGCCTGTAGTCCCAGCTACTCAGGAGGATATGGTGAGAGGATCACCTGAGCCCAGAAGATCAAGGCTGCAGTGAGCTGTGATCATGCCATGGGACTCCATCCTGGGCAACAGAGTGAGACTCTGTCTCAAAAACAAAGAAACAAACAAAGAATCCAAAAACAAGGGGCCTGAGACACAAAGATAAATAATGAATAGTACTCTCAACTAGTTCACAGTCTGTTGAGGAAGAGGGAAAATTAAAGGAAAGCCAAGGATGAGGCTGAGGGAAGGACTGAAGAATGGTCTGCACACACCCAGAAGGAGCAGCTGACTATATCTGGGGAGTGGGGAGAAATGGTCAGGAAAACTTTTTAGAGCCCAGATTTACCTTTGTCTTCTAGTCCCAAAATGCAGTCTTCAGAGATGGTGGGTCGGTATATGTTCCAGGAAGGAGGAATGGTATGGATAATAAATACAAGGAGGCCTAGGAAGTAATATAAGCTATCTCTGTCTTGGGAGCATAGAGCAATAAAAGCTAGGGATTGACTCAAGCGTAGGTTCTAAACGAAGTCCCGAATGATAACTTAGGAAAAGAAGGAGCAGATATTACAAACAAGAACCAAAAGCAGAGATTGGTGGAGAACATTCTTGGACTCAAATAGTGATTCTGGGGGAAAAGAGATCAAGAATGCAGACAACGATGGGAGAACAAGTGGGCCATATTTAAATGTGAGCTCTGAGTAATAGCTCGGCACATCAACAGCAAGCATGGAATTTGACTCCGTATCAGGGGCCTGTAGTCAGGCCCCTAGAATCTCTTTGGATTTCAAGCCCTGGGCCGGTATAACACATTAGCAATAGAGGAAGGGTATGATAATTAAGACAGTGACTATGCTTCCAGTTGCTATGAGAGTGGGTATCTCAGGCCCTGAGGGCTGGGACAATGGTTTAAGTCACAGAGTGAATGAAGTACTAGGGATGGCAAGCAGACATTCTCTGAATAGAGCCTACTTTGAGGTTCTAATAAAACTATGCAGTACTTTCTCCCAAGGTTGAGAAATTTTGCTATTGAGCTTTTAAATTCTCTGCTAAATTAACAAGCTTTTTAAAATAATAAAATAAAATTACGGAGCAGTACTGGAAAAATCTTGTTGAGGGTAGACATGCCTCTGAAGAAAACTGCCCTTAGGCTGTTTCTGGAGGCTGTTAATAGGATTGATGGATTTATTTTTTTATTTTTTAAGTTATTTTACAGTGACGATTGTATACTGGCAGGAATTATTAAAGCATCAAAATGAATGAATTTAATTGCTCTCGTGTGAATGAAATTGAAACAGGTAAAAGCGCTAAGACAGAAGTCAACTCCCAAAATCTCCATAAAAGAAGCTTCTTTGTCCAGCCTAGGTGAAGTAGCAATTGGAGCTCATTCATAAGGGCTGGCACTGGATTTTTATTTAAAGAAGAATAACCTGTTTCCACTTGCTCCTAAGCCAGATGGAGGCCTATGCCATGTCAGCTGGAGCCCAGCAAATTTTCAAAGAGCTTGCTGGCACAGAGAGTTCATGCCAACCAGAGAAGAGCCCTTTCAGCCTGCCTGGCCCATCCTCCACCCCAACTCACCCAGAGGCGGGACAATAACTTTATGGAGGATAACTGCATAATTAAGACTGAGCATTTCTTTGCCATGACGTGGGTTATTCCAAGGAGAAATAAACTTAGACAGACTAACCAAATACACAATGCTATGCTATACTAATTATAAAAATAATTTGTAGTGTGCCTTCCATTTCCATCTAAGATCTCACAGGGTATTGCATTAAAAATATTTATAAAAACACTGTATCAGAATCTATGTAGTATGTTAGTGTAGTCAGACCTAACCCTTGCCTGTAGGGAGCTTATATTCTTGCTGGAGAGATAAGCAGCAAGAGATAAGCAAACCACATCAAACAACACATTTTATTCGTCACTATTTATTTTGTTTCTGCTATATATCGGGGGATGCAAATATAAAGCAAAGGCTCAAAATAATAATTTAAAACACCAGAATAAATGAATTTCTTGTGAATTTTAGAAAGGTCACCACCTGGCAGACCACAGCTCTATTTGTCTGGCATAGCATATTTTTTCTTTCTCCTTGTTTTAATTGTATTGGAATATCTTTAGGGAAGACAAGTTCTCTCTGGTTTTCCCAATTACAGTACCCATTTCTGCTACATGCTTGGCTCCTGGAGGCACTTGAGTTGCACTTTTAAGTAAATGCCTAGTTCAGAGGAAAAAAAGAACACTTTGAGATGAGGGAGGAAAGAAAGATATTAAGACAAATATGGGAAATCTGGGTCCTGAACGGTGGATAAAATTTGAATAAATAAAGTATTGGGTACATGGACATAGGTAATGGAACAACACACACCAGGGCCTGTTGTGGGGTGTGGGTTGAGGGGAGGGAACTTAGAAGATGGGTCAATAGGTGCAGCAAACCACCACGGGACATGTATGTCTATGTTAACAAACCTGCAGGTTCTGCTCATATGTCCTGGAACTTAAAGAAAAAAAAATTAAAAATTTCTTTCTTTGTGTTATATAGTAAAGCATTCCTCTATGTTTACTTCAGATAGATTTTATAGGTTTGGGTTTTACATTTAAATCTTGAATGTATTTTGAATTGATAATTTTTTTTTTTTTTTTTTTTTGAGATGGAGTCTCACTCTGTCCTCCAGGCTGGAGTTCAGTGGCATGATATCTGTTCACTACAACCTCTGCCTCCTAGGTTTAAGCAATCCTCCTGTTTCAGCCTCCCTAGTAGCTAGGACTACAGGCATGTGCCACCATGTCCAGCTAATTTTTGTATTTTTAGTAGAGATAGGGTTTCACCATGTTGACCAGGCTGGTCTTGAACTCCTGACCTCAGGTGATCTGCCTGCCTTGGCCTCTCAAAGTGCTGGGATTACAGGTGTGAGCCACCAAACCTGGCCTAAACTGAGTTTTTTATATTGTAAGAGGTGGAGGCCTAGTTTCACTTTTTTGCATATAGACAATTTCTTTAGCATCATTTATTGAAGACTGCCTTTCCCCACATCCCCCCAAAAATAGGGTCTTGAAAAATACTGGACAATAAATCACCCTTCTCTGATGAGTTTCATATCATTCAAAATATAGATACAAGGGCAAGTAGGGACCCAACTTGAACATTAACTTTTTAATATAATATATGTATTAGGATAGATTAGGTTATTCTGTGATAACAAACGTCTCCAAAATCTCAGTGCCTTAATACAACAGAAACATTTGTTTCTTACTTCTACCACAAGCGCCATCAAGTCCATTAGGAGTGTTTTGCTCAATGGGATAATGCAGGGACCCAGACACATGCAAGTTAGATTTTATTTGTGCTTCCATGATTACCATGACAGTAGGGGAGAAACAAGATATAAAACTCACTGGCCTTTAAAGCTCTTCTTCATATTTCATATGTCAAAGCAAGACACGTGGAGAAGTCTAACTTTAGAGAACATAGAGAAAAACAGTCTTACCACGTGCCCTAAAGAAGAAAGTGACTATTTGTGAGTCGCTCCTATCACTGTCCTATCAGGTAAACTGGGTTAGAAGATGCTGCTGAGACCCAAGGCCATACTGGTCCTACTCTACTCCTTCTCCAAGTTTTGACTTGAAAAAAAAAAAAAAAGACACTTTCCCAGCCAGCCACATAGAGGATCATAGGCTGCCTCTGTCCCTCAGTGGGGACATAGAATCACACAGACACACACACACACACACACACACACACACACGCACATGGGTGGCAGGAGAGAGAGAGAACAGTGACATTTAACTCAGGACTCTCCATGGCATCAAACTGGGGGATCTATCCCCCAGTCACATAAATTTCTCTTCCTGCCAGGTGAAGAATGCACATGCAAAGACATAAGACAAAGGATAGAAAAAAGAAGGTTGTAAGATTATAAAACAAACATAAAGAATCTCTGCTGAGAAGGCAGTATCTGGGAATCTTAGCATCTCCATTTAAGGGAAAATTGAGACCTGGAACAGCAAAGCAGTAACACAGACTATTCTTGTTGAGACGCTTAGAGCAGTAGGCTCAGAAGTGCTCTGGGGAAGATTTCTGGGAGGATGTAGGACTTTGAGCCTAGACGTGTGGGCTGTAGGGGTGTTGCTTTCATGGGGCCTCCTTACAGCTGATCTGCCTGGGTCCTCACCCCTTCCTTCCACATTGCCTTTGTCTACTTTTTAAAAGAAAAGCATAGCTTTAACCCATGCTGAATTTTACTATTGTTTCTTTCTCCAGGATGTAAAGAAAAACTATCTAGAGTACCAAAATGAGGGAAAATTTGGGAATGTACAACTCCTGAGAAATCATTTTGGAAAAGAGAGTTTAGCTAAGAAGTACTAAAGGGAGCTGGCTAGAGAATCAAGGCCAGTACCTTCCTTCCTTTGATTGATCCATTGATTTACTGATTGATAGATGGATCTATCTCATCTAACTTAAACATAAAATTCAGAAATGAGATATTTTTCATAGAGACAACTTATTAACATGGGTTGCATTTTCAGAAATGATGTCATGTTTTTGTCAGACTGCAACCTTGATTTGGCTGCATGGCTTGACAGTGGAGACCATCTTGCTCATTGGGTTATATGGCAGATATATTCTATAAAGTAAGTGAGAATATCTGCAGCTCCAAGGTTTTAATGAAGATATATTTAAAGCACACATTCAACATGCAGCCTGGAAGTCACATGCTTTTTGTTGTTGTTGTTGTTGAGACAGTCTCACTCCATCACCCAGGCTGGAGTGCAGTAGCATGATCTCAGCTCACTGCAAACTTTATTTCCTGGGTTCAAGTGATTGTCCCACCTCAGCCTCCCATAGTGCTGGGATTACAGGCATGAGCCACTGTGCCTAACCAGTCACATGCTTTTAAACTATTAAGCACATGATAAACATTCTAGGTGTAAGCTTAAACATTTATGAGGGGTTATAAAAACTTTTTTAAAAGGTTTTTAGGGAGTGTGCTAGCAATAAAAAGGAAAATGTAAAGACCAGTATCTAGTCTTCTTGGTGTAATGACAAGCCTGGGACACCTCTGGATGGAGGAAGCTGCCTCCCAGGAAGCAGTTTTGCAGACAGCCTTCAGGGAAGGGAAAATGGAGAGGAGGGCCCAGCATGAGAGAGTGGGAGGCCAGGGTGTGATGGGAGAGGGCAAAGGCAGAGAGACTAATGCCACAAACGCTCCAGCAGCTCCGGCTGGGGTGGGAAAGGCTGGGCTAAGGAGGCAGAGGTTTCAGGTCTGTTTTCCAAAGCCCAGAGCTTCCCTTGGGCTGACAAGATTGTATTTCTGCCATCTTGCCAAGGTCTGCGCTGTAACAGAGAAGACCAGCAGAGGCAACAAGTTTGTGCCTTAGCTGAAACCCACATCACAAACATATAAATAACAAACATTTATTTTAAAAAAAGAAAGCTAACATTCTGGAGCGGTAAGGTCAGGGACATAGCTGGATCACAAACATATAAATAACAAACATTTATTTTAAAAAAAGAAAGCTAACATTCTGAAGCCGTATGGTCAGGGACATACCTGGGTGAGGAGAGCAACCTTTAAAAATAGATCTGTATGAAAAGACTTTGAAAACCCTTGTTGCGGACATATATGGGAAGCCAGGTGTTCACAGTGTGCACATGCCATCCTGCCTCATTTCCTTGGAGTTTCTTTCTTTCTTTTTTTTTTTGAGACAAGGTCTCACTATGTTGCAGGGGCTGGAGTACAATGGTGTAATCCTGGCTTACTGCAAACTCCTAATGGGTTCAAGCAATTCTCTTGCCTCAGCCTCCCATATAGCTGGGAGTACAGGTACATGCCACCACACCTGGTTAAAGTTTGCATTTTTTGTAGAGACGGGCTTTTGCAGTGTTGCCCAAGCTGGTCTCGAACTTCTGAGCTGAGATAATCCACCCATCTCAGCCTCTGAAAGTGCTGGGATTATAAATGTGAGCCACCACACACGGCCATTTCCTTGGAGTTTCTAGAGAGCCCCATTCACCTCTTGCTTTTTCAGGGAACTCCTGGACAGAGTGTCACCAGGGCAGAGACAACAATTCTAGAGAAGCAGCCAACATCCAGTATTGTCCATGCCTAAGAAGCAGCTGCTGAGGGAATGCTTCAATTTTTCTAATTTCTGGAGAAAAAATATTTGGGCAAATCAATGTAAACACACAATGAGGAATATTTTTGGCAGTTTTTTTGACTTTTCATAGAGGAAAAATAATTGGAAACATGGATACTGACTTGTACTATGAAGTCGACCTGTGAAAATGAACTGGAACTGAGAGGGAAAGGTGTTGGATCTTAATTACTCAGAACAATGTGAAGGGGAGAGGCAGGGCTCAACACCTTGTGTTGGATTTCCAATTTGCTCTTCACAGCCCCACTGTCTGCAGGCCTCAGCATGTGTAACCTGGTTCTGCCTCTGCTCCTGGGCTTGGCTGGCTGGCTAGAGTGGGAGGGACAGAGCAGGAGCTGGAACCTTAGCCTTGAGTCAGCTGGACCATGGCTCATTCCTGGGCTCCAATGCCACTGGGGACTTACCCTCTTAGTAGTAATAATATCTGAATTATAACAAGAACAGTAATATCCTCTAACATATTTGTGGAGTGCTTAATATATGACAGGCATTATGTTAAGCTCTTCACATCTTGTATAATCTCCAAACAATTCTATAAAATCAATTCTATTATAAGGAAACTGAGGTTTAAATAATGGTCCCACGGGTGGTATGTCAGATTCCCAAACCCACCCTCTGAAACCGTGAGCTGTGCTTCCTTGCCTTTCTTCAGTGCACAGCAGGAATACTGTGGAGCACCCCTGCAGCAGAGCTGCAAGAATTCAGGAGCCAGGATGTACGAAGCAGACAGCACAGTGACTGCCATTTTATTGAGTTAGTAAATGTTGACAACGGAAAGTGCTAACCACTGATGTTCTTTGCGTGCTTAATACATGCCAATCATTGTTCTACACTCTTTGTGTATTCACTCATTCAGTTCTCTTCTCACAGCCCCACGAAGTAGGCATCACTCACATTCCTGTGTTTACAGGTGGGAAATTTGGGTCTTGGAGTGGTTAAACAACTTACTGAAAATGCAACTTACCCAAAAAACAACTTCCCCAAAGCAACAGAGCAAATCGCTAGTAAGCGGGGATTTGTACCCATGCCACCTGGTTTAAGAACCCAAGCTCTGATTAAGCAACACTATTATTATCACTGTAACAGGGGCTAATTCAAAAGGAAAACAAAAAAGAAACAGTTTCAACAAACGGTGCTCCCAACCTGTGATACAATTATTTGTGACTGTGCTTGTTTACCCTACAATTCTGCTGGCTTCTGTACAGCAAGGACTGGGTCTGTCTTGCCTTTGACTCCGAACACAGCATGATCAATGCCTGTATGACAGAAATGAGTCTGTTTATATGTTGCACACTACCACAGGAGAAGGAAAAGACAATTCCATTTTTTGTGAATATAAAAACAGGATGGAGAAGACACCTTTTAAGCAAATAGTGACACCATAACTATGGTGCAGTAATAGAGCCACAGTCAGTGTTTTGCGGGACAAGAAAGCACTTTATTTCATCCTGGATAGGGATGGAATAAAGGATGTGTTGGGGTATGGCAGGCAGAAATAGGTTCCAGAGGAGGTGACTCTGGGGCTCAGATCTGAAAGATACAAAAAGAGTTTTTCTGGTACAAAAGGCCTCAAGTATACCCAAAGTAAGCAGCATCTGGAAAAGTAGCTCAAGGAGACATGAAAAGGGGCTTTGCATAAGAGCTAAAGAGTTGATGCTTTATTTTCTCCTTAACAGGGATCTTCTAAAAGTTTTTAAGTAGGAGAGACATGTGATCTGATTTGCATTTCAGAGAAATCTCTCTTGCTGCTCTGTGGCTGATGGATTGATCAGATGGGGTGATATTGAAGACTGGAGGCCGCCTGCCTCTGCTCCACCTGTGTCCCTATCTTCCAGGATTTTTATAGTTTTATAGTTTTATCTTGAACTCCCGATCTCAGGTGATCTGCCCGCCTTGGCCTCCAAAGTGCTTGGATTACAGGCGTGAGCCACCGCTCTGGGCTAGTTTTATAGTTTTATGTATGTGTGAATTTGATTCTGACATCATGTTTGGATTTAAGACTTTAATCCATATTGAGTTGATTTTTGTGTATGGTATATGGAAGAGATCCTGTTTTTTGCTTATGGCAGAATAGAAAACCAAATACTGTGTGTTCTCACTCATAAGTAGGAGTTAAATAATAAGAACACATGGACACAAAGAAGGGAACAACAGACAATGGGCCCTTTTTGAGGGTAGAGGGTGGGAGGAGGAAGAGGATCAGAAAAAATAACTATTGGGTACTAGGCTTATTACCTGGGTGACAAAATTATCTGTACAACAAACCCCTATTACATGAGGGTTGTATAACAAACCTACACATGTACCCCTGAACTTAAAATAAAAGTTTAGAAAAGAAAAAAAAAAAAAACTCTGCATATAGCTAGCCGGTTATCCTAGCACCATTTATTCAATAGGGAGTCATTTCTCATTGTTTGTTTGTGGCAACTCTGTCAAAGATCAGATGGTTTTAGGTATGCAGCATTATTTCTGGGATCTCTCTTCTGTTCCCTTGGTCTGTGTATACATTTTTGTACCAATATCATGCTGTTTTGGTTACTGTAACCTTGTAAAGGTAATGTGATGCCTTCAGCTTTCTTCTTTTTGCTTAGGATTGTCATAGTTATTTGAGCTCCTTTTGGGTTTCATATTAATTTTAAAATAGTTTTTTCTAATTATGTGAAAAGCCTCCCACTTTTATTGCGTGGTTGTCTAAGTCTTTTCATAGTTCTCTAAGAACTTGTTTTATGAATCTGGATGTTCCTGTGTTGGGTATATGTATATTTAGGACACTTAGGTCCTCTTGTTGAATTGAACTTGTTGCAATTATGCAATGCCCTTGTCTTTTTTGATCATTGTTGATTTAAAGTCTGCTTTGGCTGAAGTTAGAATAGCAACCTTCCTTTTTTTTTTCTGTTTTCCATTTGCTTGGTAGATTTTTCTCCATCCCTTTACTTTGAGCCTATAGGTGTGATTGCATATGAGATGGGTCTCTTGAAGACAGCATACAGTTAGGTCTTTATCCTTTATCCAGCTTGCCACTCTGTGCCTTTTAAATGGAGAATTTAGCCCATTTACATTCAGAGTTAATATTGATATGTGTGAATTTAATTCTGTCATCATGTTGTTAGCTGGTTATTATGTAGACTTGATTGTGTAGCTACTTTATGGAGTCAGTGGTCTAGGTAGTTAAGTGCATTTTTGTGGTGACTGATAAGTCTTCCCTTTCCATATTTAGCACTCTTTTAAGGTCGTCTTGGAAGGCAAATCTGGTAGTGACTAAGTATTTGCTTGTCTAAAAAGAATCTTATTTTTCCTTCCTTTATGAAGCTTAGTTTGACTGGGTATGAAATCCTTCACTGGAATTTCTTTTCTTTAAGAATGCTTAACATAGGTCTCCAATCTCTTCTGGCTTATAGTGTTTCTGCTGAAGGGTCCACTGTTAGCCTGATGGGGGTTCCCCTTGCAGGCAACCTGCTTCTTCTCTCTAGCTGCCTTTAACATTTTTCTTCCATTTGACCTTAAAGAATCTGATGACTATGTGTCTTGGGGATTATTATCTTGTATAATATCTCATAAGGGTTTTCTGCATTTCCAGAATTTAAATGTTGGACTCTCTAGCAAGGTTGAAAAAAATTTAGTGGATGATATCCTCAAATATGTTTTTCAATTTGCTTGTTTTCTCTTCCTCTCTTTTAGGGATGCTAATGAGTCATAGACTTGGTCTCTTTATATAATTCCATAGTTCTCAGAGGTTTTGTTTATTCTTCTTTACTGCTTTTTCTTTATTTTTGCCTATTTTGGAGAACTGGTCTTTGAGCTCTGAGATTCTTTTCTCAGCTTGGTTGATTCTTCTATTAATACTTGTGATTGTATTATGAAAGTCTTGAAGTGAATTTTTCAGCTCTGTCAGATGGGTTTCATAAAATTACCATTTCACCTTTTATCTCCTGTATTATTTTATTGCATTCTTTAGATTCTGTGGATTGGTTTTCGGCTTTTTCATGAATGCCGATGATCTTTGTTCTTATACATAGTCTGAATTCTATTTCTTCATTTCAGCCATTTCAGTCTGGTTAGGAACCATTGCTGGGGAACTAGTGTGGTCACTGTGAGGTAAGAAGACACTCTGAGTTTTGCATTGGCAGAATTCTTGTGCTGGTTCTTTCTCATCTGTGTAGGCTGATGTTCTTTCAGTCTTTTAAGTTGCTATCCTTTGGATGAATTTTTTTTTGCTTTTGTCTTCTTTGATGTCCTTGGGAGTTTGTGGTATAAGGTGGGTTCAGTTGATGGGGCTCTTTTCTGGAAGATTGTAGGGGGCTGTGGCTCAGCTCAGCACTCCTGATATGCATGCTGTAACTCTCGGGGGCTGGTACTGGACCCCGGCTTTGTTCTCTGGCCCCTCAAGGTAAGGAACACGCTGCACTGGAGGGGCCAAAGTGTTCCTGGTCTGTTGACCACAACACTCTGACAGGTGCTGCCAGCCAAAGCACTTTGTCCAGGCAGTGGCAGTGCGATTCATGTTTGCTCACATGTGCCAGCAGCTGTGGCAACATGGCAGGGTGCACATGCATTGGCTAGAACTGGGTAATGGTAGAAGAGGGGTACTGGCAAGAGCAGGGCTGCAGTGTTCTTGTATGTGCTTGTGCTGGGCATGGCACAGGTGGGGTTGGGTTGCTGTTGGTGCTTGTGTTTGCACTCATGCTGACCGTGATGGGGGTAGGATGCTGGTGCATATGAGACTGCTGGCCTCCATGCATATATTTGCACCAGTGGCTGTACTGGGGTGGTGGTGAATCGGGTTGCCAGTGTTTGTACATGCATTTATGCCAGAAATACCCACCATCGTTGTATCCAATTGTCTGTTTAAGCTCTTCAAAACCACTTACCATTATCTGAAATGATAAATAAAAATTTCTATTCATTTATTTGTTCATTGTACATACATATCTGTCTTCCCCACTAGAGTGTAATTTCTATCAGGGTGTAAATCTTGTCTGTCTTGTCACTATATTCCCAGCTCTTGGAAAAGCACCAGGCACATAGAAGACACCCAAACACCTATTTTAAATTGAAAGTTACATTTTAAAAGGCTCCAAAGAGATTTAGAATGACAGCATAAGTTCCCAATATGATGTTACTTATTTATCTGAAGGAAAGATTTGCTTTCATAGCCTTGTCTTACAAATAAGGAGGAAGTAGAAGGCTAGTTCTAGGAAAAGAAGTGGAAATTCATTGGCTTTAGGGCATTGAATATCTGACTTCTTACCATTAGAACTTTAGATGGCAGCCAAAAAAATATTTATGCTGAGTCCCAACTTTCTTCTGAGTACATGTTCACTATTGAGCCGTACAGTTATGTATGTCAGGGACCTGGATCAACAATGCAGATGAGTAGGAGAAAGAAAGAACATGAAGAAGTAGAAACCACTGGGAAAAAGGTCTCTAACTCCAACTCATTCTCTATGTCTAGCCTAGTAGAAGATAATCTCATTGCTTTTCCTGAACCATAGCAATAGGCTCCAAATGTTATACTGGTCCCATTCCCTAACTTTTTTCCTATTCAAACAGCCAGAAGGGCATTTCCAATGCCCAAATCTGGTTAGAACGTGTCAGTAGCTTCTTATTGTTCAAGGGCCTGTATAGTCCACTCAGGTCTCTGTCTTTTATTTCTGCTCTACTTCCTTAGGACGCTGCTTTAGCCACCTCTATTGGTGGGACTCACTGGAATCCATGAGGTCAGTGACTGTGTTCATTTTTATTTACTATCCTATCTTTAGTGCCAAGCACAGTGCCAGCAAATATCTATGTTCAATATATATCTATTTAAATGAATGGATGAGTAATAGAATGAATGACGTTCAGGTTATGTCTCAACTAATAGTAAGGAAAAGGTTAAGGCTCTTAGAGACATGAGTCAGAACAAGTAAATGGATTCTATTCCAAAAGTGAAATAAAAATTTCAGTCATTACGTCAGCTGTGGCCAGTGAGTAGTGGTGGGAGGCAGTAACCTAGATATTCAGGTCCCTGCTGTGAAAGTAGTCAACCTCTCCCTTGCAAACTGCTTGTCGTCATTAAGGCCCATAGGTAGTGTGATTGTCTCAGGGTCAGGGATACTTACTCACAGGAAATTCCTGGAAACCTTAATGGCCAAACTGAATCACCTGCATTGCAGCCTCTGGTCACCATGGTGCAAGCCAATTGAGTGATCATCAACACTCACCAATTTTTTTTTAATCTAAATCTTTTGTACCAGTTTTTCAAGCCACAGTTTCCTGCTTGTCACATTCACATAATGATACTTATGTTCTGTAGGGGGAAAAACAGAAGAGATTCTTCTACTGGGAGTGTTTTGTAACAGACATCAGTTTACAAACATGTAAGGCAACAGGTTGAACGTATAAGGAGACCATACACATTGATAAGTAAAACAATGAGATCTCAATAGAAAAGTAGAAAACCCATTCATCACAGGAAATCAAACTAATACACATAAAAACATGTTCAATCCCTTTAAGAATAAAAGACAGTGGAAAATAAAAAAGATACCATTGACAATAATGTTTAAAGATTTAAAAATATGTTGTCAGCAAGACTGTATGTACAAGACACTGATAGAGTGCTTATGAAGGGGTAAATTGCTTAAACTTTTTTTTTTAATGGCAAAGTATCTTGGCAATATGTAACAGGGCACAGAAAATATTTTATGCCTTTTGTAAATCATCATCTGAAAATCAGTCCAAAAGATGTTTGACACAGTGTTATTTACACTAAAAAATAAAGCCTCATGAAAATCTACCTCAAATATGTAATAACAGGGGAGAAGCTTTACAAATATGGTACAGTCATAAAATATTTACGAAGAATTTTAATAGAGAAAACGCTCATAAGAATATTTAGTAAACTGAGCATAGTTCAAAGCTGTACGAAAGTTAGATGTCAAGTATAAAAGAATATTTGTATACAATAAAAAATATGTAAAATGTCTTTAAACATAAAGAAAATGAAAACCAGATGACTCTCACAATTCCAGGTGCACATATAAGACAGCACAGTATGATTCTTTATGTTGATTATGT
This sequence comes from Sapajus apella, assembly GCF_009761245.1. Taxonomy (NCBI): domain Eukaryota; kingdom Metazoa; phylum Chordata; class Mammalia; order Primates; family Cebidae; genus Sapajus; species Sapajus apella. The sequence goes on from NW_022436958.1 coordinate 1,004,997, forward strand.
ATTTCCAAAATATCTACACTAATCATACATGTTTAGAATATTATGAAAAAAGTTATTGAAAACACAGTGGTTTCAAGGTCAGCTGAACTGGGTTCTGATCATGATTCTTCCACCTCTTATCATGATATTGACCCAAATGGTCCGGATCTGTGGGCTTCAGTTTTCTCATTTGCACAGTGTGTACAATAATATACATAAGGGAATAGTGCTTATAAGATCAAATGACATGAAACTCATAAAGTGCTTAGTATAGTGCATGACAGAGTAGGTTTTAATGAATATTAGTTTCTCATCTCAGAATCACGGAATTTGAGGATTTCATAATGCTCAAGCACAATTTATCCCACGTTTAAGTGAGTCAGATAGGGCAGCTGTTAATGTTGACAGAGGCTCATCTCAGCTGCATAGCTCCTGAGCAGCACATCTGTACTGGAACCCAAACCTTTTCATTTTGTCTCCCTGTTCTGTGTTCTTTTTGCTAAGCCTCCTTGCTTCCCAGAGGAACAGAGTTCAGCTTTAAATTACTCCCGTTTTTTGTTTGTTTTGTTTTGATGTTTTTTATGCCATTTATCTTTGCAAAGTGGAGCAAATTTTCTAAAGTGATTGTTGATGTTGAAGCTAAGGAAATTACATTCTGAGAGAAGAATTTAAATGACAAATACTGCTGGCTCTCCATTGAGGGTCACTGAGTGCAGGAGAAGTGACAGGACAAATCAGAGGAAGTGGGGTTAACCTATCTAGAAAGTTAAGCTTTACCTTGTAGCAAAGCAAAAAGAACTATGCTTGGGAAAAGGTGTTAACACACTCACCATTAAACAGCCTTCAAACTGGCAGCTTCTTCTTGCCTCCCTTCTGGCAGGTCCAAATTTCACACTATAAGCAGAGTAAGCTTTATAAAATCTGTCTCTGCTTAAAGCCCCTCTTAGATCTCTCGGGATTGCACCTAATTAAATGGATTCTGTAAAATCCCTTGGTCCTCTGTAAAGTCCTTCAATGCTCTATCCTATGTGGCTCCACAGTCTATGGTTTAATTTTTGTTACTATATCATAATTACCCATTGACTTGTCTGTCTCCTATATGGGACTGCAAACTTCTTGAGGACAAGAGCCATCTTTTTAAAATTTTTATTTCTTAATTATTTTTTTTTTTGAGATAGGATGTTTCTCTGTTGTCCAGGCAGGAGTGCAGTGGTGTGATCGTAGCTCATTGTAACCTCAAACTTCTAGGCTTAAGCAATGCTCTTAACATAGCCTCTTGGGTAGCTGGGACTACAGGCATGTGCCACCACACCCAGCTAAATGTTTATTTTTTTATTTTTGTGGAGCCACAGATCTTGCAATGTTGTCCAGGCTGGTCTTGAACTCTTGACCTCAAGACCTACCACCTCAGCCTCTCAAAGTGCCGAGATTATAGGCATGGTCCATTATGCCTAGCAGGAGCCATCTTTTATACGGGTTGGAAGGTCCAGCATTCAGGGTACATAAGTTCTCAGTAAATGTTTGTTGATTGATTATCTGTACAAATATTGTCAAATCTAATCTTTTTCTTTTATTTTCTCTTCCTTTCTCTACCCCCCAACCCCTCTTTTTATGGCCTGTCTTCATTAAGGCCATTAGTAATGTTGTTAGTGCTTAAATTTCCATGTGTTTAAATTTCACACGTCTCAGGTCACACTTTGAAATGCAGTTCTAGTATCTGTAATGAAGCCTGGAGCCCTGCTAAAAATGACACTAGTTATATAAATATATTTTGATTGAAATTTTTATTAATAATTTTTTTCTTTGGAAGATAAAAGCATGCATTTGGGATTTATCAAAGACAATATAAATTGAAAATTGAAAAGTTCAAGCCTTTTGCATGAAAAATAGGCTTTATGCAACCAAACCCTAAACAAATCAAAAAGTTAATTCAGTTTTTTTGAAAATGACAGTCTCAGACAAGCTGATTTATAGAGCTTCCAAGGGGCTTTTGTGGCTCTTTCTCTCTCCTTCCTCCTCCTCCATACTATTCATTTATGAGAGAAAATATATGCTGAGAAAATATAACTATAGTAGAATGAATGAGGGGCTGTCATTCTCTAAATGATCATGTCTCACAACCTATGAAAGAAAGTCCATGACATAGTTTGTGCAGTATGCATCTGTGCATGTGAGTGAGAAAGATTGTTATAAATTAATGTGGCATGTGTAAATATCTCACATCTTTTTCTTCTTCTGAAAAGATTTTCCTGACCTTCCCATCTGGGTTAGGAAACCTTCCTCGTAGTTCCCTTTATATATTCCTTACTCTGTAATTATCTCACTGTGCTCAGCACAGTGAGTATGCTAAAAAATGTTGCTGAATAAATAAGATTGTACAGGGGAGATTTCTGTGTGTAGATATATGTATGTGTGTGTATTCTGTATGCATGCAATTGCCTATGTAGCAAACACATATGAAGCACTTACTATATGCAAGACATGTTTCTAAATACTTTACATATCTATTCATTCCAAACTTTAGAATTTACCAAAGCACCTTTGACACATTGGCTCATTGGTTCCTTATTTTAACTTTAGTAAGCAGATGGTTAGAAATGATCTCCATATCACAGCTAAGAGAACATATGCAGAGAGGTTCATCTATTTACCCACAATGAGACAGGGGGTCCAAATAAGTTTCCTAAATTGAGCAAATAAATAAAAATACAGGACACCAAGTTAAATTTGAATTTCAGATAAACATCAGATATATTTTAGTGTACATATACCCCAAATATGGCATAAAGCATACTATAAAATATTTATTGGTTCTCTGAGATTCAAGTTCAACTGGGTGTCCTGTAGTTTATCTGGCAATCCTAGTTTTAGATGAATTGCTTGCTCTTTACAAGGTTAGATTAATAGTAAGACTATATAATTGACCAGACTGTGCAAAAAGCATGTCCACGTTGATTTCTCTAATAACCATCGTCTGCCAGTATTGGCCTTGCTCTCAGACAAGAGACATTAGCTTCCCTGAAAATATCACTAATTATTTTATAAAGGGCAAGACAAATGAAGCCCTCAAGGCTAGTTAGCCACTGGCCTTCTTGTTAAACTGTCAATGAAGGAGGCAGCAGAAGATGCTGGAGATTTTGTAATTTTAAATTATGTCAGGGAGCAAACCTGGGCAGGCTGTCCCTGAAATCACTCCCTGCAGTAGAATTCCAGGCTTGTAATTGTATAATCTGAGAGTAAATAGACATGTTTGTCTTTATCATGGTTTTTGCCTCTTCCACACTCAGTAGGTTGGAAAAATATTCAAGTCCTTAGCACCAGGTGAAGAATGGGATATCCACTCCCTGGCCACAAAGGCCAAAGCAGATTCATTTTCATCTGATGGCTGCTGATGTTGAAGTGGTTATGAAACCTTTACTTGGAATGACTCCTCCCTTTATCTCTCCTTCGTCCCTTACCCTCAAATAATTATTTATGGCCTACATACCTCTGCCACAGCTATTAAAATGGAAGGACAAAGGACACACCTGTGAATTGCTCCAGCAAGCCATTTGAAAGGGATTCATTGGAGCTAATTACTTTGTTCAGTGTTTGAATGCTGCGGTGCCAGTTGTTTTCTGGACCAGTACAAAGGGTCTTAAATTGCTGTGTGTGTCTGTTTTTAAAGGTTGAGGAGGAGGTGCAGAGATAAGTAGCATGTGAGAAGTTTGGGATTCTTTTATTCATGCCTTACTTTTTGTCCAGAAATATTTGGATTCAAATGTGAGGCCTGGTTTTTGTAGATGAATGCCAACATCATAAACTCAGGATGTTAATTTTCATTTCTGCAGGGACTGGAAATGATTCATGGTTTGCAGGAGTTAGAGACACCAAAGCATTTTCTATTAACACCTGGAGCTGACTGCCGAGGTGAAAGGCAGATCTCGTAGACAGAAAGATGTTCTCCGGGGAAAGAAGAATGTCACTTTTGTGGGTTTTTTTCTTTCTTTTGTTTGTTTGTGAAGATAAGAATTTTTTTTTCCATGAGAAATAATTCTTATCTTGTTGAAAAATGTCACTGCAAAAATCTGTTTGAAGAAAATAGTGAATCATCCTTCTGTTTCTTTTCTTTTTTTTTTTTCATGTGTTGAAACTATCACTTAATAATGTGATGAAAATTAAGGGAAAATGAGCCATTTCACCTGGTTTTGTAAATGGTAGGATTCTTTATATTCCTCAATTCTGTGAGAGTCACAAAGGAAAATTTCCCTTGACTAGCTGATTAAATAAATGTCTATTTTTGAGGAGAAATCAAGAGACAGATTGGAGTGGGTGAGAAATGTGGCAAAATAAACAGGCGCTTAAAGTCTAACCATTTCTCTGGGTAGCAACTGTGTCTTGGTAGCTGGGAGGCTCGAGGGGGTCAAGAGGGCAACATTTCTTCTTTGAGTGGCACAGGTCTTGGCTTTCTTGCTTTTGTCTCTTTTGACTGCTAACTCAAAGCAAATTCAGAGAGCTCTGATAGTTACTAGCTGCATAATAATGATGATGAATTTATTGAGAAAGTAATAATACTAGTAATGATAGCTATCCTTAATCACTATGGTGAAGACACTATGGTTCGTACTTTTTATACTTTATCTCATTTTTAATTCTCTAAAAACCTATCATTAGGATGATAGTATGGTCACACTTCACAGTTGAGGAAGTGAGGTGTAAAGAAGTTAAGTAACTCATGTGGCATTCCACAGCTATTATGTAACACAGCTATCATTTGGAAACCAGACACTCTGACTTCAAAACACCCCCCTCCCAATTTTTTTGGAGATAGGGCTTGCTGTGTTGCCCAGGCTGGAGTATAGTGGCTATTCACTGGTGCATACTATATATATCATAGTGCACTACAGCCTCAAACTCCTGGCCTCAAGTAATCCTCCTGCCTCAGCCTCCCAAGAAGCTGGAACTACAGGCACTTACCATTGCACTTGGCTAAGGCCAAAATTTTTAATGTCTAAATTTTGTAATGGGTGTTTGTATGGGTGTAACGTGAGAAACATTCTAGGGTCTAATCTCTGCCTCCCATATTAGATTCTGCCTCTGTTTGATGTGCTACTTTTTCAAGGTTGTATTTGGAGCCCTGGTTTTAGGTCTTGGCAAGTCAAGTGAGATGTTAATTAAGGAACAAGTGCTAGCAACATTTTCCAGAGCCAGGAATTGAGAAATAAGCTGGTCTTGCAGAGTTACCAAAGGCTGGTGGAAGAGTCTAGCTCACCCACGAAGTGTCAAGGGCCAAAAGTGTGACAATGCCAGACACAATGAGAAAAGGGAGAAGGAAGATCCTTAGTGTTTGCCAAGTACAGCTCCATTCATTTTCTAGGGAGGGTGTTGGGTGCCCTGGTTTCCCTGGGTACTGGGATCAGCCCTGCTAAAAAGCAGGTTAATGAGACAAAGGTCAACAAACTTTTCATGATCCTCACAGATGCTGGTTTTGATTTTTCCAAGCTCCATAATCACTACTCTTTGTACACGTGTGTGTATGACAGGAGGTGAAGGTGCCTGTGAAAATGGGAGGCTTTGCTGATGGGCATTCACTACTTTCAGCTCAACAAATATATTTCCCTTTGGGGAAGTATATCGAGTTAGGAGTTTGCATTTCAAGAATATTTTTGTAAACTCTACATCTCATGGGATAATGTATTTACCCATTTTTGCATTAGCATGTATTACTCATAGATAAATGATACATAGATAAATTTTGATGGTGGAAAAGGTCAGGACAGAAAAATAGGTGCAATAATCTTCTGAGTGCCTCCAGGCCCAGGCCAGACCCTGCAGAGGTGTGATCCAGGTTTACACAAGAGCAATTCGTGGGCACTAAGTGAAGTCTGGAAGACAAACTTTCCAGTTCACAATCTCTCACAGCCCATCTCTGCCAGGAACTATGCTGCCTTGGCCGGCCAGCTTCATGTGTAGGTCAGTAGAAGGGTGAAGGCATCTATAGCACCTCTAGTGGAAAATCACCCCAACCTTTCAAAGCTCAGGAGGTAACAGCATGGAGGTGGGCGAGAGAGAGAACCTTCTAATCCCTACGTGCTACCTGTGACATATCTTCCCATGTGTGTCTTTTCAGGCACATTGCATGCGTGCAGAGGATCCATTCCTTAGTTGACATTTTTGTTCCATGAGGAGGGTGGGATGGCCGGTGAGTTGGTGACATTCCTGCAGGGGTACTTGGTGGCTGGCTGTGGCTCTCAAGCATGGCTGGACTTGCTTCCTTTTTCATAGTGCCCAGTTTTTATCATGCCAACCAGCAGGGGAGAGGGCAGCATTCTGTTGCTCAGAGCTGTAGTGCCTACCTTACCCAGGGGCACGTGCTCTGAAACCAGTGCTGGCAGAGGCCCAGAAATCCTAGATCTGGGGATCATGCCGCTATCCAGATCGGCCTGGACTTCCGGCTGGATGGAAAGCTACAGGAAGAAAAACTCCTGGCTATCTGTTTAATGGACACAACCTTAGAGAATTCGGGACATAATTTCTCCCCCTCACCATAACTTTATCTTTCTTGGCATCAGGCTATAATACACTTGAATAACAATATTGTCCAATCGAACCTTCTGTGATGATGGAAATGTTCTATATCTGTGCCATCTGGTGATGCAGTAGCTGCTAGCTTCATGTGGCTATTGAGCACATGAGATGTGGTTAGTGTGATTAAAGAATTGAATTTTTAATTCTATTTAATTTTATTTCATAAAAATTTACATAGCCATATGTGGCTAGTGGTTACTGTATTGTATAAATGTACTTTGGAATCATTTTTTTATGGCTTGGAGATGATTTGTTAAAAATAAAGAATGCACACACATACACACACACAACATTTGTGTAGTTTCTATTCATCCCTTTATTACCATCACTTTATTACCATATCCATTATCTCTCAACATCCTGGGAGAATGATGCTTTTGTTTTTCACATTTTATAGGTGAGAAAACTGAGTCACAGAGGAGTTATGTGTTTTGTCTAATGTTACTTAGTAGGCAAGCAGTGGAACCAGGGCTCCAGCCTAGGCCCGTTCCTAAATGCTGCAGGCTGTAGGTGGTGATTGTGAGTCTCTCAGGAAAGATTCCACCTCAGCCTGTCTCATTAATCCACTCACACTGTGACTAAGATGGTCTTAATGTGGCCCACCCAAAAAACAGAGCCTGAGGTGAGGGCTTGGTTCCTATCATTTGTTTTGGGAAGAGACTCTGAGGAAGAGAATTGAGGGGCTGGGAAATCAAATAGGAAAGGACACAAAGCCAATCCGAGGGCATGTTATTGAGGGCATTGCCTCAGGCAACCAGGGCCAGTTCCCCGGGTAGCAGGCTCCTTAGAGGCGTCCAGCAGACACACTGAAGAAGGGAGTGTTTGTCCACCACCTACTTCCCCCCTTGTGTTTAAGAACCCTAATGGGGTGTTAGGTCCCTCACAGTTCTGGGTTTGGACATATGCCAGTGTGTAGCTGATAGGGCTTCCACAGGCTCCCTCCATGCTGACGCAAAGCAGCCCTGGGCAGAAAGCAAGAGCCACGGGGTATAACTGAGGCAAGGAGCTGTCAGGTTATACCTGTGTGCCTCTGTGCTGGTTGCTACAGCAAGAGCAGGAGCTAAAACAGTGGGCTGAGAGGGTGTGGGCTAAGGCATAAAAGATGTCCACAGACCAAGGAAAGGAACTAAATGGCTGAACGAAGGAAAGTCAGAAATGAGAATTACAAGAACCTCTGAGCCTCTGCAAATGGATTCTTCTATTAAAATAGAAAACAAATGGGCCTAACCTTTGACGCTGTCAGTGAGCTATGGTCTGCTTGGTTGCCAGCACAATGATATTGCTTTTGTGCATCACACATGGTCCTGTTTTAATGAAAGGCTTGATTTCTCACAATGCCCTATCTCTTCCTGGTTGACTTCATTATTCCACCTAGATGGAGTGAGCTCAGGTAAAGCAAATGCATTTAAAATCAGATAGGGCAGAATAAAATTTCAAACTCAACCGATGATTCAATGTATTGCAGAACCACAAAAAGTTTTAAAATAATTACAAGTATCTCATTCACTCATTTATGGGCAGCACAGCATAGAGGTTAAGAGCATTGGCTCTGAAGCCAGATCACTGGGTCCATATCCTTTCTCTGCTATACTCTAGCAATGAAGCTCTCTGGGTCTCAGCTCCTTCATCTGGAAATAGGAATTATAGTTCCTGCCTAACAGAGTTATGGTGAGGATTATTGGAGCTAATATATGTAAAGAACTTGTAACAGTGTCTGGCACATAGAAAACACAGTACGGATGTTTGCTATTTTTTGTTCATTCATTAATTGGTAAGAATTAGTGTTTGATACATACAGCATTGCTCTCCTTGATCAGTGTGCATGCCCAGGTCTAAGGATGTCTCCACTGATTGCTCCATGCTTTTGAAATTCTGTGTGGTCTAAATTCTCAGGCCACCACCCTCTCCTTTTATCCTTTCTACTTTCATTTGATCAAGCCTTCTTATGTTCCTTTTTTGGTTCCTCTTCTTTCTACGACCTTTACATGTTGGAGCATTTCACAGTTTACTCAGTCTTTGGGCGTCTTCTCTTTCTCGTTGACATATTCTCTTTAGATAATCTTGCCTGGTTCTGTGATTTTTAAAGACACCTATATGTTGATATCTCTCAAATGTATATTTCCAACCCCGACTTCTACCCTGAGCTCCAGTCTCATAAATTCAACTCCCTACTTGACATTGAATTTGAATATTTGTTAGGCATCTCCAACTTAACATGGCCAGAAAGAACTATTGCTTTTCCTTCACACACAGCCTCCTTTCCCACCTCCTCACCACTGTATCCTCCCTCTGTCTTCCCAGTTTCAGTAAACAGGAGCCTCAGTGACTGAATTATTCAACCCTAACCCAGCAGACTCCTCTTCCTCATACTCAACACCCAATCCAAAATATATCCAAAATTGTCTACAGTCAGAGAAGTCTCAATATAATCACCGCTAGGATCTCCATATATGATTGTGCAGGCTGGGCACTGCATAAGAGTTCCCACTAATATGATAGAGATCATAGATTTATATTTTTGTAATACAAAACCCAGCAGATAGTCTAGGTGTTTTCTCTTCTCAAAAATCCCGAATATCTTTATCTTCTAACTGATACCATTAAAATGCCTCAAAGACTAGGTGCCTCCTTCTAATTTTCACAGTTGTGCTATAAAAATTAGTAGTGACCCTAACCATTGCAAACCATGGTTTGTGCCATTATAATCTCTGGCTAAGATTATGACAGTAGCTTCTTCCTCAGAATTCAGTGTCCCCTGTAGTCTATTTTCCACACAATAGCCAGAAAGACCCTACGGTATAAGTCACATGAAATCATGCTCGTTCTTAAATTACCTGTATTAGTTATCTATTGTTGTGCAAAAATTATCCACAAAATTAGCTTAAAACAGCAAGAATTTATCATCTAACAATTGGTGGGGGTCAGGCATTCAGGAGAGGCTTAGCTGGGAAGTGCTGGCTTAGGATATCTCATGGGATTACAGTCAAGATGTTGGCTGGGGTTGCAGTCATCTGAAGGCTTGAGTGGAGCTAAAGAACCTGCTTCCAAGGTGGTGCACTCCCATGGCTGTTAATCGGAGGCTTCAGTTCTTTGCCATGTGGGTCTCTCAATGAGGCTACTTCAGTGTTGTCTCAATATGGTATCTGGCTTCCCCCCGCCTGAGTGATTGGAGGGAGAAAACAAGGCAGTAGCCACCGTGACTTCCGTAATCTAACTCAGCGATTCCCAACTAGGGGGGATTTTCATCCACACCATATGGAATATGACCTGATTTAAAGATTTTTGGTTATCACAACTACAGGGAGGAGTACACATTCCTCTCTAACTGGTAGAGGCCAGAGATGCTGCTAAGTATTCCATAATGTGGAAGACAGTGCAGTGTTGAGGCTCAGAAAATGGTACCCAGAATGAAGGCTGCCAAAGCAGTCTCAGAGGCAAAAGGTTTTCTCTGAGCTTTTCCTATCCCTCAGTTTCTGGCATCTCATTCTCTACCAAGGCTAGCCATAGAAATTTAGAATCTTTCTTTCCCAAGGCAGGGCATAGAAACTAGAAGCCCTTTTCCTCAGAGCTATCCGTAAAAGCTAAAAATACATTCCACCTTTCCTCCCATCTTTCTGCGTAAAAGATGGCCACAAAGAAATGATCTGACCTAAGTTGTTTGATTGTAGGCCATAGACCCCCATTCCAGAGACAGTCCTGCCCCATACCCAGAAGAAAGGAGTGTTTTACAGACAGGCCAAGAGTCTAGACAGGCAGGCCTTGCTGCATTTCCCCACTCAGTCTATTGGCATTATCTCATATTCTTTTTGTCCAATTTTATTTCTATATGACTGGCCATAATTTGTTGAACCTAAGCATAAAGATGAACAATTTCTTGTGTTTTTGGGTCTTTATTCTGAAGGCTTATATGTCATGTAAGACTATGATTAAAGGAACTGGTATACCTTTTCTATTAAGCCACCTCTTCAGTGATCTTTAATGAACCTTCACCGAGTACGAAGGGGACATTTTTCCTTCGCCCCTACAACAGTTTCCCACAACAAATAATTACCTGGTCTAAAATGTTAATGTTGTTGTGGTTGAGAAATTGTGCTCCAGATATCACACATGATCACTTCTTCTATATGCTGTTGTTCCTGCAGACAAATTCTGATCTGATGTGTCAGGGGCTGTTACAGGAGTGTGAGTACCACGAGGAGGGATCACTGGCAGCCGTCCTTGGCTACTACCACTCTCCAATGGTTTCACCTTACAATTGGAATAGAAGGCAAACTCCTTGCCATGGTCTTCAGGTCCTACCTGATTTAGCCTCAGCCTCCTTCTCCCACCTCATGTCCCACCATGTTCCTCTTCTTGCAATAGGCTTTAGCCATACGGGCTTTATGACTCCTGAAGACACTGAGCTAACTCTGTTTCAGGTCTTTGTTCCTACTTCGAATGATCTCCCCCGATCTTTGGGGGATACTTGCTTCTCATGGTCCAGGTCTAGCTAACGTGCCCTCCTCAGAGCTCTGCCCTCTGCATCTCTGAAGCTAACATTGAGACACTTTCTTTAACTGACACCAGTCACTCTCTATCCTGTAGTCTTATTTTATTGGGTTTATACTTTTCCCTATGTAAAGTTATGCATGTGTTTACACATATCTTCCTAGTAAAATGAAAGCTTCATGAGGGCTTCTCTGAATTTCATGTTCATCTCTGTATTTCCAGAGCCTAGGATAGTGCTTAGAATATAGCAAATGATCAATAAATATTTGTCAAATGAACAAATGAGTGTGTTCCTTCATTTTTAAAGTGTTTCATATAAGCTTCTGGTGGATTGTGTAGAGAATTTCTTAAATATATGGGGAAAGGAGGAGACAAGGTATAAAGAAGTAACATCCTTTTGAAGTAAGCTCATTGACAGCAATGTCAGAGGAGACCTCTGCATATGCTTTGAGCAGTTTATCCTGTTATCTCTGATAAGCTTACTACTTCAAATTCCCTTCTTTTTCCTTCCTGTATCCATCCTCCCTGGTGGCCTTGGCATGTACTTGCAGGAAAGTTAAAAGGTATCATCGTTGAACATGGAATAGGACAAGGGAATTGATCACCTGAACTGGCCTCATTAATCTAGTACTCCAGCCTTTGTCACTAACTCACCAAGGAGTCCCTGAAATCAAGTCCAGCTACATTAACCATGTTAGGATTTTTTGACTAAAAAGCTATTTTTACACAGTAGTAGAATATACTGCAAACAAAGAATCAATCTTTTATTGGAATAATTAAAAGCCAGGCTCACTGCATCGTACTGCAATGTTAGTAGAGTCAGTCTGCAGAGCTCTGCACATCCCTTGGGTGTTTTGAATTTATAGACACTCTTTGTCCTGAGTTTACTTTGGGACTTGGCTGTCTCTGGAGCGGTGATTCATGTAACTCCAGTAAAGAATCACCTTCAGACAGATCATAGCTGAATTCCTAAGCCCCCAAATCTTTACTCAATCTGACAGTCTCTGACACCTCCAAGAAGAGGAAGATGTCTGCTCAGAATAAGTTGTCTCTTACGACAAGTGTTGCTAAGCATAGTGAAGGAAAACAGAATGGCCTCAGTGAGGTGGGGTGGGTTGCTTCCTGAGCAGAGACTATTAGTCAACCCTGTCTGAAATTATTCCAGTTAGACCCAAATCATTCTCTTGGCTGTTTCACACTTCAGTGTTTCAATTAGAAGGTAGAGTAAATGCTGTTGGAATTTCCATTTATTGGATGAAAACTAGAGCTGGACTACTCTGTGAGCAGACTTGAGAGAGATTATTACTAGCATTTGGAACCAAAGTCTAAAAATTCTTAGTTGCTGGGCGCCAGTGTGTCACTGAGATGACCCCCCCATGGTGTGCTGGGAAGCAAACTAGCTCTGCTTGAAATAACATAATTATAGCACTTGGCAAAAAGAGGAGGACAACAGAAATGAGATTCAAGAATTCAAGCACGTCAGCCAGCCAGAAAGGCAGAAAATCTCAATCTAGACATCCTAGGGGAATATGAGGTGATGAGGTCTGAGGTGCACACAAGCAGTTGTGCTATAAATGGCAGTTGCCTCAAGCAGAAATTTTTATTACAGGACCAAAAGAGAGATTCAGTGGCATATTCTTGTAGGTGAATGAGTCAATGCAAGTTTCCTTCCAGATTTCCTGGGTTTTAGGCGCCAGAGAGGCTTTGAAAATGGGAAGGCACTAAATCAGAATATAAATTCCTCTGGTCTGAGAGGAAGGTGATACGGAAGTAGGAATCTGGCTTGGGTGTTCTTATCTCTGCCACTAACTAGGAGCTGTCCCTGCTACTAACCAATGGTGTTGGCACATCACTTAACCCTTCACGGTCTGTTGAGAACTTCGGGTATCTCTAACAGAAAAGTAAGTCTCAGGGCCTGGAATTCTGAGGGTCTTTCCTGGCAGAACTGTAAATACTTTCCTTGTTTTATTGTCCTATGGGCATTACCTGTCAGAAACTCTTGGTGGCAAATGAGATACAACAAAAAATGTTGATAAAAGACCATGCACTGGGTACATTGTGTACATTGTACATTGTTCAGGTGATGGGTACCCCAAAATCTTGAAAATCACCACTAAATAACTTTTCCATGCAACCAACACTACCTGCTCTCCCAAAATTATTGAAATAAAAATAAAAATTAAAAAAAAAGTTTGATGTGATGTACCAGTAAAACAGCTGCCACTAAGCTACTAAAAAACCCACCAAATTTAGTTTACACAGTTAATCTCTTAGTTGATCTCTGCAGTCCTCTATTTCCTCCTCTGTGAATTGAGAGGGTAGAAAGAGAACTTTTGTGGACTCTTACAGATATAACTTATGAAGATGTCCCAAATTAAGTAAAAAATGAAATCACTGAAATGAGGATTTTTGTCTGTCTCATTTATTCAAAAATGTTTATTGAGCTCCAACTCTGAGCCAGGAGCTATATTGAGATATGGGAATTTAGAGTTAAGCATACATGGTATCTTCCTTCACTTAAAAAGATATTAGGCCAACACCCCCTTATATACAGTATGGTGATTTCTATAGTGAAAACAGCACAGTGGAATGCACTTCATCCCAAAACAGAGATTTGAATGAGGGATCTTGTTTATTTTGTTGTGAATTTGCAACTAGACTCAACCCCTGATATGAAAAAAAAAGCAATCGGCCGGGCACGGTGGCTCAGGCCTGTAATCCCAGCACTTTGGGAGGCCGAGGAGGGTGGATCACGAGGTCAAGAGATCGAGACCATCCTGGTCAACGTGGTGAAACCCCATCTCTACTAAAAATACAAAAAATTAGCTGGGCATGGTGGTGCCTGCCTGTAATCCCAGCTACTCAGGAGGCTGAGGCAGGAGAATTGCCTGAACCCAGGAGGCGGAGGTTGCGGTGAGCCGAGATCATGCCATTGCACTCCAGCCTGGGTAACATGAATGAAACTCCGTCTCAAAAAAAAAAAAAAAAAAAAAAGAAAAAGAAAAAAAAAAAGCAATCAAAACTGTTAAATGCTAATATCACAGCACAACCATCCTGTCCCAGGGAAAGGAAGGGGTGAGCTGAGTAGAAGCCACAAGGTGAGAAGCGTCCCCAAGCAAAGGTGAGAACTTTTTGTCTCCCTGAGAAAGGAGGCCCTGTCCTTAGCATGCAGAGGAGAGGTGTGGAACAGGAAGCTTCCAGTATTCCAGCTTCTTAATTAGGCTCCATAATTATTTGTGAACTTCTAGATGCCAATGCATACTCGTGGATCCAAATAGAAGTGATTCTTCACTTACCACCATTTTGGTGCCAGCATATCTGCCCCTGCCCTCTGTCTGGGCATGCAAACTAGAATTGAGCATTCTGAAATACCTACTTGCAGTATACTGTAAAGCCGCAAAAGTAGATTTGAATGGACACATCAGCCTTACTCTAATATTTTATTTCTTATTTATTCTGTCTGTATTCCATCCATTATAATACTCCATAAATTGTTTGTTTGTTTGTTTGTTTTCAGAAGAAATCTCACTCTGTCACTCAGGCTGGAGTGCAGTTGTGTAATCTCAGCTCACTGCAACCTCCACCTCTGGAGTTAAAGCAATCCTCCTGCCTCAGCCTCCCTAGTAGCTGGGATTACAGGTGTGCGCCACCAGGCCCAGCTAATTTTTGTATTTTTAGTAGAGACGGGGTTTTACCATGTTGGCCAGGCTGGTCTCAAACTCCAGACCTCAGGTAATCCACCCACCTGACCTCCCAAAGTTCTGGGATTACAGGTGTGTGTCACCACTCCTGGCCATAATATTCCAGGACTTTTGCATTTCAATAAAGCACTTTTGTTTTTCTCATCCTATCCGGAGCTCAGAGAACCTAATTTGCTTTGCTCTGTTGCTGGTGTCACCACAGTGAATTATGGCACTGCTATGAATTTTTTGCTGAAGAATAACTCCCATCCTTTCAGAGTTATTTGTGTATTTCCTGTCTTCTGACGATTATGATAGGAGTCAGTCTCATAGGCCTGAGCCAGTGAAGGAAGCTGACAAACACTGCTGATGTGACCTGTAGGCTAAAACTGATTAAAAATACCATTAACAATATTTCTGGCAAAGAAAATTTTAATAACAGAAACTCAGTTAACTTTCTCCCTGTGCTAATAGAGGACGCAGTGGTGCAAGTAATCCAAATGTCAGTTGTATTTAATTTTTCTCTGCTTGCCCTATGCTCAAGGCACACAGGGGCAGTACAGGATCCCACGGGTGGCTCAGAAGCCTGAAGATTTATATAGCAGAGGCCATTGTGATGTCCCTGAATGAGGTCGAGAATTCTCTTCTTTTGAAGGTGGAGCTGTTTCAGTTCTGTGTGTTTTTAGGATAGTTCAGCATACATTCAACAAAAAGCTCCTGTGTGACAGGCACTGCATTAGGTACTGAGGATTCAGGGATGATTGTGGGACTGTGAGTGTAATGTGTGTGTGAAAGTGACTGCATGGAGTTGGGGACACCCATGCACCATCAAAGTACCAGTGTAGTTCATTCCTAGGGTTAAACTATAGGGTCAATAGCTGTCAAACGCCCTCTATGCTCAGCTGGGCATTCCCTCAGGAGGTGGAAAGGCTTCTTAGAACTTTTTCCCTGGAGTTTTTGAGTTTCTGAATTTTTCTCCTACCTCTGTAGTTACTCCTTTTTTATTATTTCTTAAGGATATTTTTCTCTACCTTGCCATTAAATGTAGAGTTCCTTAGTCCTGGGCTTTCTCCTCTTTTTTTTTTTTTCTTTTGTTTTCTTTCCTCTGGCTAGTTTCAGAGTAAAAACAAAAACAAAAACATTCTACTTATTTAACATTTTCTTGTTGGTAACTCATACATGTCATACATATGCATCTTTAGCCAAGACTTGTCCTCCAGACCTGCAGCTAATTACGCAACATGTTGTGGATGTTGCTGAGGTTGCTCATACTCAGCATGTCCAAAATCTAATTCATAATCTTCCTCCTCAGGACTGGTCCCTACCAGGACTTCTCTTCTCATTGAATGGCACCATCATTTATCTATCTAGAAACCTAATGTCAAGTTAGACACCTTCCACACCCCAATCCCCAGATCTAATCTATCACCAAGTCCTGCTGGTTTTTCCTCATAAATGTTTCTGGTACTCACCCAGTTATCTCCATCACTGCTGCCATTATCAATGTCCAAGTTAACTCCCCCTCTTGCCTAAATGAACAAATTTACTCACATCAACTTTGGGTCCTGTCCCATCCTTTCTTTGGAGTTGTATTAGTCCATTTTCACATTGCCAATAAAGACATACCCAACACTGGGCAATTTACAAAATAAAGAGGTTTTTTGGACTTACAGTTCCACGTGGCTGGGGAGGCCTTACAATCGTGGCAGAAGGTGAAAGCCATATCTCACCTGGTGGCAGAAAGAGAGAGAATGAGAGCCAAGCAAAAGGAGTTTCCCCTTATCAAACGATCAAATCTCTTGAGACTTATTCACTACCATGAGAACAGTATGGGGGAACTGCCCCTATGATTCAATTATCTCCCACAACATGTGTGAATTATGGGAGCACAATTCAAGATGAGTTGTGTGTGGGGACACAGAGCTAAACCATATCAAGAGTGTAGCCAGTGATTATCTCAAAATACAAATTTTAATGAAAATGTCTTTATCAGTTGGATATGCATACCGAAACATTTCTAGGTGAAATAGTGTGATGTTTGGTATTTACTTTAAAATATTCTAGAAAAAAATAATGGGCAGAAGAAAGATCAAACAAGAGGCAAATACTGATTACCACTGAAGCTGGGTGATGAGTACAAAGGGGGTACACATCACTATTCTTTCTGCTTTGTGTGTTTGAAATTTTCTACAATAAAAAGTCAACACATGCACGTACAAAAATGTAGACATGCTACCTCTTCGCTCAAAACACTTACTGGCTTCGTGTTGCTCATAGTATGAAGATAAAATTTCTTAATGAGAACTCAAATTTCTGTGCAATCTGATCTCTGCTGATCTTTCCAGACCCCTCTTGTACCACATTCTCTCCCTCATCCTCCAGTTCTACCTCGCAGGTGCTATACCCTTATGCATGCTACATTCTCCCAGCTGCAAGCTGAGTACCTTCTCCCCTTCCCTAACTAGGTCAAATCCTTCTAATATAGACACTCAGACTACTGAATACCTCCCTTTCATAGTACATGACACCACTGCAGTTTTTGTGTGATTGTGTAAGCCATTCAATCAATGTCTGTTTATTCCACTAGACCATAAAACCATTTTATCCCCAAGCATAGTGCAAAGCACATGTTATCATGATCAATAATTATTTATTGGCTGAATGAATGAATGAGAAGGAATGGAGAATACTTAAAAGTGGCAATCACTTTGTCCCTTGACCATAGAAGCTCCAAAAATCTATTGGAAATGAATTAAGATGGGCCCACTGGGAGCACTGATTTGTTCATCTGCCATGCCTATGGGGCTGTGAGGTGCTGTCTCCTGGATCTGCTTCATGTTCTTTGAGATAGTAAATGGCAGAGCAGACTCATGCTCGTGATCAGAATATTCTCCTTTCCAGCCTCAGGACTCAGAGCTGTTTGACTATTGTAACTAAGTCTCCTTTTTGCCAATTGGTCCTGGGACTCAGTGCTCCTTGGAATGAGCCTTTTCCCATCATCTGATGGAGCAGGCCTGTGCTTTATCATTGGTCTTTTTCACGATCTGTATCTCTGAGTTCTGACCAATTATTCTGCCTAATTCTTGGTGTTTCTCTAGGGTAAGCCTGACCCAAACTCCTTTCTGGTGGAGCCTGCTCTACCCATTTTAGCCCTCCTGCCTAGGTGCCTCACCTACCACCCCAGCCTAATGGCAGACACCTCTGTGAGTAGACAGATCGTCTGGCTGGTGATCACCTGCCAGCAGTCTGCTGAGTATTGCCTGCCACCTGCATTCATCACTACTGTCCCCTGTCCACCTTCTTGGGTCTTCAGGGACAGTTTATGAAGGTTATGTCTGAGGCTATGTTGTTTTTTCTAGCCCTCTGTCTCAGGTAATACTCCCAAGCCTCAAAGCTGCCAACATTCTGCCTAGAGAACTCCTCTGCTAGAGTCAGCTTCATAGCCTGGCAGGTACCATAGGCTATGGCCTTCGGTGGTGAGAAGGCCTTGAATCAGCTTAATGTCACCTCATACCTGTTATATAAGTCACTAGTTAACATATCACTAGGATAAGACTGAAAGAGCTCAGGATCAGCAGTCAGGAGATAGCTCCAGAAAGGAAGGATGGAAAGGAATGGAAGGAAGGGAAGGAGGGAGTTTTCTGCTGTAGTCATGTTTCCCAAAGATTTATACCAATAAAAATGTTTGGTGGACAGTTGTATTTGGAGAATACTTAGACTAAAAAGACTTCAACAGCTTTCATTGCAGCAGAACTTTAGAGTCTTTAATGTGCTAATATGTACTGTGACTCTCCATGAAAGATGTATAGAATAAGGAGTTAGCCACACTTACATGAATGCTTATGGAAGTCAGTTAGGGAAATACCAGACAAGACTATTTCCTATTCTGAAAGTGTAGTTTGTAATTTGAAATGTTGGCTTTCTTATCTGTATGTTTAAGTTTAATATCTAAATGTAAGATGGTCTGAGTCTTTGAAAGGAGACTGTTAAACTGATTTAGGGCAGCACTTCCTCTGAGCACACCACAGACTCAGGAGGAGAACATCCACTTCCCATCTGGTACTTTACCAATCAAAAAGTAGCAGTATGCACCATGGAAGAGCATTAACGTGAGAAAACCAAGTCACTTGTTTCAGAAGGGGAGAGGCATGAAGTCTCAGTTGTCCAGATCAGGATTTATTTAAGAGGATGGCAACCTAACCCAATGCCAGCTCATCAGCAGGTCTTCTCCAACCTGTGCACATTGGGTTCTTGTGTTTAGGGGACATGAACTCTAGGATTCCACAACATGGTAGGCAGTTCTACCTCATATTACTCTCTTATGCCAGATTACAAGCTTAATCTTTCAAACTCAAGACAGTTCAATAGAAAAATCTAGTATGTCAGTAAAACTGAGGGTCTATCCTGGTCACTCTGGTGTCAAAAGACGAGTTTTATAAACATGGGCTATTTCACCTGCTACAACTTTGCAAGGTCTGCTCCTTGGTCAAGGTCCACAAAAGCGGAGCATTTCACCTGCTTCCCAGAGCTCACAACCTCTCCCTGAGTTCTCTGCTCTTAGTAATTGTAGTTTTTTCCATTGAAAGTAATAACAAAATCCACAATTACTTTTGCACCAACCTCGTGCCAGGTTTCTCTAGCTCTTTGTCTCTGCTTTCATATAGACTCTGCTTCTGTTATCCAGTTTAGCGACTCACATCTCCTAACTCTTCACCCTATCCTCAGGGATTCCTGATTTCTGCTTTCTTATTGTACAGCTTGCTTGCTGCTAAACCCTTTTAAAAATCTCCCCCACTTGGCAACCCTCTTACCCCACTTCCTTCTGTGGAAGGCAGCTCTTCCCTCCCAACTATGGGTTTTTCCCAGTCTTTTTCTACACTCTCCAAATCCCCAAATTGGACACAGAGTTCCATCTGGTAGAACTCTTGGAAGCTATATCAGAGAATTTTTTTTATTCCTAAATAAAATAAAAAGATGGGGAGAAATAACAGCACATATTAATGGACCGTGACAAACACAGGCTACTTCCTAACAACCCTGGTATTTGTCTTTATTTTTAGAATGTCCTCCTGCTGCTTTTACTATCATTCTCTATTTGTTCTTGACAAGGTTCATAGAACAGGAGCAAAGGAAAGGAGGCAGGAGGGAGTATAGAGAAACAGTTCATTTAAAAAAAAAGAGTAAGGAATTAAAAAAAGACAAGCTGCTACCACCACAACTCCAGCTGATAGGAGCCTAGTTGTAATATTGGGGTTCAGTGTTCCCTCAGCTCCCCTGAGAGGACATTTCTCCAGGTTCTTGGTCTCCTGCCTTCTCAAGAATGAGAGAGGGGACGATGGCGCAGTGCGCAGTAAATGCTGGACTCAAAAGTGTTTGTAGATAGTGATTTATTTAGAGAGAGAGAGAGAAAGAGAGAGAGAGAAACAGGAGAAGGAGAGAAAAAGAAACAGCTAACTCTCACACTGAGTGACAGAAGGAAAAGATGGAATCCAGGAGAGGAAACACAGCTTCCACACTGAGTGGAAGGGAATAGAGAGAGATGGAGTTTAGGAGGGGAAGGCAGTCTTCCACGAAGGGAGTGTTCGTGGAAGGGGACCCAAACATGGAGTCCGAAGTGTTGTGAAAGAAGGGGACTTTTAACCTGGGAGGAGCCCCCACCTTCTCTAAGACTCCTGGCCAAAGAAAGGAGTTCCTTAGAACTTCCACTGGAGTGACTGACTCTTAGTTTCTTCCCATGCCCATGAAATTCAAACTAAACCATTAAATCTCCCAGATGGAGAGAGATGGGAGTGGGGCATGGCGCTAGGAAGTTCTTGCCCTTAAAACTACGCCCCTTGTGGACCTGGAGAGAGAACACCCTCTCTCATTCCCCTCCTCTGAACAGGAAAGCCCAACTTCTGTTGGAACACTGGTTTCAATCCTCTTTAACTACTTCCAGCTGAAACGGTGTGTAGAGGGGGCGCTGCAGTTGAGGTTTTCTCCAGATGGGAGAGTTTTAGGGGTGCAGGTTGATCTAGAGGTCCATGATAGAGTTCATGAGCCAAGGACATCTGAGGTTCCAGTGGCAGGATTATTTGTGACCTTATGGTTCTATAAGAAACGGATGTGACAAGGTGGTTAAAGATGAAAAGCCCAGAGGCCAACAAATATAGAATGGTTATAAATGAGCCTAGGAGAGAATAGAGGCAGGTTCTTGAAGGTCTTTAGCCCTGTGTTTGATTGATTCCTGAGTTCTACGTTCAAAACAACACTTAACTGGTTTACAAGATAGCATTTTGCCTAGAAAGAGACAGGTTAGGTTCCTTTCCCACTATGAAAAGGATAATCAGAGTTTGAGAGATATCAAAGCTGAGGGTTATAGTCCTACTAATGCCAGGATATAAATCAGACTTGTGCGTGGTTACTTCCCTGAGGATCCTGTTGGAAAAGCATATGTAGATCTTCTAATGGCTCGCAGGCGGATGAAGGGTCGTCTCCTGGAACTTCAGGCTGTGGAGCGGAGGATCTGACTTTCCTCAGGAGGTGTCCAAGGCTTCAACCAAGTGTGATGAATCCATGAGTTAATTTCCACTACCTTAACTGCCATTGGAGTGGACAGAATGACGGAAAATGATCCTTCCCAGGATGGGCCTAGAGAGGGAGAGTCTGAGGGGAGAGAATTAACAAGCACCAAGCCTCCAGGGCAGGAGAGAAATACTGAGAAGACCATTCCAGTGTCCAGGAGAAGATTGACTTCCTGGACCTTTACGGTCAGCTTTACCCGGGGCTCTGTGAGGGGTGACGGCTCATGCTGGCACTTGCCCCAGGCACCCTCAGTCCTGCCATTGGGTCATCTGGTCAGACACCTCAGGTCCTGGGGACCTTCACCCCCTGGGACAGTGTGCTTTCTAGTGATTTCCTTGGCACAGTGGGCATGGACGAGATGGTGGCCCATTTTGGGGGGACAATTTCTTACAAAACGTCCTTTATACCACACTGATAACAAGTTTTGCCAGACTGGTGGCTAACCCAAGCCTTTCCCACATTTGAGCCCCTGGAGTCTGCCTGACTGAGCCAGGACTAAGGCTGATCTCTCCTGTTCCTTTCAGACTATATTATAAAACACTGAGGTTGCCTGGTTCAGTAATGATTCTAGACTTTGCCTCTGACTCCACTGGGAATTTGAAACAGCAACCCTGCAATTACAGGCCCTATACCTTAACCAACTGTGCAAACACAGCACTTGCATTAAGGGAAGGCAGAAAGCTTTCTTAAGCTGTATTTTGAAAGAGAATGCTGCACCCTGAGACAGTGTGGCCTGCCTAAAAGCCGGGTGGACTGACAGCCATCAGCCGCCTCCCTTCTGTCAGCCTCACTGGCAGAGGAAAAAAGCCGCTTGCCTTGTCAGTTTAAAAGCCGCATTCCGGCGCTGCTGGGCCGGCCCTGAGCTCCCCCGCCCCCGCGGCTTTCGGTCGCCATGTTGACCCCGCCAGAACCAAGCGCGCAGTTGGGCCACTCCCCCAGCCGCTGCCCACACAGGGACCGGCGGCCGGCAGGTGGATGTCCTAGAGAGCCTTTTTGCCCTGCTACCTGGGACTAGAGAACATCGGAGAGGCTTGCCAGAAAGATACGCCAGGCTGCGGTGCTCCCGGATCCCCTGCAGGCTCCCAGAAAAAACCTCACCCCACCCACTGTTTTTCTTTGGCCCACCTCAGTTGCTCGTTTCTGCCCCAAGGTCTGGGCTGTTCCCGCCGGCAAGGAGCGGAAATGGGGGGTGCTATCCGAAGAATAGAGAAGGAGAGGGAAAGCAGAGAGAGACCCTGGAGGTAAAAAAAACTGCGCTTTTAATTCCGGCTTGCCTGCACCACTTAAGACGGGCCGCCCCTCAGGTTCCCCTAAGCCCTGCCTGGCTGCAGCCGCTTCAGGTGTGCCTAAAGAGACAGGACAGAATGGGGCCGGTTTACTCACGATTTTGAAGTCTTCCCTGGCTGTACCTCTTTGTAGCTGTACCCCTCTTTCTGGTGTACCCCTCTCCTGGTGTACCCCTCTTCTGGCTGGCTCGCCAAAATGTAATATTGGGGTTCAGGGTGCCCTCAGCTCACCTGAGAGGACGTTTCTCCAGGTTGTCGGTCTCCTGCCCTCTCAAGAGTGAGAGAGGGGCCACGCCTAGCGTGCAGTAAATGCCAGACTCAAAAGTGTTTGTAGAAAGTGATTTATTTAGACAGAGAGAGAGAGAAACAGGAGGAGAGAAAAAGAAACAGCTAACTCTCACAATGAGCGAGAGAAAGAAAAGATGGAATCCAGGAGAGGAAATTCAGCTTCCACACTGAGTGGAAGGGAAAAGAGAGAGATGGAGTTTAGGAGGGGAAGACAGGCTTCCACAAGGGAGTGTTCGTGGAAGAGAACCCAAACATGGAGTCCAAAGGTGTGTGGAAGAAGGGGACTTTTAACCTGGGAGGAGCCCCCACCTTCTCTAAGACCCCTGGCCAAAGAAAGGAGTTCCTTAGAACTTCCACTGAGTGATTGACTCTTAGTTTATTCCCATGCCCATGAAATTCAAACTAAACCATTAAATCTCCTGGATAGAGAGAGATGGGAGTGGGGCATGGTGCTAGGAAGTTCTTGCCCTTAAAATATGCCCCCCTGGAAACCCAGAAAGAGAACACCTTCCCTCATAGTGGTGCTCTGGTTTCTCTGGTTAATGTTACGCAGCACCTGTTGTGACCTCGATTCTTCATATCTTTGTCTGATAGTCTGCTGAGTCCTAAATGGGATACACCATTGTCCTTTCATCATCAGTGATTTCTTGAACTGAGAAGTGACACACAAATCCTGGTATGGTGAGAACAAAGGGAAAAGAAGGTAGGATTGCTCAATGTTGAGGTGTTAAAAAGAAGGATTTTTTTTTCTCTCTTCTCAATAATGAAAATGATGGAGGCTCTTTGGATGTCTTTCAAAGTGTCAGAAATAGATTATCCTTCTAAAAACATGGGCGTTGTTCCTTCCCTGGAAGCCTTTCCCTAAGTAATTAGTCACTAGCACCCTGGGCTCCTAGCTCTTCAACAGGAAGCCAACAACTATTTTGTAGCATCTTCTACAAACCCAGAACTATGCGAGGAACTACTGTGAATCAGCAGTCCTAGTAGCCATTGGTTATGAATACAGAACATATATAAAAGAGAGTATTAGAAAACAATGTCACATGATATACATTTCAAAACTTTGTCCCCCTGTGTAGAATCACGTTAGAATACAGGGTGAATAAATTTCCCCTTCTCTATTACCTCTCCCCTCGACATGATTCTCAAACCACATCCCACTCCCTGCTGGCAACATCACCAACCCATACACATTTGCCACTCAGTGATGTAAACACCAGCTTACCACTCCATTCAAGTTAACTCTCTGATACCTTTGGACTCCAGTCCCCTAGAACTGACCACTTACACCACCGTGCCCTGCTCTACTCAGTGCAAGTGGTTTTGTTAAGAGACCCACGGCACTTTATTGTAAATATTTATATGTGGGTGTGTTTTCCTACATTAGATTGCTGGGATATTGAGGACAGATGTCTGTTTTACCCACCATGAGTCCTGGAGCTGATCTAGTTGACCTTAGGCAAGCAATATAACCTCTCTTAACTGCAGATTCCATGTATATGAATTGAGAGTTAATACTGTCCTCAGTACATTAAGTTGTTGAGGTTTCAATGAGATAATAAATATAATACATGTAGCTTAGTGCTCACATATAGTAAGTGCTCAAGAAGGAGTAGATGAGGCCAGGCGCGGTGGCTCAAGCCTGTAATCCCAGCACTTTGGGAGGCCGAGGCGGGTGGATCACGAGGTCAAGAGATTGGGACCATCCTGGTTAACATGGTGAAACCCTGTCTCTACTACAAATACAAAAAATTAGCTGGGCATAGTGGCGTGTGCCTGTAATCCCAGCTACTCAGGAGGTTGAGACAGGAGAATTGCCTGAACCCAGGAGGCGGAGGTTGTGGTGAGCCAAGATCGCGCCATTGCACTCCAGCCTGGGTAGCAAGAGTGAAACTCCGTCTCAAAAAAAAAAAGAAAAAGAAGGGGTAGGTCAAATACAAAAGAGAACATCTGTATTCTCAATGCTAGTACAATCTGGGCTTATTCACACAGCCTCTTATTAATGGTCTAGTGAATGACTGAGCAGGTGCTTTATCCAAGGGAGCTTTCCTGAAGATGAACAGTTTCTAAATTGTTCTCAAGCTGGAGATAAATCATGATATCTATTTTTTTGAAACAATTAAACATAAATCATACCTTTCTCTGATTCCTTCGTACCTTTTTCTAATTCCTTGTAAGAAAGAAATGTAAACATTGTTAAAGAGGGAGCACAGACCCACTGAATAATAGTTCAGAAGGAATTGGCTGGGTGTGGTGGCTCACGCCTGTAATCCCAGCACTTTGAGAGGCCATGGTGGGCAGATCACAAGGTCAGGAGTTCGAGACCAGCCTGGCCAACATAGTGAAACCCCATCTCTACTAAAAATACAAAAATTAGCCTGGTGTGGTGCCACGTGCCTATAGTCCCAACTACTCAGGAAGCTGAGGCAGGAGAATTGCTTGAACCTGGGAGGCAGAGGTTGCAGTAAGCTAAGACAATGCCATTGTACTCCAGCCTGGGTGACAGAGTGAGACTCCATCTCAAACAAACAAACAAACAAAAAACACAAAACCACAAAAAATCAAAAACAAAGACAGCTCAGAAGGAATTGCTGAGCTGGCAAAGAAAAGCAACAATGTGGGTTTATCTGAAGTTTTGGGAAACGCACCACTGAACAGAGATTTAAAGGTGGTCTGGCTCTGAGCCTATCCCTGCCTGCATGGGGCCTTGTTCCAGCCCCTGGGCTGTGTGTGATGGTCACAAAAGACCACTGGACCTTATTATTTCCTAGATTTCTGACAGCACTATCAGCCTCACATAAAAGGAGGTGAGTTGGCGTTAGGTGTCCACACTATACCCACAACAAATGGGCAGAAAACAGCTCTTATGGCCCATGACCAATAAACTGCGACTGAATAGGAAATTAGAAGGCAAGTAAAGTATGAAGGTGGGAGAGGTCAGTGGGAAAATGAAAAAGTAGGTGAATGTATTAGATGCTGCTATTCTGTGTCCATCTCTTCCCTTTTGATACTCTCCTTTCTGCTAGTTCCCAAGTCTCTTTGCCTCATAAACTCTTGATCTAGTTCTGTCATTTCCAGCTTGCTCAGCTGAGGTCAGGAAGACATGGTATCTAGAGGAGTATCCCACCTCAACCAAGACAGGCAAAGAAGTGTATTGTTCTGTACCCCAGACTTGCAGGGACCCTGACATTCTCTTTAGTTCCTGTCCTCTGGTGACATGTACTATATGCACTGGGCTGTCATTCTCTTCCAAGCTGTGTGGACCACTGCTGCTTTTTTTTTTTTTTTAATTTCTGACTCCACGTGATCAACTACAGGGAGATTCCCACTGCTGTGTCTTACCTCATAGATCAGATCCTCATTGATGTGGGCACATGCCTTGTTCAAGTCCAAGTTTATTGTTCCTCTTGGGCAATGAGATCTCAACTGCTAGCTTCTCCCTACTTTCAGGGCAGAGACACATAGTTGGGTAGCCTCCTTTATTTTATATTCTGCAGATTTTTGAATTCCTTCCTTTCCTACTACTTAAAACAAAAGTTCCAGTGTGCCTTTAGTTAACCACCCATTTTCCTTAGATTTTGTGTAATCTGCTCTCCATAGAATGGGAGTTAGAAAGGGATAGATAAATGAATTGTTCAGAGAGTGTGTGTGAGGGAGAGAGCCTTCATCTAAAATGATGGTGGAATTTTATGCACTAATAACTGGTTACTGGGAGGATTAGCAAGAGGGAGTACAGATCCTCCTGTCATCTTTCAAGTCACTTTATGCAAGTGGCTGGCTATTCTATTGCCAACCCAAACTGACCTGATAACAACCTGTTTAGTAAATTAACATTTATAAATGACTTGCTCTGGGTTTCCTCCCATATCACAGGAGTTTTGCTAATTTTAAATGACATTGCCTCTTCACTGGAGATTAACAAGATATGAAGCAATCCCAATATTTTAATCAGGGAGGGGATGATTCCTGCTGAATAGCAGAAAACGTGATTCTTCTGGAAATCCATTTTTCATTTGTTTCCTCATTTGCACCCCTAGTTTAAAGAAAATTGACTTTTTAGAAGAGAGTGATAATTAATCTTTGACAATACTGCAATTGGTTGGCATTACTGCCCTTTTGGAATACCAAGCACACACCCCAGCCAAGCGGAGCTCTGCCAGGGGAGGGGTTGGCATGATGGGAAGGAGCAGCAGTGTCATGCAGAAACATTGGCTTTAGTGGGAGGATCAGCCTAGTTGGTGAGGAGGGACCGAGAGACATGAGACCAGCTCTCTACAACCCTTTTAAGTGGTCTGAGAAAAGCTTGTGCTCCTTTGAGACACTTCACAGTCTTTCTGCAAGTGGAGAAATGGCTTGCTCAATTCAAATGAACTGCAAAGGCAGGCCGATGGATGGTACAGAAATGTGTTATAAAAGTTAGATTATAAAGGAATGGATTTCATCTCCAGCAATATGATACTAGATGGGCAGGGCTGGATAAAATACTCCAATATATATTTGTAAAGCATGGTTGAGCTCACAATGAAGTAAGGGAAACAATTAGAGTCTAAATGACAAGAACACATTATTCTACAAGGGTAAGTAAGCATTATAGCTGGTCCTGAGGGCATGTGCTTCAAGGAAAACATCACATCTTCAAAGGCACCTACATGCAGACCACACTTCCCCATGCATATTAAGTAAGAGCTCCAAGCTCTGGTATCCAAGGGCCTGGGTTTTCAGACATTGCGATGGTGCACATGTGATAAAGCTTGGAGCCTTAACGGGCTGGGAGGTTGGACTAGAAACTCTTGCTATAGTTACAGTTCTCAAAGGACAACATGTCTGGTAGGTGAACTAGAATATAATCTGCCTTACAGAAGGAGAATTGTCTGTCTTTGCCTTGTTTCTGCATGGAGTAAAAAGAAAATGAAAGCAAACTCGACTAAGAATTCCTATCTCATGTGTATGCCTTTCAGCTTTGAGGGCAGAATTCATACCAGCTATGTTAGTAAAATGAAAAGCAACACACAAAGCATACAAACTCATCATACATAATGATCCTCTGCCTTGACAGTGCCCACATGAGCTTAGTAAAAGCAAAGGCAAACTTCTATGAAAAAACACACTTAAAATTCAGGTTCCAAAATTTCTGTAAATAAAGTTTCAAGGAATTAAAACTTTTATTTAAAAATTACCAAATATATAAGAAAAAAAATCTATCATGAGTAAGAGTCAATAGAAACAACAAACTATAGAGTCAAACCCACAAAAGGATGCAAAAATTATAATAATCTGATACCAACATATGTTTTATGTATTTAAAGAAGGCTGAGGAGGATGAAAATGTAAACAAACAGAATACTTAGAAATTAAAAGAATAAAATTGAAATTAAAAAACCATATATACAGACTAAACAGCAGATTGTACACAAATGAAGAGAGAATGATCTTCCAGAAAATAGACCTGAAGCAATTAGCCTGAATGAAGTTTGGAGCGACAAAGCGATAGAAAATATGAAAGAGATTAAGAGACACAGAGGACAATATTTAAAGATTCTGCATCTGTCTAATTGAAGTTCCAAAATGAGAGACTAGAGTGAATGGTGGAGGCAATATTCAAAGTAATAGCAGATGAAAAAATTTCCAGGATTGGCAGAAAAACTAGACACCTTGAATCAAACACCAAACTAGGACAGTACAAATAAGAAAATTGCAAGCTAATCTCATTCATGAACATATATATGTAAGTCCTCACCAAAAAGTTCCAAAGTAAATCCAGCAATGTGCAAAGAAGATCATACATTATGACTAGCCCTACACCATTTTCTTTCTCTCCTAGGTCATTTTATCATCTTGTGTGCATTTAAGTATCATTTTTATACTGATGATTTCTAGATTACGGTTACGTCCTTAATCTAGAATGCTTCTTTGAGTTTGCACTTAAGTTCCAGAAAGAGAGAATAGAGAAAATGGTGGAGCGACTGTATTCAAGCACCAATTACCTAAGTATCACGGATACCCCAGCCGAAATAAGTCCAAAGTGGAGCCCTTTATTTTTCCTCCCAAGTCTATTTGGTTAGGCCTGGTTTTCTTCTGCTCTCACCCTTAGGTCTTTTCCTTGGCTGTTTCAACTTCTCTTTCATTCTCTTTATCTAAGCCATTCCTGTATGTTCTTCTCATCTTGAGTTCCTGCCCCAGGAAACATTTCCAGACCTACCTCTTCCCTCCCCACAAAAGCTGTGCTAGGTGGCCCTTCTATTCCTTCTATAGCTTCTGAAGTTTTCAGCATAGCACTTATCAAGGGATGTTGCAATGGTTATGTACTTGCCTGTCTCTCTCACTAGAAGCTTCTTGAGATGGGGGCTCTTGTTCATTGAGGGAGCATCTGCCTTGAGGACAGAGTCCAGCCTTTAGTTGTCAACTGCTCGGTAAATATTAGTTGACTAACTGATAAACTAATAAGGAGTAGCATAAATGTTGTAGCCAAAGTATGCACAAGGCAATAAAGAGCTAAAGAGAGAGAGACACAGGAATGACTCTTAAGCAATCTGAAAGATGCAGCCCAGGAAATGTTTGAACTGAGTCTGCTAGGATAAGTATAAGCTTTGACCATCTTGAGAGGAGGGACACAAAGAGTATGAAAAAGAGCATTTTAGATAAAGAACACCATGAGCAAAAACTAGGGTGGGAAAAATGTAAGCAAAATAGTTGGAGCTAAGAGTATTTGGAAAGCACAAAAAAAAGTCTCTGGAGAGATAAGATTCTCTGGAGCTTTGGAGGTCAAATCCCAAAGTTTGGCGATACTCTTTAAAATAGGGGAGACTCTGAAGGAAGTATAATGGGAAACTTACATGACCAGATTTATGTTTCAGAAAGATCATTCTAGACACAGCTAGAATGGCCCAAAGGTATGGAAGTGGACACAGGAAAACATGTTTTGTAAGGCTTGCAGTATCTAGCTGATAAATGGCAAGGGCTGAGTAGGAGCACTGATGGTTATTAGCAAGGAGGGAGCCACTTGTTCTCAGAGTGCTGGGGGAAGGTGCTAGAGTTGAACCAAAATATTCTGTAATAACTGTCATTTGTGGGTGGAGGTTATCCAGCGGTCAGCATGGTTGCAGGCCTGGCTGGGGCAAAGCTGATCCTGTTTGTGTCTCTCTGGAACCACTGTTGGAGTTGGCAGAGATATCCCCCTACCTTCAGGAACCATCTAGAGAAGGTCAGTCTGACCTGTGGTATTCATATTCATTCAAAAATTTACAAAAGCATAAGTCCTTGCTCAGAAAGGGAGCGATTACATCAACTTTTATCCTTTCTGTTGCTTATTGTTTTCTGCTGGTTTTATTACTGTTTTGGCACCAACCTTGATTTTGAAGCTGAAAACAGATAGTGGGTACATGTCAATACTCATTAAATAAGAGAAAATAAGTTAATCTTCAGAAATCTAATTTTGATGTAAAAGCTGAAACTCATGCAGGATTTTCTTGTCTTTTGTGGAAACTGTTGACTATTAAAGATAGGTTATGCCTGATAGGTTGATTACACAGCATTCCTTTTTATAATCTTCCTTTTTCATAATGTTTTAGAAAATACTAATTTATTAAGCAAACGAAGTAATCTTCACAGACTGTTATCTAAATATTTAATTTGCTTATTGAATCATACATCTGATAGGGCAGAATAAATGTGATTAAATTCATTAATATAGATGTTCTAAGATGAATGTTTTCCTTGCTGTGATGTTTTTCAATTCAGATTTGAATTATAGAATATTGGCTTTTCATGCCACACATTGCAACCTCTTCTGTCCTTAATGGCAATGTTGTCAATATAACTAAGCAAACATACACCAGCCAAGCAGTGGTGGGTACCTTCCCGCTCTCAGGAGGAGGCCAAGTGAGTAGTGTGGATTTAGACAAATGCATTCCAGGAGCTTCACCATAGGCATAGTTTTGCATAGCACAGTTTTGGATGCTTTCCTGCACCTAGCTTTCTCAGCAGGATGGGTCAGCCCTGGAGGCCTGTTAGGAGACTGGGCCACAAGATGGGCTCCAGAGGAAATGAGTCCTTTGACTAAATGAGTGTTTAGGAGCCCAGAAGAAGACTAAGACTACTATATTACAGCATGTCATCAGCTACAGAATAAGGCTGATTACAAGAGAAAAATGTATGAGCAGACATTTGCTAAAGGAGTGTACTTTACAAATGAAGTCATTTTTATGGAGAACAGCAAGGCATAGAGGTTAAAGGGATGAGCTTTGGCTGCAGACTTCCTAGTTCCAAATCTATGCCTTAGTTTTCTGCTTTGCAATTGGAAACCTTAAAATGATCTCTTGTGTAGGCTTGCCATGAGCGTAAAATGAGTGAATGTATATGGAGTGCTTAGAAATTGCTGGTCACAACATAACCAAGTTTTCTCCTTTGCCCATAGGTGTCTGATCCTCTAGCACAGGGTCTGGCCAATTGTAAACACTCAATGTGCCTAAGTTTA
This sequence comes from Sapajus apella, assembly GCF_009761245.1. Lineage (NCBI taxonomy): Eukaryota > Metazoa > Chordata > Mammalia > Primates > Cebidae > Sapajus > Sapajus apella. Next base: position 1,036,322 of record NW_022436958.1, read on the forward strand.
ACTCACTGTACACACTCCTTAGACATTTATTAAGTGCCAGACCTGGGCCAGGCACTAGGACAATGATGAATAAGACATACACTCTGCCTCAAGAAAACCAGAGTCTAGTAGAGAAGACAGACACATAAATAATGGATTCTATTTTGTGTGATGAATGAAATAACAGGCAGATTTGGTGACAATTCCAGACATGGTTAGGGGGAGACTTGGTTCTGATTTAGGAGATTTACATGGTTTCTAACTACTGTGTTGGGTTTTGAGGTGTGATTAGGAGTTGAAATGTCAGGAGTGTGAGTGATGAGGGACAGTTCTTTAAAGGCTTAAAGAACTAAGGTATAACAGGAACAGAAAACCAAACACTGCATGTTCTCACTCATAAGTGGGGGTTGAACAACAGGAACACATGGACACAGGGAGGGGAACATCACATACCGGGGCCTGTCGGTGTATGGCAGGGCCACACCGGGATGGTCAGGGGAAGAAGAGCATCAGGATAAATAGCTAATGCATACAAGGCTTAAAACCTAGGTGATGGGTTGATAGAAGCAGCAAAGTACCATGGCACATGTATACCTTTGTAACAGACCGTCTCATTCTACACATGTATCCCAGATTTTAAAGTAAGAAAATGAAAAAAAAAATCATTTCACATTCCAAAAAAAAGAATTCAGGTATAGAATAATGAATATGTGATAAAAATTCGCCATGTCTTTCATCCCCTTTGTTGTTTCTTTGATTTGGCCATGAAATTTATGGTTTGGAGTCTCCCCAGTTCCTAATCTAAGTTTGGAAACAATCATGCCTAATGAAAGCATCAAACTCGAGAATTCCCTCCTATTCTGGGAACTGGCAAGCCAGTGTTCAGCTGCATGTGTACTGCTATTTATAGACCACTGGCTTTTCTCCAACAGTTGAGTCTAGACTTGGTCCATTACTTTGCTTCTGAGACAACCTTCTGGCCAAACCAAATCAAGAAATTGCATATCAGTTACAAACCCTTAGTTATTCAGAGCTTTGTTCTTCTGAAAGAAATGGAGTGAAAAAAATTTGAGATAATTTATGGATTTCAAAATATAGCTGCCTCCTTTGCTGGAGGGAGCCAGAGAATGGGAGTAATAATTCTTACAATCACCTTCTTCATTTCTTCTGCCCTTTAGTCACTTGCCTGTCTCTCAACATACTATCATACTGAGAAATGGATTAAAAACACACTTCGATTCCCAATTCATTAAAATTAAGTGTGTCACATCTTACAAGTGAAAGTATAATTTTCAGATGGAAAATGAAAACATTTTTCCTTCATATTTTGCTGTTAGTGTCCCCACAGTCTCACAGTTAACAGCTTTTACTTTAAAAGGCTGTTTCACACAGATATGCACAGAATTCATATTGGAAGCACCAGGAACAGAGAGGAAGTGCACATGGGTGCTTTCAGAGGAGCCAAGCTGTGTGAAGGACCTCTGAGCTGACCAGAAGAGCCACACTTTTTTTCTGATGGTCTTGCCTGGCTGAAGTATGGATCACTTCCTTAAACTGAATCAACATAACCAAAGCATGCTCTTAAATTTTAAATGCTGTGTATTGTTTCTAGGCTGATCATATTTTTTGTCCCTGCTTCTATCTACTGGCCAAAGGAGAACATGGAACTATCCATTTTCTTCCTTAAATCTCTTCCTACTCTTAGATCCTGTCATAAGGGTACCGTCATCTTCCCTAGTGAGAAATCTCGGTACTAGCCCACATTTCTAGTTGTCCTCAATCTCTTCACCTAATTTTAACTGTTAATTTCTATCTCCTTACCTTTTTTTTTTGTTTGATAGCTCTTTCTTTCATGTTTCTCTTAGTGAACTGTGTATATAGATGAAGATCCTTAATTGTGAAAAAACCCACAATTTCTATAACATATTTCAAAACATTCCACATCTGGACTTCTATAGGACCCTTTCCTGCTTTTGTTCTCATATCTATCCCAGATTTGTAACACTGGTCGTGCTTTGCACTTTAGCAGCTCTAGAACCAAGCTCAAACTTCTTAGCATGAAATAGAAGGCCTTTAGTCATCTGGCTCCACCCTTCTTTCTAATGCTTCCTACTCTTTCTTCATGCTTTTGCATATGTTCTTCCTGCAACTTGATGTCCCTTTCTCCTCTAATATCCCTATCAAACCCCTTCAACTCATCTTTCTATGAATTTTCCTGAATTGCATGTCAAACTATGTCAACAGCAGGACATAGCTTACTCAAAGTGGGTAACTTGAGGAGAGTTTAATAAAGAGATTATCTATAAACAAGTAGTCAGGATGTGGGGAAATTACAAAGGGTAGGGTAGTAAGTAACCTGAGGCTAAAACAAGGGGCTGTCATCCGCTCCCTCCCTGGGCAAGGGAGATGCTACCTGAACCCAGAGACAAAGAGGGCTGAGTGAGGAATGTGGCCACCCACTGCCACCTGCCTACGCCCCCTGCAGAAACAGATTCAGGAGAACAAACACCCTGACCTCATTCTTCCTTCCCTGCAGTCTCCTCCCAGACCCACTGTTGGCTGAAACCAAGAGGAGCAAGACAAGGAGGCAGCCTTTGCCATAGATAATGTAGGTCAGCCTTCTAGGGTGCAGAAGGTTGAGAAGTTTGAGTACTTTTCTACCGAGTTCACAGGAAATAAACAAAGAAGTTTGAGAAATGGATTGGAAAGGGCAGGCTGAAGATACTGGACACCTGACCCAAGCAGAAGTGATCACATTGTTCCCCAAAAGGCCTGTTTCATACTTCTTGTGTTGACATTATAATGCTATACTGCAATTACTTGTTTTAGTATTTCTCTCTCCTATCAAGTGATAACCTTTTAAATAGCAAGAAACGTGTTTTTTTTGTTAGTTGTTTGTTATTTTTTAGACTTTGTATTTCTGTTGCTGACAGTGCCTGACAAGTGGCAGACACTCAATGAACTTTTACCTAAATGGAGTTGCTTTATCCAGAAGACCATGTAGAAAGTGGCAGCCCTAGAGGATGAGAAAACTGACTCCTCTCTTTTGCATATTGGAAGGGAGGGGATGCATCACATGACACTAACAACACCTCTTTATGCTCACTGCCACCTTCACCTCATGTTCTTCACTCTGGTCTTCACTTCCTCCCCCTACTTTGTTGGTCATTTCCTCAAGGGACACTAATGTCCAGAATACCAAAATTTCAAATCATTGTCCAGCTACCTTGAGGTACTAAAAAAGACACAAGGAAAAACCACCTCAGACAAATAACTCATTTCTCTCCAGTTTCTACACCATGTCCTAGCTGCACTTCTGCTCTGGTTAGGTGAACTGAACCATTTGTGAACTTTGAGTTTCTTCCCCAGTGATCCTTCATACCTAAAACCTAGAACAGAATCATCCCTTAAGTGACCTCCTAGCTGTTTCCTTTTTGGATTCTACCACAGTTTCCTGTTCGGCCCTCCAAAGTTGAAGGCATTCCAAGAAAAGGTCTCGCTAGCCTAAAATGGATCATCTGCAAACAAATGAGGAGAGGATTCCCTCATTGTTTCAATCATCCAAGGCCCATGTCCAGAGTGTCCTATATGGGGGCTTGAGTTGGTCTTCCCTGTGTGCTAGATGCATATTTGAATTCTACCAAGTTTAGATTACAAAGGGGGAGGCTGAGGAGTTGGACTGAAATTTTGATGAGTGGAAAAAAGGCTGTCTTGATAAGAAAAAGCAAAACAAACTTCCTTGTGTAGGAAGTTTAATTTAATTTGTGGGTGGAGTAACTTAGCATGACTCTGAATGTCAGTTTCCCAGTTTTGGTGGGAATTAAAGCTCACCATGAATGTCACTGAATTTTCATATGCTTTAGATTTTTTTTTAACCATTTCTGTCATTAAAGTCAACAAATATTAATTGGATCCTTGATATTCAAAAATCCTTTTCCTACAGGCTGTCTTCAGCACACAGAAGACATATGTCAGCAGTATCTATGGTGATGAAACTCAAGTCTTTTTTCATGAAATAGGATACTGGTATGGAGGGGGAAGTCAATGTGGTTGAACACAGAGAGAGAAATGTGTAATAAACCCTTGGTGCAGGTATTCTAACCCTGGGATGTGGGCTGTGAACTTCCTGTTCCTTCCCTACAATAGTCGTTAATATACTTTATTGTAATTTTCTTTTTAATCTCTGTCTCTCTTACTAGATTATATGCCCATGAGGGCAGGGAATTTATCCTATTCATCCTCGTCACTCTAGTATTTAGCATAGTGCCTAATGCAGAGTAGACACTCAATAATAATTTGTGTGAAAAAATGGCTTCATGCTGTTTGAAGAATATCTCTGTGCAAACAGGAGGCCCTCACTCTATTGAGTAAATGGGGCCAAGTCTAAAGTGTCCTGGGTTTGTCCATGGGAAGTAAGATTCTTTTATTTCTTCTGACTCTCACACAGGGATAAGGCATGTAAGTTATTTTCATATACCCATGTAATAAGACCTAGGCAGATATCACCTATTTATTTTGATTTGAAGACTCCTATAGTCTTAAAATAGCATCTCTTACCACTTGTGTTTGTTGGTTATTATCAGCTTCTGTCAGAATAAAACTGTATTATGCAGTAGAAACACAATGATTCAGCATGAGCTATGGACTTCCATGGACTTGTTAAGTCTTAACAGTATGTTAGATCAACTGGAATAAAATATGGACCTGGGACATAGAATGGCTAAGTTTGGATAAAAGTGAGGGAAAAGGGAAAACTTTTTATGTTGCTCCTCAGTGTAGAGTGAGCATAAAGGAAGGCAGTTCTGTGTGGGCTGGAACCCTTTTTTGAGACGCCTCAGGTGGGGTAACTTGAGAGCCAAGAGAAAGGAGGATGAGAGGAGGAGTCTGCAAGTATTTCCAATCTCACCAGGCATTCTTCTGGGAAATGTATAAGATGAGGCAAATTAGGACATGTGACTCTGCTTCAGACATGAATGGCCCTCAAAACACATGTCAAGCACTTCATAAGCCCAGGAGGGAAACTGATGGCTGAAATGGGTCCAATACAGTTCAAAGTGATTGTGAGGACCTTCTCAATATCTGCAAGACACTTTTGGATGATTGTATGACATGCATGAGGCATGTAAGACACCATCCTTCCCCCCAGGAATCTTACAGTATAGTTTTGAAGACTTCATGACAAGATATCAAACCAACCACTTCTTTGCCTTGTACTTAAAACGTATCAATCTTTGCTCAATCAATAACATAGACCATCTGCCTTCTAGACACTTGTCAGAGAGAATAACCTCAAATTGTCAGCTCTCTAACCCCTATCAGAGCCCAGTCTGAGAGAAGAGATACTTAGGGAAGATAGTCCCTGAGGAATGTTTTTCAAATATTTATTATTATTTTTGCAACAGTTTTTTTTTTATTCTAATGATATCTTACCTGGAAAACCAGCACAGGAAATAGAAAAAAGTGGAGGATAAGAGACCCCTAAAGTCCCTGAGCCCCTCTTTGGTCCCTGAAACCCCTGTATATGACTCCACTGTCCTTAAAGGGTACACTTTGGAAGCCACAGGTCTAAAGGAAATACAAGATCATTACTCCTACACATGTTCTGCCTTTGTAACATTCAGTGGAAAGCTACAGCCAGGACTCATTTAGCTTGGCATGTGCAAAATTGTCTTCTTGAGTTACGCCCTTCGCTTACCCTGAGGGTGAGAGTAAGATCAGTCTTATGGGATTTTTTTTTCTCTTTATGTATTTTTGAATTGACAGAAAATATTATGAAAAGTGTATGCCTTTCGTAGTTCTAAAAAAGTAGCATGGATGATGTAATAAAGGTAGAAATGGATGATGTAATATTTAAAGTAGAAATGGATGATGTAATAAAAGTAGAATGTTAGAAAAATGGGCTTAAACTAAGGTAAAAATATTAGAGACTGAAAGCAGAGAAAAATTTGGAAGTTGATGTGGTCAGCTCAGAGTGACACTATAGACACCTAGGCCAGAGTGATGACAGGTACAAGATGGAAATCATTTAGTGTGAGGGTAGATGAACAGGGAAATATCAGAGGCAGCAGAAGGACAGAAGAACAGTGAGGCCATGGCAGAAATGGCAGAGGGTATCTGTGGGGAAATCCTGAGGGATTTGATCAGCGGGTTTTATATAAAGAAAGGGATAATCATTGTCCTTTAGAAGTCAGAATCAGAGGGAGCCCCAGCTGGTAAGAAGAACTTTCTCCCTTGTGTCAGGAGGAACATGGAGGTGAGAATGCTTGAACACTTGGAAGTGGTAATCACACACGCTCACTGGGGATTCCGGTCCTACAAGATGCTTCCCTCGAAAACTCCTCCCAAATGAGAGAGCTGCCCACATCCTGAGATCCTCTTTGAATACCAAAGTTTGACCTGATTCTAATGATTCAATAAAAATAATAATCATTAGCTACCAATGACCTTCTTCACAGAACTGGGAAAAAACACCTTAAACTTCATATGGAAACAAAAGAGAGCCCACATAGCCAAGTCAATTCTAAGCAAAAAGAACAAAGCAGGAGGCATCACACTACCGGACTTCAAACTATACTACAAGGCTACAGTAATCAAAACAGCATGGTACTGGTACCAAAACAGAGATATAGACCAATGGAACAGAACAGAGATCTCGGAGGCAACACAACATATCTACAACCATCCGATCTTTGGCGAACCTGACAAAAATAAGCAATGGGAAAGGATTCCCTGTTTAATAAATGGTGTTGGGAAAACTGGCCAGCCATGTGCAGAAAGCAGAAACTGGACCCCTTCCTGTTCAGTTTACACCTTACACTAAAATTAACTCCAGATGGATTAAAGACTTAAACATAAGACCCAACACCATAAAAACCCTAGAAGAAAATCTAGGCAAAACCATTTAGGACATAGGCGTAGGCAAGGACTTCATGACCAAAACACCAAAAGCATTGGCAACAAAACCAAAATAGACAAATGAGACCTAATCAAACTCCACAGCTTCTGCACAGCAAAAGAAACAGTCATTAGAGTGAATCGGCAACCAGCAGAATGGGAAAAAATTTTTGCAGTTTACCCATCTGACAAAGGGCTGATATCCAGAATTTACAAAGAACTAAAACAGATTTACAAGAAAAAAACAAGCCCATTCATAAGTGGGCAAAGGATATGAACAGACACTTTACAAAAGAAGACATACATGAGGCCAATAAACATATGAAAAAAATGCTCATCATCACTGGTCATTAGATAAATGAAAATCAAAACTACATTGAGATACCATCTCACGCCAGTTAGAATGGCAATCATTAAAAAATCTGGAGACAACAGATGCTGGAGAGGATGTGGAGAAATAGGAACACTTTTACACTGTTAGTGGGAGTGCAAATTAGTTCAACCATTGTGGAAGACAGTGTGGCAATTCCTCAAGGACCTAGAAATAGAAATTCCATTTGACCCCGCAATCCCATTACTGGGTATATATCCAAAGAATTATAAATTGTTCTACTATAAGGACACATGCACACGAATATTCATTGCAGCACAGTTTATAATAGCAAAGACCTGGAACTAACCCAAATGCCCATCGATGATAGACTGGACAGGGAAAATGTGGCACATATACACCGTGGAATATTACTCAGCCATCAAAAACGATAAGTTCGTGTCCTTTGTAGGGACATGGATGAACCTGGAAGCCATCATTCTCAGCAAAGCGACACAGGAGCAGAAAATCAAACACCGCATGTTCTCACTCATAGGCGGGTGTTGAACAATGAGAATACATGGACACAGGGAGGGGAACACCACACACTGGGGTCTGTTGGGGGGAAATAGGCGAGGGACAGCGGGGGGTGGCGAGTTGGGGAGGATGGCATGGGGAGAAATACCAGATATAGGTGATGGGGAGGAAGGCAGCAAATCACACTGCCACATGTATACTTATGCAACAATCTTTCATGTTCTTCACATGTACCCCCGAACCTAAAATGCAATAAAAATAAAAAAAAAATTAAAATTAAAAAAAGTAATAATAATCATTTACCTGTGTATACAGAGTGGAAGATACATTTCTCCAAAGGGGTTTCACATCCATTCTCTTGTTTCACTCTTCCAATCGTGCTGTGAGGGAAGTAGAGCTGATTATGCCTTGATTTCCTGAAAAAAAAGATACTGACAAAAAGTTATGTAACACATTTCCTAGGTAGTGGTCGAGTTGTGTCTGGGACATGGGTCTTTTGCCTGCACCTTGTACTCTGTGTACCCTCCCCACTGGCAGGCTCCCCAGTGGAGCTCTGCATCCCTCTCTGTCTACAGGTGCACAGGAAGTCATTCAGAGTTTCTGCTCCATTTGGTAGTCTGCATATCACCTTTCTAGACTTTTCTGAATTGGATATTGATGTTGGCCACTTGGCTCGAAGGGCTGTGTTTCATTTTTCCAATGTCTCAATTTTATTCATTTAGCTGATATCTTGTCTCTCCTTATTCATATTTTATCCACATTAGCACCACCTTGTGTGTCTGAGCTCTCATTTGATATGCACCGGCAGGTGTGGTCTGCATGTAGATGCCTTTAAAGATGTCTTCCTTGAAGTTTCCTGTCCTCCCATTCTGGATATCTTTGCTTGTTCTGTGGCCTGGCTGTGGTTCTTGTCAGTGCACTTATAGTGATGTCCTATATATTTTGTGTAAATGTGACCTTCGTAATGTTTTGAAATTGGCCTGTTTTACTAATGAGGGGTGATTTCTCTAGTTTGTGAAGTAGTGTGTGATTAAGTACTTAAAAATACACTCACACATGTAGTGTATATATAGAACATTTAGTATGTATTACATAGTATATATGTGTGAGTGTGTGTGTGTGTGCATATTTATAAATGTATATATGTGACTATCCAAGTATCCGGACTGTTTATCTATCTATGCAGATACACATACATGCACATACATTACATTCAGGACTAGGTCCTGGAATCTAGATATAAAAGGTCAAAGGTAACCTTAACCTTAAATATGAAGTGTCTGTGGGAGACCGGGGTCTATTTGACTGATTCAGTCTGCTGAAGGGGTTATTTTTGCAAAGGGGAATTGTTTACTTAGAAGCACTGTTTTAGACATACTAGTGATCTTAGAGATCATGTAACTAAGAATGCATAAGTTACGTGTTTTGCTTGAAGTCACTTAGCTTACTATGAACTATAACTCAGCTGGGATTGGAGCCTGAGAGCTTCCTAATTCCTACTCAGCTTCACTTCCTTATATTCCTTTGTCTCTTCCTTACATGTGTCTTTGTTTTCAGAAAATTTAATAGCTCAGAAGAGATGTTAAAGTTGGAGTTTAGCCTCATCGTCTCATAGCATTTTATTGCAGGAATTGTTATAAATGATCATGTTTGACCCTGAATTCTCCTGAGACCACCAAGTGTCTAGGGACATGGGCAAGACAGACAGTGAATTAAAAGCCTTGTATGTGAAAAGGCAAGTTTTCAACATTTCAGCAGAAAACAGGGGCTTGGTGTCTACATCTAGCCTGAGGCATCCCTTCCCTAACCTTCAGTCAAGGAAGGACCCAGCACCACCTTCTCCTCTCACCTTTCTATTTCCCCATCGATTCCTGGGTATCAGAGCCAAACAGGAGTTGTGCAGGTGTAAGCCACTCTGCTTCACAAAAGGGATACAATTACCAAACGGTCTCCTGTTCCCACTGTTCTGGGGATGTCTTTTTGCAGTCATCCTGGGTCAAGAGGAGGTCATGGCATTGGATAGTTAGGTTTGCTCTATGTCGAAACAACACTTAATTTATAGAATTTGGTCAGACACCTGGTAAAATCACTGAATAGAAACCAAATTGGTTGAACTGATTGGTGTGTGAAGCAACTGGTCATTTTAATCAGAATTCTCAGCCTGGCAGTTTTGTGCTAATATAATACTGCAAATATAATACTGCAGAATAGCAAACTGAGCCTTGCCTTCATATAATTTTAAAGAAGTAATAAAGCATATGCCCATAAACTTGCATAGAAAGTTTACAAGGGAATTCTTTCTAAATGAGCTTGTTGGTGGGGATTTTCTACTCTGGAGATGTAAAGTCGAGAGGGGAAACCTGTGGCTGACACAGTGCTATGTGCCTGAACAGGGGTGAGGTGGGTAAAGGCAGCTTGTGTTTTCCCATGCCCATGAGGATTCTGACCATTTAGACCATTCATTTATTTATTTCTTGCTTGGAGACAGGGTCTTGCTCTGTCACCCAGGCTGTAGTACAGTGGTGCAGTCATAGCTCACTGCAGCCTTGCACTCCTGGGCTCAAGAGATCTTCCTGCCTCAGCCTCCTGAGTAGCTGGGACTACAGGCACAAGCCACCATGCGCAGCTAATTTTTTATTTTTTGTAGAGATGGGACTCCCTTAGCGCCCAGGCTGGTCTTAAACTCCTGGGCTCAAGCTCTCTTCCTGCCTTGGCCTCTCAAAGTGCTGAGAATTTATAGGCTTGAGCTACCAAGTCTTTTGACTTGGTAGCCTAGTCACCAACTGAGTTGTAACTGTGAAGTGACCCATTTATTCAGCTAAATGAGATGGACAGGTGATGTACACAGACATTATCAAGGGCTCCTATTTTTGAAGTTTTGTGGATAGAGCAGGTCTGGACTTGGTTCCTGCCTTGTGGTCTTAGAACAAAAATACCTAAGCAGTCTGTGTATGAATTGCATAAATGCAGTCAAGTTATCTCTGTGGCCAATTAGCCATAAGACCATTACTCTCTCTACTTGTTAATAAGGTTTGTATTTATTAATTCACCTTCTAAAGTCTGAACTTTGAAATAATTTTAGACTTACAGAAGAGTTACATTTTCTCTCTCCCTCCTTCAAATACTCTGGTGTGTGTTTCCTAAAAAGAGCATTCTTTAATATAACCACTGTACATTATGTAAATATCCTCTTTCTCACTAAAGTTTCACCCACTAGTTTTTGTATCTGTTGATGATTCATCTATGGATGCCTTATTTATCTTTGAATGATCAATTTGGTGAATATTTACTGTGTTTCTGTTACTGGATTAGACACATACATGAATAGAACTCACTTTCTAACCTCAGTCTATTAGAAAAAACAGACATGTAAACAAATACATTACAATCAGAGTAACAAGTGCAACCAGCCTGACCAAAGTATAGTTCAGAAGAGGTCAGGATGAAATCTCTCTGGGCAGAGAGGTCAGGGAGAACCTCACATATGAGGTGATTTCTGGAACAAGTATCTCCAATTAGAGCTGGGGACATATTCTAGGTCCTATACATTATTATGGAGTTAAGAAGTTCTAGCTATTCTAAATTGAAGGCACCTGTACTGCCTGCATTTTTAGTCTAAATTTCTCAGTGTTTTTAAATTTTTTGACCTCTATCCATGGGAAGAAATACATTTCACATTACACAGTCTCCAGTATGCAATTACAAATTTTCTTGAAACAAGAGGAAAAACTAGAAAATCTGAGCAAAGAAATATAATTTATAAAAAAGAATTAAATGGAAATTATAGAATTGAAAAAAATACAGTCACTGAAATAACAGCCTTGCTGAATGAACTGCAGAGTAGAGTGGAGATGACAGAGGAGAAACTCCACAAACTTGAGGAACGATAAACAGAATTTACCAAATATAAATGACAGAGAGAAAATAGCCTCAAAATAAAAATGAACAGTCTCAGAAATACATGGTGCAAAACCAAAAGAGTAACATTTGTCTCCTCAGGATTCCAGAAAAAGAGGAGAGGGACAATGGGACTGAAAAGGCATTCAAATAAATGATGGCCGAAAACTCCTAAAATGTGGCAAAAAGACATAAACCTATGTATTCAACAAGCTGAATGAATCCCAAGTAGGATAAGCCCAAAGAAATCCCTATTAAGACAATGTAATTATACTTCTGAAAATAAACACATCTTGAGGGCAGCCAGAGAGAAATGATAGGATGCTTATACTACCCATTTTAATGATACTGTGTTTCTACTCTGAAAGTATGAAGGCTGAGAAGGAGGCGGTGTAACACTTTTCATGTATTGAAAGAAAAGAATTGTCAGCTCTGAATTCTCTGTCTGGTGAAAATATCCTCCCCAAATAAAGGGAAAATAAAGAAATTTGCAAAAGAAGCAAAACTAAGAGAATTTCTTGCTAGCACACCTACCCTTAGCAGTAACTAAAGAAAACCAATAATGTAATCCATAAAAGGAAAACCGATGAATTGGACCTCATCAAAATTTAAAACTTTTGCTCTGTGAAAGACTTTTTAAGAGGATGAGAAGATAATCTACAAAGTGAGAGAAACAAATTATAAACCATGTATCTGACAAAGGCCTCATCTCTGGAATGTATATATATAAAATTTTATATATTTTATACATACATATATACATATATGTATGTATAAAATGCCCTCTAAAATGAACATTAAAAACCAAATTATCCAATTAGAAAATGGGTAAAGCACTGAAGAGGATATGCAGATGGCAAATAAGCATAGAAAAATATGTCCAACATCATTAGCCATCAGGTAAGTGCAAATTTACACTACAATGAGAAAAACAGAATAGCTAAAACAAAATCAGGGACAGCAACAAATGCTGGAGAGGATGCAGAGAAACTGGATCATTCCTACATTGCTAATGGGAATATAAAGTGGTATGGCCACTCTGAGAAACAGTTTTGCAGTTTCTCTTCTTCTTCCTTTTTTTTTTTTTTTTCTATTTTTTTTTTTTTTTTTTGAGATTGAGTCTTGCTCTGTCACCCAGGCTGGAGTGCAGTGGTGCGATCTTGGCTCACTGCAACCTCTGGCTCTCACGTTCAAGTGATTCTTCTGCCTCAGTCTCCCAAGTAGCTGGGATCACAGGCAAGCACCACCACGCCTGGCTAATTGTATTTTTAATAGAGACGGGGTTTCACCGTGTTGGTCAGGCTGGTTTTGAACTCCTGACCTTGTGATCCATCCTCCTCAGCCTCCCAAAATGCTGGGATTATAGGCGTGAGCCACTATGCCTGGCTACAGTTTCTTATTAAATAAAATATGCAACTATCTTATGACCCAGCAAATGTATACTTGGGAATTTGTATCAAAAAAATAACACTGACTTTCACACACAAAACTGTGCACAAATGCTCATAGTCATTTTATTAAAATAGCCTAAAATAGGAAACAACACATTCTTTTACAAGAGGACAGTTAAGCTATGGAACACTACTTAGCCATAAAAAGAAACAAAATATTAATAAACACAACCATATGGTTGGATCTAAGGACATTATGCTGAGTAAAAGAAAGCTAATCCCGAAGATCACATTCTGTATGGTTCCATTTACATGCTATTCTTAAAGTGACAAAATTATAAAAATAGAGAACAGATTAGTGCTTACCAGGAATTACTAAGGAGATGGCAGTGGAAAACAGCTGGGTGTGGTTAAGAGTAACATGAGGGACCCTTGTGATCAGACTGCTTGGTATTTTAACGGTATCAATGCCTGTATTCTGTGATATTGTACTATCTTTTTTGCAAGATGTTCCCAACAAAAGAAATGAAGCAAAGGGTATGCAGGATCTCTCTGTATCATTTTGCTGCATGTAAATCTGTATCTCAAAATAAAAATTTAATAATAAAAGATCATACACGAACCTTTAAAAAATACTGATGCCTAGATCCCCTAACATATCCTTCCTTTCAGATTCGGATACAGTTGACCGGGGGTAGGGGTTTATATAACCCAATTTTTAAAAATTTCCCAAGCTGTTCTAACATGTAGTGAGGATTGAGATCCACTGGCATGAATTATGAATTGGCTCAGGTCACATAGCTGGGGAGATGGCCACATCTAGTCACAAGTTGATGTTCTTTCTTCCTCCAGCTGTGTCGCTGAACTGCAGTAAGCTTCCCAAGTGCATGGGCTGTGCCTGTGATCACTGTACAGTGCCTCGCTGTGTGCAGAGGCTGCTGATCTTTTCAAAGCTGCTGCTGCTGCTGCTGAAGATGACACTGACGCTGGTGGTGATGGGTATGGTGGGAATATAACATCTTCGATCCACTTCCATTTCTGTTTCATTCTTCGGGTTCATCTGAAGAATGAAATAATGAAATTTCCATGACTAATTTCATATTGGCTCTGCAGGGAATCTGAGAACGGAATAGGATAGACAGGCATACTGCCTTCTCTTCTTGCATAAATCACAGCTCCTGGCTTATCCATTTTGAACATATGTTTGGTAACAGTTATGAGTGGAACATATGTTGTTTTAGGAGATTATTTAAATCTTACTCTAAATCCAAAAGAATCTTGTCTGAATATAAAGAGGCCTACAAAGCACTCTGAGCAACCAGAAGTGGTGTCATTCATTCTACCTCAATTGTATGGAACCATGTTCAGGCCTTCTGAATGTAACGTTTGTCACTTTCATTGGTCCAGAGCCTTTATGAGAAGCTATTTTACTGATGTGGTTGGCTATTACTTTTAATCGTTAGTAATTAGAATTAATTAGAATATTTGTTTCATTATAATGAACATTTATGGCTATTAGGAACAGATAAAGTTATTGACTGGGCCCAGGAATCATACAGCAACTTTTTTTTAAGCACCTGCCATGAGTCAGGCACTCTCCTAGGCACAGGGTTGCAAAGATAGATGCCTAACAGTCTACCGGGATGCTATGGAGTTCCCATAATTTGGAAACAAATAAATCTTTATAAAAATGAAAACTATCCTCAGGCAAAAATGAGTGTTTTCTGGCATGTTGTATTGATTCGTTTTAGCTTCTCCTTAAACATTACAGTTTTTTCTTTTTCATTTTCCTCTTCTCATTTAAACCCAAGGAACACACTCCATGCTTGCTTGTGCAGTCCATCATCTCCAAAACCCCTAGCAGTGCTTGCCACACACGCGTCATGCAGCTTCTGCTTTCCAGCCCTCCCTCCCACGTCCAGACGTCATCTCCATCTGTGCACTCCTTCCCCACCTGAGCATTGGAAGAGGCCTTTCCTCTCCTGTCCACAGCTCATTCTGTCACGGTGAACTTACCCCATCCCGTCCTGTCTCCTCTGTGATTTTGGTTCATCAGTTTTCTCCTCTCTCTCTTATAACTTCAACCTTTCGTGCTCCTTCTTCCAAAAAAAAAAAAAAAAAAAAAGCTCCACTCTCTCTTTTTGTAAATGGAATTTTTGGACCTCTTTAATGCTCCTTTTAGCTACTGACCTACTTCTTTGCTTTGTCCTTTCTCCTCAAAATTTCATAAAATAGTTGTCTTAAAATCACTGCCCTTGCTTCCTAATCTTCCATTCACTCCTCAACCTATTGCGATCTGACTTCTACCTCCCTGAATTTGCTGCAACTGACTTCTGTCCATGGGGATGCTTCTACTTAGAGTGCAGTTTCTCTTAAGGGCCTTCACCACAAAACTTTTTCTCAACCTCCCCTTAGGTTGGGTGCCCCTCTATGACCTTCATGGGCATATCTTTTTCAGGGCGATTACTACTCCAGTCTTTTCATGAAACTCTAAGACTTTAGAAAGCATCTTTGTGTGTCTAATCCCTAGTCAAATGTCTAGTGAGGTAAACATTCAGTACATGTTTGTTTCATGAATGAAACAATAAATGAATGAAATGCATAGAAGACCCCCAAATCTATTACCTATAGCCTAGTTCTTTTCCACATGCTTTGAAACATGCAGACAACCATGTATCAAATATCTAGATGTTTTATTAAAATCTCACACTCAAGATAGACAACACTTAAAGTATCATCTTCTCCTGAAAACTGATTTGACTACAGATGTTAACATCACCATCATCAATTTCATCAGACAAGAAAAAAAATTAAACAGAATCTTAGACTATTCTCTTTCCCCACCTACTTACTTGAATCATTCACTAACTCACACCAGTTTATCCTTCTAAATCGATTTCAAAACCATCCTCTCTTTTATTCACACTGCCATTGCCTTAACTTAAAAATATATCATCTCACACCTGATCAATTTTAATAGTCTCCTAACAGGTCACTCAGCAGCCATTATCTTCCCTTCTAATTCATTATCCACACTTCCTTGTCAATTCTAATTTTAAAACTCAGAGTTGACTCATTTATTCAAAAAACTATATACTGAGTACCTATATGTAACTCTGGATACTTTCTAAGGCACTAAGAATACAGAAGTGACCCAAACCAACCAAGCCTTTGACCTCATGGAGCTTATTTCTACTGAGATATGATTATATTTCTACCCTCTGAATTAGCTTTCACCAGGCAATTGACTACATAAGAAAATAAAATAAAGAAATCTTATAATGATATACCAGGTCCTTCACCATCCAGCTAGGTAGTTCTCAACTTATGGTATGCATTTGAATCGCTTGGGTTCTTGTTAAAAATGTGTCTTTGTGATTTCCTTCTTAAGAGAGTCTGATTCTGTCCACCAGGGGTGGAGCCTCTGCATTTTTAATTAGACACCCAAGAGATTCTGATACAGGCAGCTCATGAGCCACACCTTGAGAAACACTTCTCTATTTTGTCTACCTTTCCAACGTTTCCTCCTGCCACTTCTCTCTGTTCATCATATGTTTCAATACTATCAAACTATTTTAGCTTCTTCACCACAGTGCAATATGTTTTATCTCTCTACATCCACCTATCCAGGTTGTATTACGCTACTTCATATCTGCTGCTGTAACAACAACAAAATGACAGCGACTTAAGTTGATGGAGATTATTTCTCATTATCCAGTGTGGTTATTCCTAAATATATTTTCTTTTTTTAATTTTTGAGATGGAGTCTTGCTCTGTCACCCAAGCGGAACTGCGGTGGTGTGATCTCAGCTCACTGCAACCTCTTACCTCCCGAGTTCAAGTGATTCTCCTGCCTCAGCTTACTGAGTAGCTGGGATTACAGGCACATGCCACCATGCCCGGCTAATTTTTTTTTTTTGTATTTTTAATGGAGGCAGGGTTTTACCATGTTAGCCAAGGTGATCTCAATCTCCTGACCTCATGATCTGCTCCCCTTGGCCTCCTAAAATGCTGGGATTACAGGAGTGAGCCACTGTCCCTGGATTCTGAATATATTTTCTAGATGACCTTGCTTTAAGTGATTACTCTGGGATCTAGGCTCTTTCTGTCCTATCCTGTTGTATTAGTCTGTTCTCACACTGCTATAAAAAAATACCTGGCTCCCAGTTGCACATGGCTGGGGAGGTCTCAGGAAACTTACAATCATGGTGGAAGGTGCAGGGGAAGCAAGCTTGGACCTTCTCACATGGTGGCAGGAGAGAGAAGAGTGAAGAAGGAACTTTTAAACACTTATAAAACCATCAAATCTTGTGGGAACTCACTATCACAAGAACAGCATGGGGAAACCGCTCCCATGATCCAATCACTTCTTACCAGATTTCTCACTCAACACCTGGGAATTACAATTCAATATGAAATCTCTATGGGAACACAAAGCTTAACCATATCACCTGTCAATATCTGGCCTCCAAGGTGCCCACATCACTGGAAAAGAATATGGGGAAGGAAGGTCCACTGGGTACTTAACAGTCACAAACTGGAAGGGACACACATTGCTTCTGCTTACATGTCATTGGCCAGAATGAGTCACATGGTCCCACTCAACTGCAAGGAGGCTGGGAAATGTGATACTGGCTGGGAAGCTTCTTCCAAGCAAAACTCCACCCACAAACTTGTAGTGATCAGAAAGATATTCCTGCCACCATCTGCCCACATACAACTCAGTTGCTGGTCCTTAGCAGTTATGGAACAGCAATCATTTTGAAGCACCCTTACCTTGACAATGAGTGCCCCTGTATGCCCCCTTAT
Source organism: Sapajus apella (assembly GCF_009761245.1). NCBI lineage: Eukaryota > Metazoa > Chordata > Mammalia > Primates > Cebidae > Sapajus > Sapajus apella. The sequence continues at coordinate 1,054,139 of NW_022436958.1, forward strand.
TCTCACATACAGTAAAATTCATTTCTCTCCTCACAAGGGCTGACTCAAAGTCCTATCCAGCCAGTGTATCTAGCACTAAGCCCACAATTTCTGAGTGATGTGTAGTCTCTCCATTAGTTGTGGAGGTAGCCCCTCTTGGCTTAGTAACTAAAAGGACAAGTTCTCCTTCTCACCCCACATCCAATATGTAGTGATATAGCACAGACAGGATAACCTCAGGACAGACTACCAAAAAGGAAGGATGCCAGACACAACTCAGTTACTGGTCCTTAGCAGTTATGGAATAATAATCATTTTGAAGGCCCCCTACATTGACAACGAGTGAAGTTTCTTATTTGCGTCCCAGTAGTGCTCTCCGGGGGTAACTTCCTAATTTGTTATTCTTCTTTGCCCCTGGCTGTATCCTCTGGGAGGTTTTTGCTTTTTTTTCGTTCTTCTTCCTTTTGCATGTCTTCCTTAGCCACATCTAAAGAAGCTGTTGGAGAGCATGCCCTCCCTGGGGATTGCATAACATTTCCATATTTCTTCCTGCTTACAAACTAGAGGACCCAGAGGGTATTGTACCACTGAGTAGTCAAGGCTTTTGTTTTAGCCTTGTCTTCAAAACTTGGTAATCTTCTGATTGCTTTTCTTCTAGTCAATTCCAGATACCTGAAAGTACACTTGAGGATTAGACTAACACTCAACACTGATGTATTTCATTCAGTTTTCTCCTCCATGCCTCTTTCTATTTTAGCCTAATGATGAAACTTATCTTAGCTGTGTTAAGACTATTTGAAACTATGGATGGAATAGGTAGTATCTTAATATAATCTATGCATCGAGTCACTTTAACCAACTGAAAGAGGTTTTAAATGTCACTCGGAACTCTTTTAATTTTTAAAATACCAATTTCTTAGCATTTGGGGTCTTGAAATAGTCAAATTTTCAAATATGCAAAGCCTCATGTATTTGACCTCTCTCTATCGTTTCATTTTTGCTTGCAGGTCAGACAATTCTTTCCAAATCAACTAACACAACTCAATAATGCTGTTTTCAACCTCTTCTCTTGGGGTTAAAGAGGGGATGAGCTGTAGACTAAGTAGGAATATCTGTCTCCTAGTTCTCCATATGAAAAAGTTTAACTAGATATTTTGTTTTTATATTGCAGGAAGTACCATTTTTCTAATCTCTGATATCAATTTTCTTACTAAACAAGAATGAAGCTCATGTCACATGCCTTGATTTTATTCTTTAATAAATATATAACTGTAATTGTCCTAGTCTTCACTAGCCTGAAGATGCCAATCAAAGCCATTGATAATGTCTCTAATGCCACCGGATCATGTTCACAATCATGCATGAAGAATCTGTAGAGCCCTAGGAGGCCTTAGAGCCCTAGGAAGCCTTAATTGTACTTTGAAGTCACAATGAATTGCCAAGCAGGTTTACTTTGCACCATACTGCTTCTGCTCTTCTGTCAATATCCTGTGGCACTACACATTGGTCTAGCTTCCAGTATTTCCTGCCAGGCACCTGCTGGGCATTTCCATGTCCATTGGGAATCTGCCATATCCTGCTGAACATTTCAATTTCTACTAGTGCTCTTCTAACTTCTCTTTTCATAATGAACTAAATTTCCCAATACCAAAGGGGTGCTGTGTTTTACAAAGACTTGTTTCCTCTTTTTGGTGTCACTATTTGATGTCATTCATAATGCTTATGCACCATGCTTCAAAACTCATATACTTTGGTCCTGCAACCTACTTCTGTAGCACTCTGTCTTCACGAAGCTCAAACCATACAGTCAGGCCCAGTCTTAGCCCAGATGCCACTTCCTACCTGTGCTGACTTTCTCTAGATACAGTTACAAAACTTTCTCTTGCTGATCCTTTTCTCCTTGGTAAATCAGCTTTTTCAACTGACCTCTGAGGATCCCTCGGCTCTCACCCTTAGGCATTTTTCCAAACGGAGTGTAGGTTTTCCTATGACCCCTCCTACAAATACATTGTGTCATTTGAGTAAATACATGTTTTCTTTTCCTAGATTATCCTTTATACTTTGTTTAGTCAGAAAACTCCCCTTCAGTCTTCTAAACCCTAGTTCAAGGATGACCTTTGTGAATCATCTCAACCATCTCTACTTCTCACCTGAGAATCTCACTTTCTGCGGCATGCTAACTCAGTGTGTAGCTTATGAGACTGAATAGTGAATGTTAGCTTGCCTGTCTCTCTCCCCTATGTTGTAGTAAGAGCCTTGCGTGTATTCTGTATCTGCCATGTAGAAGGTATTTGGTCAATGTTAATTGAGTTTAATTTCACTAATATCCCTTTCTTAGAACACATTTCATCTTCACAGCTTATATAGCCTTTTCCATCTAGTCTCCCCCTGTGTCATATCCATGTGGATTAACTGTCTGCCTCAGCCAACCCACAAAGGGCCGTGAAGTGGATGGAATGCCCATGAAGCGATATGTGATTCTGAGCATCATTTAACACATACAGACGTGCCTCTCCCATCGCCATTCCTTGTTATCTGAGTAGCTGACTATCCTTGATGTATTGATGTTTTATCTGCTTTCAGTATTTCAAAAGTTTAAGAAGATCAGCTTACAGAGCTGCATGTGGCAGGGAACAACATTTTGTCTTACAACCTTATTTGAGTTGTGACACAATGCTCCTTGACCTAATTCATGAGAAAACGTGATACTATTTTGATCTGAAAACTACTCTGGAAAGTAATTGTCCCCTGAAACACATCTCAGACAATGTGGATACCAACTTAATTTTTCTCCGTCACTACTGTTATTTATGAGGTAGAGGCAAGGAGAAGAGAGATGCTGTTAGATGAAAGGTGAAATATTCTATTGTAGGGTATGTTTTATGAGGAAGGAAAAGAGATATATAATTTCTGACTCTGGGTTTGCATAGGCTCCAGATATCTTTTAAGTTACAATCTCAACACATTATTTAAGGCTCTGTTCTCTGGGATTTTGAAATCTTAGTTTATTTTTTGATATAAAGTCATATCATTCACAGGGTAAATTCTCCCCTAACAATTGCCAAGTGAAGGGCATTTTTTTTCCACACATCTTCAAGGTTAAAAGGTGTCATTTACTCAGAATGTATTTAATAAATATAGCATCATAAAATGTACTCTCAATGACACGTGGCTCATCATGTGTCATTTTCCACTAGTTTATTCAACAATAGTATCCTTTTCTGATATTGTTTGGATTCTGGAGTTAGGACCATGAGTTAAAAAGGGAGATGTAAAAACAACTCTGATGCCTTACATGAAGGAAGTGTTTTTAGAAGTTCTCCAAATAGAACTGGTTCCAGCAATGAATTTTTATGGGCCCTGGCTCCAAACCATGCCATGAACCCAACATTGCACAGATGAAATGATTGCTGTGGGGACAGTGGCATGAAAAATTGTCATTCAGACATTTGAGAAGTTCTATGACCAAAGAAGTTCCTTCTCTCACTGTCTCTTCTCCTAAGTAAGGTAATTCCTAAAGTGACCATGAAGGGAGCAAAGAGTGTGATGTGGCACATGCTAGGAAGGATGTGTGATGGAGACAAAGGCAGAAGCATGGGCCAGAGACTTTTGAATAGTCTGGTAAGCACAGAATGAAGAGAAGTCTTGGGGAATGGAGAAGGGAGGGGGGAAGTTAGGAATAGCAGAAATGACGGAAGAAGGCTTTAAATTCTGCAGAACTTCTCTGGGAGACATCAGATGTCAGGCATGATCTTGAACTCCCAGAAATGGTCCTATAAGGGACACTGCCAGACCCCATTCCTCAAGGCTGCACAGGTGTCAGGGAAGGCCTGGATGCCTCCCCTTAACTTGAATGCTCGGACCACAAACCAAAGTTGGTCACTATCTGACGTGGTTTGGCTGTGTCCCTACCCAAGTCTCATCTTGAATTGTAATTCCCATATTTCCCACTTGTCATGGGAGAAACCAAGTGAAAAGTGGTTGGATCATGGAGGCAGGTCTTTTCCATGTTTTTCTTATGACAGTGAATGAGTCTCAAGAGATCTGATGGTTTTAAAAATGGGAATTTCCCTGCACAAACTCTCTCTTTGCCTGCCACCATCCACATAAGATGTGACTTGCTCCTCCTTGCCTTCCACCATAATTGTGAGGCCTCCCCAGCCATGTGGAACTGTAAGTCCATTAAACACCTTTCTTTTGTTAATTGCCCAGTCTCTGGTATATCTTTATCAACAAGGTGAAAACGGGCTAATATACCATCTGATGCAGAAAGAAGACCATGGCCCCTTCTGTGTCCGTAGTTCCAACCACAGGAGTGATTGGGTCTGCCTCCAAGCAGAGGTGTTAAAGTTTCCTTCCCTTTAGGCCAGGGTTTCTCAACTTGGCACTACTGAATTTGAGCTGAATAATTCTTTGTTGGAAAGGGGGTTGTCCTCTGCATTATAGGGTGTTTAGCAGCATCCCTGGCTTCTACCTACTGCATGTTCCTAGAAATAGCCCTGTCCTCGGTGTGACAACAAAAACGTCTCCAGACATTTCCAAGTGTCCCCAAGGGGCAAAAGTGCCCTCAGTTGAGAGCCACTGCTGCTGGCCAATGTGGAAGCAAAATTTACACATCCCTAAAGCTGTAGATTGACTCAGAACAGTGTATAATTTTCCCTTGTGTCTTGACCCGTTTTTCTAGACATCAGTCTTGCAGCCTCTCCAAACACAAAAAACCCCACTGGAATGATAACTGAGGTTGTTGCTACTGGCTGAGTCCACCACTTGGAATCCCATTAACAGGACTTTTTTTTTTTTTTTTTGTAAATTGAAAAACCTTTGAGTATTGTACATAGAGCGTGAAGGTATAGGGTATTCAAGAATAGTTGGATATAAGGAGTTTCACTGGAAAGCATATAGATTTTGAGTCCCAGCAATCTGATTTTGAATTCTCTTTCACCATATAATATCTGTGTGACCATGAACAACTTATTTAATCTCTGTAGACCTGTGTTAGTATTGGTAAAATGTGAATTAAAAAGGTAGTCCTTACTCCGTCTCAGTGAGATATTGTGAGGAGAGTATGAATGTATGTACAGTGATGCATAGCAGATACTCAATGGATAAACAGCAGTGACTGGTAGAGTCATATCACTGAGTGTGAGGATACGTTTGGGGTAGTATTTGAGATTGATAAGAGCTCAGACATGGCAGAAAGGATCCAAGGAGGAAAAAATTATAGCTATGTATCTGCTCCAGGTTATTATAAAAATGTTATTGTAAGTCCAACTGCTTATTGGTGTCTTGTTTTCATATGTGCAAGAAGCAATATACAAAGAAGCACAAGGCCTGGCCATGCTTTCCAGAAGCAGCAGAAAACTGAGTGGATATGTGCAGTGATGGGGGCAGGTATTATATATGTGGGGTTTCTGAGAAAGTGAGATTTGAGTTCTGCCTTTGACTGTTCTAAAATAAGTACAGAAAGATCTGGAAAGATACTTCTCTACCCTTTCTGTTTCCCCTGAGGGGGGACAAAAGCTGAGAAACACTTGTAAAGATTGCAGCCCAGGGGCAGAGGCTGACTAAAAGATTGTGAATTAATCATAGGTTTACAGAATGCTTTGCCTCTCCCCACACCCAACCACCACATCAACAGAAAGAACTTTAGGCCCAGATTCTATTTCAGAAGGATTCTATAGGGAATCCCAAAGGAAAGGAGGGTAGGCAAAAATAAGCACACTGCAGAAAATTCTAGCCTCTGTCATTTACATCTACAGAAACAATAAACATGTCCTAACTCCATGCAAGAATAAATATGAACACAAACATAAAACCTCACACTAAAGGCCTATTTGCCTCAGGTCCTTTTACCCAGTATATTTCCTCTGGCTTTAAACAAAATATTACAGGGTGTGATAAGAGGCAATGGAGCTCCAGTAGGGGCTTCTCTAAGGAGCTGACCCTGAGCTGAGGCTGAGTGATAAATGAGCCAGTCACAGTCAGAGGAAGAGTGAACAGCAAAGGTAAGGCCCTCGGGTGGGGATGAGCATGGTTCAATCCAGAGATAGAAAGTATAGCTGGTAGGGAGTGAGGAAAGTGGAAAAGGGCACTAAATGAAGTTAAAGAGAGTCATATAGGATCTTTTTAGACCATTGTTAGAAGTTATGATTTTTTTTTTTTTTTTCTTTAATACAAGTGTCTCCAAACCTTCCTTTGCCATTAAGGCATCAACCTGGATGCTCAGTGATGACATGACCATTGCCTCGGCATGACCAGATTCTGTCATCCTTCCCTCTCCCATTCCACAGCAGACCAGTCTCTTTCAGGATGAACGCAGACTTTCTGTGAGAAAGGCTACCAAGCAAAACCCTGACCAGCCCCATGATAGGCAGCCTTTGGCAGGAAATCTCCATTGGCCTACTTCCCTGGCAGCCTGTTGCATCTGTACCCCCATGTCCCTGTCTGTAACTTGATGACCAAGCACTTGCCTGTCCTGCCCTCAGCATAAGCTTGGCTTCCAATGTAGGCATCCCTGGCCATGGTCTTACTCCTGCCGACCTAACAGAGCCCTAGCCTGGCCCCTCATTCCTGATGATTTTGCTTTCACCCATTTCTTAATGAGGAAGGCCTAGATCTACTGTGGAGGGTTTGGTTCTGTTCTGGGTTTTGCCCCTTTCCCCAGACTAGCTGCTATGGTCATGTGGGACAGAGGAAGAAGGAGCATGGATATAACCCTGCAACATTCAGATGGACCTGCAATCACCTGTATATGCTGCTCCCTCAGTGCCCAAGGTTGGCCTCATTCTTCCACCCATAAGCCTTGACTCTCCTGCAGCTGAGTAAAGGCCCTGGAGCCTACCCTCAGGTACAGCTCTGACAGACAGTATAGAGATGAATAGATAAGCAGATCAAATAAAGCAATCTTCAGGCTGCTGTCATTTCTGGGTTCTTTATTTTATTGATTGATTTCCATAGAATAGTCCTGCTCTCTAATATAGCAAGTTTATCTGAATATCCCAGCCGACAGAGATAATCATGGACCTCATAAACCAAGAGGAGGCACATTTATGCTTTTAACGATAGCAGATATTTAGCTATTTGTTCTGGTTTGCATTTATTCTTTATGAGCTTATCTTTTCCCTTTGTGGTAAGTTAAAGATCACTCTCAAGTATTTATCATCCTCCGTGGCTATTAATAATAACCAGCATCCTAACAATCACCATTTATTGAGCTCCTTTTACAGGCTGGCATAGTAACAAGACACATTCCTCTCACCACCCCTCTCCCCACCCCACCACCACTACACATATATTGCAAGTAGTTTTATTCCCATTGTTCAGATTAGGAAACTGAGATTCCTAAACATCAGGCAATTTGCCCATCAAGAAAGTAGCTGAATTCGAATTCAAACTTTGGCTCTTCTGATTACAAATTGAGGCCCTCTTAAGTGTTCTCAGATTTAGGCTCCTGAAACCATCTGCAGCGCTTCATGCCACTGTGGGGGTTATCAGTGTTTTATTCCTTGCCAATGAGTGAAATTTTTTGTCAAAAACCACTTTACCTACAGCATAGAAATAGGAATTTATTTTACAGCAGATAGGCATAGTGGTGAAGTTAGCTACTCAAATAAGAACACATCACCCTGCATTTATGCCTGTTATACCACCAATAATATTGCATTTTATTTTCTACTTTTGAGCCTCTCAATCCTCTACTTGTCTGTGAACTTTTCTAGGACACTCATCATGCTCCACTCATTGCTGGTGAGAAAGGCGCTTCTGCTATTTCTCATACATCTCATATTTTCCATGTTCCTCGTGTGTCCTTACAGAGATAGTCTATGCATATATAAGCAAATGTATGCAGCGTGTATGTGTATAGGTTTATATAGATGCAGTTTAAATTTATCCATTCTGAGTATTGTGTGTGCAATATACTATCATATGTTAAACATGTATACACATATACTTCCTTATGCCAAAGTATCTGATACAGTTACTAAAAATTACATTGTATTATTTGATACAGTGTCATAAAACTAACCATATAATCTGGACTTTGGCTGCACTGGATATAAAGTCATATGCACTGGGATTACTGAGTGCCTTTCTGGAGACCTCAATGGACTGTTGCAGCTGACAAATGTGCCTTCACAGGATAAGTCCAAATATGACTATTCCATGATGCTGCTGATACAGACAGAGAAATTTAGGTGGCCTTAGGCAGCCTCCAATCTCTGGTTAATAAGTGTTTTCTAATGCCTTTGCTACTGGAAGAACTACTGAACCAATTTGTAAGACACAGAAAAGCTATGGCAGAATGTTTACCTCCTTAGCAAGTGTCAGCCTTGCTGAAAGGTTTAAATTTCATGAATGGAAAATAATAAAGAAAAATATGGAGAAAAGTTTTATTTATAAAGTACATTTTAAGACTTTTGTAAAAAAGAAATGTATTTCTCATGTTTTATCTTGGCATACAACAATGCCCTAAAGTATGAAAATGTTTCTAAAGTAGTTTGTTCTAAAACGTTTTTCTATTGGAATCCTGGGGGGCAGGCTCACAAAGAGAATAAAATAAAAGAAAACTCAGCCAAAAAAAATAGGAAAATAGTGATTTTATTTATTTATTTTTTGTCAGGCTCCCTGACTACATAAGAGATCTCACCAAACACTCTCTCCAGATTGTCCCCAACTTGTAAGTCTGATTCTGGTGAGAAGGCAATGTCATGTCCTGCATCTGATCCAGGTTCTGGAAGAACCTACTGTTCATCAGTTCCCTTGGGAGAGTCTAAGAATCTATCTCCATGGGGTGGTGAAGGTCTGCATCTTGGGGCATATTATAGCAGAATTGCTGATATTATCTGCTTGATTTTTCTCCTCTTTGTACTGAAGTTGAACCATTTTTATTTGTAATGTCTCATTCTATAGTTGAGGACTGATCTTTCAGTGTTATGGGAAAGAAAAGGGCTCTAGCTCACCTTTGTCTCTTGAGTAGTATGGTAACCCCGGGCAATGGCAGGGACAGCACTCTGCCTAGCTATTTCAATTCTGTTTCCTGCCTCAGAGGCAGGTAGAGATTTCCATGAAAACCATCCTGATTAGCCCCTTTTCTTTTTTTCCACGTAAGCAAAGGGAACTTGATAGCTTGGTGCTAGGTGAAGCCTGAAGAAAGCAATTATGTTTGGTCAGAGAGAAAGGAAGATATTATGTGATGTACTGGAGCCAGATGAACCTTAAACCAGATTGGACTAATGGCTGATGAATTTCTGACAGGCTCTTCAGGGATTGTGTACAGCAGGGTTATTTGTTTGTTGGTTTGACTAGATTTGAAGTTTCTTTCTAGGTACTCTCTGAGGAGGGAGGACTAGGATAGAGGAGGCACTTGATACATATTCGTTTTCTTCCTTGCCCTTTGCTTATGCATCAACTTTCTCCTTGCTACTTCCATTTCTCTTGGATAGCTTTAGTTAAGTCTTGTGTGTGTGTAGGTATTTCTTCCTAAACCAGCCACCAGTTTTGTTCTATGAGAGAAACTGAGTCTATGGAGTTCTGTGTAAAGCAACTGTCTCCAGGGGATTGAATTGCTCTCTGAAGAAGAGGATGCAGAAGGATGCAGTTGTGTAAGCAGGTGGAAGAAAGAACCAGAGAAACCAGGCAGTTCGTCTTTAATGTGACTCTATTTGCATGTTCTGGTGAGTTTTGGTAAAGTCAGGACACGCAATCCGTAGCAAGTTCTTCAGTGTGTTGTTCCCTATCCAGGTGCTCTTGAATAAAAACATAAAATTAAACATCTGTAGAATATAATGTTATACAGAGAGCATGCCCATTGAAAGGCAGTAGGAAATAAACATATAAACTACTCTGATATTGAATGCACATAATATACACCCTAGTCTAAGCATTTCACATAACTTATCTCCTCCATCCTCCCAACAACCCAATAAGTTAGTTACACTTTACTTTATGTGTGAGGAAATGGAGGGTTAGAGATATGAAGCGACTTTCCCAAAGCAACCTAATCAGTAATTTGTGGATCTGGAATGTGAAGGCCACTGGGTCTGCTTCAAAGACTCTGACTTTTTTAATGTTTAATTTTTTTTTTTTTTTTTTTGAGACGGAGTTTCGCTCTTGTTACCCAGGCTGGAGTGCAATGGCGCGATATCGGCTCACCGCAACCTCCGCCTCCTGGGTTCAGGCAATTCTCCTGCCCCAGCCTCCTGAGTCGCTGGGATTACAGGCACACGCCACCATGCCCAGCTAATTTTTTGTATTTTTAGTAGAGACGGGGTTTCACCATGTTGACCAGGATGGTCTCGATCTCTTGACCTCGTGATCCACCCACCTCGGCCTCCCACAGTGCTGGGATTACAGGCTTGAGCCACCGTGCCCGGCCTAATTTTTATTTTTAAAATTTTATTTTTAATTGACTACAAATAGTATTGCCACATAGACCTAGCTATCCTACTTCTAGATATATACATAATTTAATATTATTTAATAATTATACTTATTATATATGTAATATATATTATTAATAATTATATATTTTAATATATATTATATATTTAAATATATATATTAAAAAATTGAAATCAGTATGCTGAAAAGACATATGCCCTGTTATGTTCATTGCATTATTATTTTCAGTAGCCAATATATGGAATCAACCTAAGTGTCCATCGGTTGATGAATGTATTTAAAAATGTATTATATATACGCATTAGAATACTATTCAGCTTTAAAAAAAGAAAGGAATTCTGTTATTTGCAACAACATGAATAAACCTAGGGGGTATTATGCTAACTAAAATAAACCAGGCACACAAATACTATGTTTTTAGCCATGAGGCTAAGTTGCCTCCCGTTATTTGCTTAAAATTGAATGATTCCCTAAACTGAATTGGAAAGGATACACTAATTGCACATTCTCCAGGCAGGAGAGCTGTTGGAGAATATTCAACATTCTTCACTCTTCCATTGCACTTGATGGGTGTATGCTATGTAGTGAAAATAATCATAGATCCTATAATTTTTGCTTCTATGTGTAAGAGAAGTAGAGAGAGTGAGAGAGATGTTTTCTCTCTTAAGAAAGGGAACAAATGGGAAACTATTATTGACTGAATAGGTACTACAGACAGGCAGTATGTTGGACACTGATTATATTGAATGATTTCTGTCTTTCAGGTAAGTAGGGGTAACAAGTGAGTCTACTTCTATATTTCTTTTGGCTCTCCAAGTTTTCCACCAATGAATATAAGGCAATATAAGTGCTAGATTCTGGGTTCTTGGAGTGTTTAGAAGTGTGCTGGGATATCAACTTATACTTCTATAGATTATATAATTACAATGATAATAGACATCATTTACTTCCTACATATATAGATATATTATATTGCATATTATTTTAGTAACATAATTCTACATATATAATATAATTCAATATAATTCTGTGACCAAATAAGCGAATGAGGAAAATTTAAAAAGAAAGGAACTGTATACTAAAACACATGAAGTAGAACTAAAATTGCCATTAAAGTTCACAGATTGGAGAGAGCTATGGGCACCAGGGTAAACAGAGAAGTCTTTCAGAGTAGGTAAGACTTGAGGTTGACTTTTTGTGCAGAAATGAGTTGTTTGGGCTTTGCCAGACTAGCTTGTATCAGAACAACCCTCCCACCAACAATGCTAGAAAAGTGGATTTAAGAACCATTGTTTAAAGGCATTGGAGAGCTCCTAAGTAGCAAGGACTTTAGGGTCCTGTATAAAGGACAGCCCAGAGATGAAAGCATGACATGTAACATTGCCTCATCAACCAAGATATTAGTCAATTCTCAGTAATAACCTACCAACCACACACACACACACACACACACACACACACACACACACACATACCAAACAAAAAAAACCCAGAACCAGACTGCAGACTGATTTACAGCTAAATTCTACCAGAGGTACAAAGTAGAGTTGGTACCATTTTCTCTGAAATTATTCCAAACAATTGAGAAGGAGGGACTCCTCCCTAAATCATTTTATGAAGCCAGAATCATTCTGATACTAAAGCCTGGCATCAATACAACAAAAAATGAAAAACTTCAGGACAATGTTCCTGATGAACATCCAAAATCCTCAGTATAATACTGGCAAACTGAATCCAGTAGCACATCAAAAATCTTATCCACTGCAATGAAGTTGGCTTCAACCTCAGGATGCAAGGTTGGTTCAACACATGCAAATCAATAAATGTAATTCATCTCATAAAGAGAACTAAAGACAAAAACCGCATGATTAATTGAATAGATGCAGAAAAGGCCTTCAACATAATTCAGCATACCTTCATGTTAAAAACTCTCAATAAACTAAGTTTTGAAGGAACATACCTCGAAATATTAAGAGCTAGTTATGACAAACCCACAGACAATATCATACTGAATGGGCAAAAACTGGAAGTATTCCTCTTGAAAACCAACACAAGACAAGGATGCACTTTCTCATCACTCCTATTCAACATAGTATTAGAAGTTCTGGCCAGGGCAAGCAGGTGAGAGAAAGAAATAAAGGGTACTCAAATAGGAAGAGAGGAAGTCAAATCGTCTTTATTTGCAGATGACATGATCTTATATCTAGAAAACCACATCATCTCAGCCCAAAATCTTCTTAAGCTGATAAGCCACTTCAGCGGCATCTCAAGATACAAAACCAATGCACAAAAATCACAAGCATTCTTTTACACCAAATCACAAATGTATTCCTATTCACAATTGCTACAAAGAGAATAAAATACCTACGCATACAGCTAACAAGGGAAACGAAGGACCTCTTCAAGGAAAACAATAAACCATTACTCAAGGAAATCAGAGAGGACACAAACAAATGGAAAAATATTCCATGCTCATGGATAGGAAAAATCAATATTGTAAAAATGGCCATACTGCCCAAAGTAATTTATAGATTCCCATTAAACTACCATTGATATAATTAACAGAAGTAAAAAAGAACCTTTTAAAAATTCATATGGAACAACAACAACAAAAGGCACATGTAGACAAGGCAGTCCTAAGCAAAAAGAGCAAAGCAGTAGGCATCAAGCTACCTAAATTCAAACTATACTAGAAGTAACCAAAACAGCATGGACTGGTACAAAAACAGACACACAGACCAATAGAACAAAATAGAGAAGTCAGAAATAAGACTGAACATCAACCATCTGGTCTTTGACAAACCTGACAAACACAAACAATGGGGAAAGGATTTTCTATGCAATAAATGGTGCTGGGAGAACTGGCTATCCATATGCAGGCAATTAAAACTGGACCCCTTTATTACATCTTATACAAAAATTAAGATGGATTAAAGCCTTAAATATAATACTAAAAAGTGGAAGAATCCTAGAAGAGAATCTAGGCAATACTATTTGGAACATAGGCACAGGCAAAGATTTCATGATGAAGACGCCAAAAGCAATTGCAACAAAAGCAAAAATTGACAAATTGGATCTAATTAAACTAAGGAGCCTCTGCACAGCAAAAGAAATTACCAGCAGAGTGAACAGACAACCTATAGGATGTGAGAAAGTGTTTGCAATCTATCCACCTGACAAAGGTCTAATATCCAGAGTCTGCAAGAAACTTAAATTTACAAGAAAGTAAAAACAGTCCTATTAAAAACTTGGCAAAGGACATGAACAGCCATTTCTTAGAAGAAAACATTTATGTGGCCAACAAACATATGAAAGAAAGCTCAATATCACTGATCATTAGAGAAATGGAAATGAAAACCACAATGAGATACCATCTCATGACAATCAGAATGGCGATTATTAAAAAGTCAAGAAACTATAGGTGCTGAAGAGGTGGCAGAGAAATAGGAATGCTTTTACACTGTTGGTGGGAATGTAAATCAGTCCAACCATTGTGGAAGACAGTGTGGCTATTCCTCAAAGATCTAGAACCAGAAATACCACCTGACCCCACAATCTTATTACTGGATATATACACGAGGAAACAGAAATCATTCTGTTATAAAGATACATGCACGTGTATGTTCATTGCAGCACTATTCACAATAGCAAAGACATGGAATCAACCAAAATGTCCATCAATGATAGGCTGGATAGAGAAAATGTGGTAGTGGCACACATACATTATGGAATACTATGCGGCCATGAAAAGGAATGAGATCATATTCTTTGCAGAGACATGAATGGAGCTGGAAGCCATTATCTTCAAACTAATGCAGGAACAGCAAAACAAACTCCACATGTTCTTACTTAGAAGATGAAGCTGAATGATGAGAACACACGAACATAGGGAGGGGAACAACACACACTGGGGCTTATTGTGGGGGCAGAAAGAGGGACATCATAAGGAAAAACAGCTAATGCATGCTGGGCTTAATATCTAGGTGATGGGTTCATAGCTGCAGCAAACCACCATGACACACATTTACCTATTTAACAAACCTGCACATTCTGCACATGTACACTGGAACTTAAAAAAATACAAATAAAAATTTAAAAATGCAGAAAAACCTGATATTTCTCCAATTTAATTTGCAAGATAACCAGTTTTAGTACCTCTAATTTTTCTTTTTCTGATAATTCTTACTATAATGAATTGTGTGCTTACTTCATTTTTAACTTTATAAACATCAATGATGTATAATTTGTATACAACAAAATGCATAAATTTTAAGAGTGCAGCTTTATTAATTTTTGACAAATCTGTACCTCCATTAACCTCTATCTTGATCAAGATACATCTCCCAGAGACAAGACTTAGGACTAGCTTGCAGCTTCTGCTCAGACAGACAGAGCAAGATGTGGAGACTCACATCGTGAATGTTTGCTCCACGGACTACCACAGGAATATATCATGAAAGCCAAGAGAATCTACACACTCTTTGAAGAAACTGGATCACCACTGCAGCCTCTCTGAGATGCTAAAAAACCATGTCTGCTTGCTTTCTCAGTGGGGAGTCTTGTGGTCTGGGATAAGTTCTCAGCCCTGGTCACCAGCTGCCTGGAAATAGACTCGGTGCTTTTGGAGGGGCACAGTGAGAGTGAGACCAGCCTTTCAGACTGTGGGCTGCATGGGAATAGGGGTGACGCCTGTGACTGCCAGCTTTCCCCCACTTCCTTGGTGACCCATATGACTCAACAAAGGCACTCATAATCCCCTTGGGATACAACTCCATTGGACTGGGAACCACACCCCCATTGCCCACAGCAGCTGCACCAAGCCCTGCCCAAGGAGAGGCTAAGCTCAAACACTCCTATCCCTGCCCCTAGCTGGTGGTCTTTCTTTATCCACCCTGTTAGCCAAAGACAAAGGTCACAATCTCTTGGGAGCTCTATGGCCCTGCCTACCACCTGAGAATCCTGAATACTTAACCAGGTGCCCCTAGGGCAAGTTTTCATCCTCCCTATAGAATCACAGCTGATGCACTCTTGAAAGCACTGTCCCATGGCTAGAGGCCAACCAACACAAAATCAGCACACTAAACAAAAACACAACCAAGGACCTTCACAGAGTCCACTTCACTCTCCTGCTAACTCCACCAAAGCAGATGCTGGTATTCACCGCTGCAAGACCTGAAGATGGATCACATCATAGGACTCTTGCAGATACTCCCGAGTACCCGCCCAGAGCCTGGTATCTCCGCTGGGGGGCTAGAACCAGAAGAGCAAAAACAATTACTGCAGTTTGGCTCTCAGGAAACCCCATTCCTAGGGGAAAGGGGAGAACACCACATCAAGGTAGCACTCCGTGGAACAAAAGACTGAATAGCAGCTCCTGAATCCCAGATCTTTTTTCTGACATAGTCTACCCAAATGAGAAGGAACCAGAAAAACAATTCTGGTAATATGACAAAGCAAGGCTCTTTGACATCCCCAAAATATCATAGCAGCTCACCAGCAATGAATCCAAACCAAGACAAAATCTCTGAATTGGCAGAAAAAGAATTGAGAAGGTTGATTATTAAGCTACTCAAGAAGGCACCAGAGAAAGGGGAAGTCCAACTTAAATAAATTAAAAACATAATGCAAGATATGAAAGGAAAATTCTTCAGTGAAATGGATAGCATAAATAAAAAACCATCACAGCTTCTTGGAAATCAAGGACATTAGAGAAATACAAAGTGCACTGGAAAGTCTGAGCAATAGAATCAAACAAGCGGAAGAAAGAACATCAGCGCTCCAAGACAAGGCTTTTGAATTGCCTAATATGTCACAGACAAAAAAGAATTTAGAAAATGAACAAAGCCTCCAAGAAGTTTGGGACTATACTAAATGTCCAAACCTAAGATTAATTGGTGTTTGTGAGAAAGAAGAGAAATCTAAAAATTTGGAAAACATATTTGAGAAAATAACCAAGGGAAGCTTCCCCAGTTTGCTAGAGATCTAGACATCCAAACACAAGAACTCAAAGAACACCTGGGAAATTCATTGCAAAAAGATCATTGCCTGGGCATATAGTCATCAAGTTATCTAAGTCAAGATGAAGGAAAGAATATTAAGAGCTGTGAGGCAAGAGCATCAGGTAAAACCTATTAGATTAATGGCAGATTTCTCAGAAGAATCCCTAGAAGGATTGGGGTCTTATTTTTAGCCTCCTTAAACAAAACAATTATAAGCCAGGAATTTTGTACCCTGCAAAACTAAGCTTCATAAATAAAGGTCAGATACAGTCTTTTCAAGACAAATGCTAAGGGAATTCACCACTACCAAGCCAGCACTACAAGAACTGCTAAAAGAAACTCCAAATCTTGAAATATATTCTCAAAATACATCAAAATAGAATATCCTTAAAGCATAAATCTCATAGGACCTATGTAACAATAACACAATGCAAAAACAAAGAAACCCGCCCCCCAAACCCCAAGATATTCAGGCAACAGATAGCACAATGAATAGAATAGTATCTCATGTCTCCATAATAACATTGAATGTAAGTGTTCTAAATGCTCCACTTAAAAGATACAGAATGGGCTGGGTGCAGTGGCTCACAACTGTAATCCCGGCACTTAGGGAGTCTAAGGTGGGTAGATCAACTGAGTTCAGGAGTTCAAGACTAGCCTGACCAACATGGTGAACCCCATCTCTACTAAAATACAAAAATTAGCCAGGCATGGTGGCAGGTGCCTGTACTCTCAGCTATTCAGGAGACTGAGGCAGGAGACAGAGGTTGCAGTGAACAGAGATCATGATATTGCACACCAACCAGGGCAACAAGAGCAAAACTCCGTCACAAAAACAAAAACAAAAACAAAAAAAAAATGGAATGGCAGAATGGATGAGACATACACTAACCAAGTTTCTGAGGTCTTCAGGAGATTCACCTAACACATAAGGACTCATGTAAACTTAAGATAAAGGGTTGGAAAAAGATATTCCATGAAAATGGACACCAAAAGTGAGCAGGAGTAGCTATTCTTATATCAGACAAAACAAACTTTAAAGTAATAGCATGAAAAAAGACTATATCAGACAAAACAAATTTTAAAGTAATAGCATTAAAAAAGACTAACAGAGACAGCATATAATGGTAAAAGGACTAGTCCAACAGGAAAATATCACAATTGTAAATATATAGGCACCTAACACTGGAGCTCTCAAACTTATTTAAAAAATTACTACTAGACCTAAGAAATGAGATAGCAACACAGTAATAGAGGGGGACTTTAATACTCCACTGACAGCACTACACAGGTCATCAAGACAGAAAGTCAACAAAGAAACAATGGACTTAAACTATACACTACAACAAATGGACTTAACAGATATGTACAGAACATTCTACCCAACAACTGCAGAACATACATTTTATTAATCAGCTCATGGAGCATTCCCCAAGATAGACAATATAATAGGCCACAAAACAGGTCTCAGTGGAAATAAGAAAATCAAAATTATATCAAGTGCTATCTCAGACCACAGTGGAATAAAATTGGAAATCAACTCTTAAAAAGAACTCTCAAAACCATGCAAATACATTGAAATTAAATAACTTGCTCCTGAGTGATCATTGGGTCAAAAATGAAATCAAGATGGAAATTAAAAATGTCTTTGAACTGAACAATAATAGTGACATAACCTATCAAAATCTCTGGGACTCAGCAAAAGCAATGCAAAGAGAAAAGCTGATAGCATTAGATGCCTACATCAAAAAGTCTGAAAGAGCACAAATAGACAATCTAAGGTTACACGACACAGAACTGGAGAAACAAGAACAATCCAAACCCAAACACAGCAGAAAAAAGAAATAACAAAGGTCAGAGCAGAACTAAATGAAATTGAAACAAGCAGAAAATACAAAAGATAAACCAAAAGCCTATTCTTTGAAAAGATAAAATTGATAGACCATTAGCGAGTTTAACCAAGAAAAGAAGAGAGAAGGTCCAAATAAGCTCAGTTAGAAACAAAACAGGAGATATTACAACTGATAACACAGAAATACAAAAGATTATTCAAGTCTACTGTGAACATCTTTACACACATAAATTAGAAAGCCTAGCAGAGATGGATAAACTCTTGGAAATATACAACCTTCCTAGATTAAACTGGAAAGATATGGAATCTGTGAACAGGTGAATAACAAGCAGCGAGATTGAAATGCTAATAAAAAAATTTCCAAAAGAAAAAAGTCCAGGACCAGACAGATTCACAGCTGAATTCTATCAGACATTCAAAGAACTGAAACTATAGACATATCCCTGATGAACATAGATGCAAAAATTCTTAAAGAAATATTGGTGAACTGAATTCAACATCATATCAAAAAGATAATCAACCATGATCAGGTGGATCTCATACCAGGGATGCAGGGATGGTTTAACAAACACAAGTCAATAAATGTGATACACCACATAAACAGAATTAAAAACAAAAATCAATGATCATCTCAATAGATGCAGAAAAAGCATTTGACAAAATGCAGCATCTCTTTATGATTAAAACTTCAACATAATCAGTATAAAAGGCACATACCTTTTACAACAATAAAAGGCATCTACAACAAATCCATAGCCAACATGATACTGAATGGGGAAAAGTTGAAAGCATTCCCACTGAGAATAGGAACGAGACAAGGATGCCCACTTTTAAACCTTCTGTTCAACATATTGCTGGGAGTCCTAGCCAGAGCAATCAGACAAGAGAAAGAAATAAAGGGCATCTAAATCAGTAAAGAGAAAGTCAAACTGTCATTGCTTACTGATGATATGATTGTATGCCTAGAGAACCCTAAAAACTCACCCCAAAAGCTCCTAGAACTGGTAAATGAATTCAGCAAAGTTTCAGTATACAAAGTTAATATACGCAAATCAGTAGCTGTGCTATACACCAACAGCAACCAAGCTGAGAATCAAATCAAGGACTCAACCCTTTTCACAAGAGCTGCAAAAATAAATAAAATAAAGTACTTAGAAATATACCTAACCAAGGATGTGAAAGACCTCTACAAGAAAAATACAAAACACTGCTGAAAGAAATCATAGATGACACAAAGAGATGGAAACATCCCAAGCTCATGGATGGGTAGAATCAATATTGTGAAAATGACCATATTGTTGGAAGGAATCTACAAATTCAATGTAATTCTCATCAAAATACCACTATCATTCTTCACAGAACTAGAAAAAAAATCCTAAAATTAATATGAAACCTAAAAAGAGCCCGCATAGCCAAAGCAAGACTAAGCAAAAAGAACAAATCTGGAGGCATCACATTACCAGACTTTAAACCATACTATAAGGCCATAGTCACCAAAACAGCATGGTAATGATATAAAAATAGGTACATAAGTCAATGGACAGAATAGAGAACCCAGAAATAAAGCCAAATACTTATGGTCAACTTATCTTCAACAGGCAAACAAAAACATAAAGTAGAGAAAGGACGCCCTATTCAACAAATGGTGCAGGCATAATTGGCAACTCACATGTAGAAGAATGAAACTGGATCCTCATCTCTGATCTTATACAAAAATCAACTCAAGCTGGAACAAAGACTTTAAGACCTGAAACCATAAGGATTCTAGAAGATAACATCGGAAAAGCTAAAGACTTTATGACCAGGAACCCAAAAGCAAATGCAACAACAACAAAAAAAGATAAATAGATGGGACTTAACTAAAAAGCTTCTGCACAGCAAAAGAAATAATCAGCAGAATTAACAGACAACCTTCAGAGTGGGAGAAAATCTTCACAATCTATACATCTGACAAAGGACTAATATCCAGAATCTACAGGGAACTCAAAGTAATCAACAAAGAAAAATTAAACAATTTTATCAGAAAGTGGGTTAAGGACATGAGTAGACAATTCTCAAAAGAAGATATACGAATGGCAGACAAGCATCTGGAAAAATGCTCAACATCACTAATTATCAGGGAAATGCAAATCAAAACTACAATGCAATACCACCTCACTCTTGCAAGAATGGACATAATCAAACAATAAAAAAATAATGGATGTTGCTATGGATGTGGTAAAAACAGAACACTTTTATACCGTTGATGGGAATGTAAACTAGTACAACCACTATGGAAAACAGTGTGGCAATTCCTTAAAGAACTAAAAGTAGATCGACCATTTGATCCAGCAATCCCACTATTGGGCATCTACAAAGAGGGAAAGAAGTCATTATGCAAAAATGATACTTGCACACACATGTTTACAGCAACACAATTTGCAATTGCAAAAATATAGAACCAGCCCAAATGCCCATCAATCAATGAGTGGATAAAGAAAATGTGATATATAAATACAATGGAATACTACTCAGCCATAAGAAGGAATGAATTAATGGCATTAGCAGCAACCTGGATGGGATTGGAGACTATTATTCTAAGTGAAGTAACTTGGGAATGGAAAGCCAAACATTATTCATTCTCACTCATATGTGGGAGCTAAGCTATGAGGATGCAAAGATATAAGAATGAAACATTAGACTCTGGGGACTTGGGGGAAAGAGTCAGGGTGGCAACGAATAAAAGACTACACATTGGTTACAGGTATACTGCTTGCGTGATGGGTGCCTGAAATCTCAGAAATCATCACTAAAGAACTTGCTCATGTAACCAAACACCACCAGTTCCCCCAAAACCTCGCAAAATTAAAAAATTAAAAATAAAAGTAAAAAATTAAAAATAAAAAAAATAAGAACAGAAAAAAAGATGCATCTCCAAAAAAGTTTTCTCATGCCATTCCCAGTGAAAACCCTGCCTTCCAAGCAACTACTGATATAGTTTCTATCACCATAGTTTAGTTTTACTGTTCTAGAGATTTATATAAATGGAACCATTCAGGATTTACTCTTTTGTGTCAGGTTTCTTTGGTATGCATAGTATTTATGAGATTTCTAGAAGTTGTTGCATGTATTAGTAATTCTTTCATGTTTATTGTGAACTCATATTTCATTGTATGAATATACCACATTCTCTTATTGATAAATGTTAAATTGTTTCTACATTGTGGCTGTCATGAATAAAGATGTTAAGAGCATTCATTAAAAAAAAAAATAGATATTAGCCAATTCTAACGTAGCAGCTGAGAAGGTTTTGGTGATCATGGGGCTGAGGGAACAATGAAGTCCAGCATCTGCGAAGGGAGGAAGGCCGCCATAAGTTCTTGAGGCTTTAACACCCTTAAAAGCTACATTCAAGGAGTAATAACAAACTAGAGATAGGCCAACTCTCACAGAGACTAAAACTCCATTTAAATCATCTCAATTCCAGGTTAGAGAAAGACCTGTTCCTACTTTAATTGCCACAAGCAAAAGGGAATCCACTTTGGAGAAATATAAAATCATTCAGAGCCTTAAAGTGATGGTTTGTATTTAATTTATATAAACAGAACAAAAACAAACCTAGGCAAACAAAATATACAGAAACTAAACAAGAGGACAAAAGTCTATAGAAATTCACACATAAAAAAACCTCATATTCTAGTTATTAAACACAAGTTACTGTGACTACTCTGCTCAAGAAATTAACAAAATAGAGAATTTTAGCACAGTGTGAAAATGATGAAATAATGTCATATGGAAATTTCAAAATTGAAAAATAGTACATAGTTTTAAGAAATTAGTAGATGGGTTTATCAGCAAATTAGGCACAATTTAAATGTTTAAAAGCAATAGACTGGGTCGGGTGTGGTGGTTCACACCTATAATTCCAGCTACTTAGGAGGCTGAGGTGGGAAGATTGTTTGAGCCTGTGATTGCACCACTGTACTCTGGAACCTGGGAAACAGCTAGAAAAAAAAGTAGACAGAAACATGGAAATAAAATGTAGAAAAGAGCATAAAAGATGTATGGGATATTTTGTAAAAGGTGTAATATTTATGTCATTGAAGTTCATAAGGCCAGGAGAGAGAGAATGAGTAAAAGGCAATATTTGATGAGCCATTGCTAAGATTTTTCCAATACTGACAAGACATCAAGCTATAAGATCTAAGAACTGCTTCAAACTCAAAGTAGGTTAAATACAAGACTCTCAAGCCGAAGTGTGTTTACAACAGTAAAACTGTTGAAAGCTAAACACAAGATCTGAAAAGTGATAGAAAAAAAAAATGAGCTTCAAAAGAAGTGAGGATATCATATAGAAACAATGGAAGCCAGAGGACTCTAATTGACATGCTGGGGAAAATATCACTACCAACTTATTTTATACCCAGTGCAAATATTCTCAAAAAGCAGCTAAAGAAAAGATAATTTCAGACACACCCAAACAGTGAATTTTCTACCATTAGATCTACACTGAGATGAAGAATGACAAATCTTTTTCAAATAAAAAGAACATGATCCAGATAGGAACATGGAAATACAAGAAGAATTAAAGAACAATGGAAAGAGTAAATATGTGGGCAAATCTAAGTGAATATATCCTGTGTGAAATAAATAAAACAATATTTTGTTGGGATTAAATTATATTTAAAATGTGTCAATAAAAGCCCAAAAGGAGGAAAGCACAGATGGAACCAAAATGTCTTTGAGTTGTCTGAGATGTTGTACATCTATTAATTTATACTGAACTTTAGTAAGTTAAAGATTTATGTCATAATCTGTAGGATAAACATTTGAAGAGTAGTGAATACAGGTGAAAATTTTTGTTTTGCTTTGGGTTTGCCCAGAAGCGGGTCCTGAGACAAGGGTTTAAATGAAAGTAGTTTATCTGAGAGATGATCCCAGTAAATACCAGAGCAGGGGTGGGGCAGCAAGACATGGGTAGGAGGGAAGCCAGTGAAGGGCGCCTTATCAGGAAAAGTACCTATGGGAGCAATAAGAGCTTTCCACTAGGGAACATTGGAAGCACATTACATTCATCTAAGGGGCAATCCTATCGTTACTTATTTCAGAGTTGATAATTTCCTGGCACTTCTGTCCTGCTTAGTATATAAGCACAGAGGACTTCAGTGGTAAAAGATTCTTCAAGCCTGGAGTCACAAATGTGGGCAGTTGGAAGTTGGGCTACAGTACAAGGAAATTACAAACTCAAAGAAGACATGAATGAAACAGACTCCAAGAGGATATGAATATAACAGATGCTGCAATACCCAGCCAAATGTGTACATGTATGTGCCGAAGACATATGGAAGAAAACACATGAGTACAATGGCCCCAAACTAGAAATAGTCCAGATTTTTCAATAGTAGAATGAATTAATGTTCATGCATTCATACAATGGCATATTATATAGCAATGAAGGCAAACTATAGCTATAAACATGATTATGCATGTATTTCACAAACATAATGGTGAGCGAAAGAAGTCATATGTTACAGAATTAATACTGAAAATACCATATTTAAATAAACTTCTGAAATCTACAGGATATGTGGGGAATCAGGAAGAAACTGGTCTATGGAAACTGGAAGATCCATGTTAGATATTAAGCTCAATTAGTGGGTTGAGACTAGTTGTGGGAAGCTGAGGAATTTGTCCTTGACATTACAGGTAACAAAAATTCATGTTTACATGTGAAACTCCAGGCTCTGTTCCAATTGCCATCTCTCACTTTTCACACATAATCCCACACTTTAGACAGTAGAAATCACATATACTTTACTAACTTGATAAAATGTATATATAAGGGTTCTTTAGTAGGATGGAACTAATAGGATAAATGTATATATGTTTGGGCATTTATTAATGATATTGACTGACAGGATCACAAGGTGAAGTCCCACAATAGGCTGTCTGCAAACTGAGGGGCAAGGAAGCCAGTCTGAGGTCTCAAAACCTCAAAAGTAGGGAAGCTGACAGTGCAGCCTTCAGTCTGTGGCCAAAGGCCCAAGAGCCCCTGGCAAACCAGTTGTGTAAGTCCAAGAGTCCAAAAGCTGAAGAACTTGGAGTCTGATGTTCAAAGGCAAAAAGCATACAGAGAGAAAGATGGAGACCAGAAGACTCAGCGAGTCTGCTCATACCACTTTCTTCGCCTGCTCTATTCTAGCTGCTCTGACAGCTGATTAGAGGGTGCCCACCCAGATTGAGAGTGAGTCTGCCTCTCCTAGTCCACTGACTCAAATGTTAATCTTTTTCTGGAATACCGTCACAGACACATCCAGGAACAACACTTTGCATCCTTCAATCCAGTCAAGCTGACATTCAGTATTAACCATTAGAATGTATAACACAGGTAGGAACTTAATGGGTTGTGAAGAAATTAAAGCCAGCAATGGATAGGGAACTTCACTTAAAATAAAAATGTGGACAATATTACATACTTCATCTGCCATTGTGAAAATCATATATTTGTTAATTTCCAACTTCTATATTAAAGGTGTTAAACTATGTACCAAGAACATAATGATGACTTCAGCTATGTGAGCATATCTGACCCAAAGTAGAAACTCAATATCTGTGGTTGATTAAAAGAGGGTGTGAGCAGAGAGGCAGGTTTAAAATACCTTAGTCTAATTTTTGGAGGCAAATGTTTTGAATACAAATATGAACATATTTTAATAACATTGTGTGTTTGGGGGGACAAGGCAACATACATTTAAGGAGATTCCATTGTTGTGGCAGACAGAAGCTTTTAGTGAAGAGAGCGTTATTCTGATCCATCTGCCACTTCATCTTTTTTTTTTTCCTGTCTAACACAAAAGGCAAGTGAAAATTAAAATGGAAACTTCTGGAGGGGGCAGGTAATGAGTATTCTAATTATTAAAGATGCCTTTCAAGACTTCAGATAACACAGGGTTGAAACTGTCTCTCTTCAGATCCCATTAACAACAAAACAACTCTGCCTGAGAATGTCATGAGGGTGTTTCATGCCCAGCCTTCTCTGTCAGCCACAACCCAAAGAAAAGAGAAAGTGAAGTGCCTCTTTGGTTAGATTGTGCCTTGTTTTTGGAAATGAAGTTTCTTATTGTTAAGGTAAGACAAAAAGTATCCTCTTAGCAGTGCATATTTGCCTGTGAGGCACTTTTTAGCAAATGATTATCTGAAGGCAGCTTTATTCCTTTATATATGGAAGGCAGGACAGATGGTGTGATTGACGCAACCAGATATATTCTGCAGTTGGGCGAGTGAAAGATTTCTCCAATTTCCAAAGGGTCATGCAGTGGAGATAGGATTATTTTTTCATAATAATAGAAATCCGTACAAATTTAATGGTGATTGTTTATTGACTGTTGCAAGAACAGTTTACCTCCTCATGAACAAAATACCGCTTTCAAATTCCAATCACTTCAGCTAACACTGTCAGCAGAAAGGACTAGATTCAATTGACCGTGACAACTAGCTCCATGTTTTAGAACATTGCTTTAAAATCCAAGACCATGTCTGCATAGCATTTGATTTTGCAAAAGCCAGTGCTCACAGGTGGTCACAGTCAGCAGCCAGAGGGGAGAGGACTACCAATCCCTACTACCTGGTTTCCTGAGCTGTCCAACTTTTGCTTTCCGGCTGGATACCATATTCGGGGCTTCTAATAATGTCTATGCTGACATGCAGACAAGCTCTGTTAGAGAGCAGAACACAAACACATGGGCAGTGCTAGAAAGCTGCCTGTTAGGTGTAACAAAGGAGCCCTCAGCACAGTACCAGCATATGGAAAGCAAACATGAAATGATTCCATGCTCCAGCTTAGGAAGTGTGCAGACTGTTTATATGGAGCTCAAAGTGCTGGGTGGTGACAAGCTCCTTTGCTCACTCTGAAAATACTAGCTAGCTTGTCTTTCTCGGACAAAACATGACTAATGTTGAACAAAATTATTTATTTTCCTTCTTACTCTTCTATTTTGCTTTGGCCCTTAGTCTACTCTCTGGTTCCCAATCAACATGGGTTTGCAGAATGTGAGCGTGTATATATGTAAAAAATAAATGAATAAATTTTAAAAGCTCCTTCTTGAACTTCTCTGCATTGATCAATTGCTTTTCTTTCCTTAAGAAAGTTGTTTTCTCTGTTATGGCCTTCCCATGCAATGCCATTGCTCCAGGAAAAAAACAACGATAATTTGAGGAATTGCACTTGTATCTTTAGAGACCTCTGAGGATTTTCCCCGGATGCTGGTACTTGGGTGGCACTCAGTGCAGTGGACAGCTGCTGGAGGATTGTGTCTTGTGGCTTCACTTCTTTTCTTCTGGAAGCAAACAAGGCATGATGGAGAGAGAAACTCTTCTTTCTCAGCTGCTTTGGAACATTGATTGTATGGTAATTATAGAACTCAAAGGGAGCCCGTGAAAGCTGCATCAGCACTTCTAAGTTTTCTTTTTCCAGATTTTTATAACCCAACCATAGATACTAACTAGCAGGAAGAAATGAAACACATACTATCTAAAAGGAAATGATGTTTTAAAAAATTTTCTTTCTGTAGGAAAGGAGAGTTGTGTTAGTCCCTGTTCTTTTATGAGCTTTTCCAATAATCATGACAATAATGATCATGATGAATTCTTCCCTTCCTAAGTTGAACACTTTTGCTTTCTTTAATCCATAGCATTAATATAAATAATCTCAAATTTAATTCTTTGAATATTCTTTTGTTCTTTCAATTCAGCCTGTGGCTTAGCTGAGATGAAAATCCAATAAACATTCTACATAATTCAAATTTTAAAATTCTATTCTGATTCTCCTATCTAATCATTTCTCTATCCAGTTGCCGTGAATTTATAGAGTGGCTTCTTCCCATTTGCCAATCACTTTGCTAGGCAATAAGGACCTGCATGGATAAGGCAGCACCTTGACTCTCCAAAGTAACAGATAGTCTTAAGACACTGTGGTTGAAACAATGATAGAGGTGGTGATTTTGCAACATGGTATTATGGAGAACAGGGGCTTTGAGTGGGAGATAGACTGGTCTCAGGGAAGACCTACTGTACAAAGTGACCCCTTAGCTAAGTTTTAAAGATGAGAACTGAGCAATGAAGAGTGATGTCAGGCATTCCAGATAGAGAGAGCAACAGGACCCAAGGCATGGCAAAATGGTAAACAGGTTAGTTAGCAGTGCTGAGAGGCAGAGGTAGGTGAGAGGTAAGAGTGAAGTGGCTGTTAGAAGATAGATCCTGGAGGATCTTTTAAACTAGAGTAGAGGCTGGGCTACTGTTGTAAAGCTATTATTGACATCCGTGTTAAAGTTAGCAAAGGACTGAGCTAGGGCAGCGTTAGTTATATTGACAAGCGAGGAAGATAAGAATTTGAAACATTGAGGGGTTGGGAAAAGTTTAGGATGCCTCTGAGGTTTCTACCCTAGGCTTTGGCATGGATGTTGATTTGCTTGTAGAGGGTAAGATGCTGATGTACACAGTTTCAGCTTGGCTGGTTTGAGGTGCCTGTGGGTATCCAGGTCAGCATACCCCACAGAGAGTTGGATTTGTGTCTGAGGCTTAGGAGAGAAGATCTGGCCTGAAGATAAGAAGTTGTAAGTCATGAATATCTAGGTGGTGGTTAAAACCACAAATGTGGACATATTAGATTATCCAGGGGAGAGAGACAAGAGGAGGAGAGCAGGATACTGCATATAGAACCATGAGGAAGACCATCTTTCAAAGGGAGGATGGAGGAAAAGAATGTGTAAAGAAGACAGAGTAGGAATCATGAAGGAAGTATGAAGAGAACCAGGTAAGCACATTGTTGTGGAAGCCAAAAGAGCAGATTACATTTAATGAGGGAGCAAGCAATAAATGCTGCAGAGAGGCCTAAGATAATAAAATCTGAAATGTATCCAACAGATTTGACTCATCTTAGCATTCTAAGCCCTAACCTACCCTTCTCCCAAAGTTGCTGCCTTCCTCCCCCCATCACCTATATCTGGTATTTCTCCCCACGTTATCCTTCCCCACCCCCCACTGTCCCTCCCCTAGTCCTCTCCAACTGACCGCAATGTGTGATGATGCTCCCCTCCTGTGTCCATGTGTTCTTTTTTTTTTTTTTTTTTTTGAGACAGAGTTTCGCTCTTGTTACCCAGGCTGGAGTGCAATGGCACGATCTCGGCTCACCGCAACCTCCGCCTCCTGGGTTCAGGCAATTCTCCTGCCTCAGCCTCCTGAGTAGCTGGGATTACAAGCACGCACCACCATGCCCAGCTAATTTTTTGTATTTTTAGTAGAGATGGTGTTTCACCATGTTGACCAGGATGGTCTTGATCTCTTGACCTCGTGATCCACCCGCCTCAGCCTCCCAAAGTGCTGGGATTACAGGCGTGAGCCACCACACCTGGCCTGTGTCCATGTGTTCTAATTGTTCAACACCCGCCTATGAGTGAGAACATGCAGTGTGTGATTTTTCTGTTCTTGTGTCAGTTTGCTGAGAATGATGTTTCCAGATTCATCCATGTCCCTATGAAGGACATGAGCTCATTGTTTTTTATGGCTGCATAGTATTCAATGGTGTATATGTGCCATATTTTCTTTATCCAATCTATTGTTGATGGACATTTGGGTTGGTTCCAGGTCTTTGCTATTGCAAACAGTGCCACAGTGAACATATGTGTGTATGTGTCTTTATAATAGAAAAATTTACAATTCTTTGGGTATATACCCAGTAATGGGATTGCTAGGTTAAATGGTATTTCTATTTCTAGATCCATGAGGAATCACCACACTGTCTTCCACAATGGTTGCACTAATTTGCACTCCCACCAACAGTGTAAAAGTGTTCCTGTTTCTCCACATCCTCTCCAGCATCTGTTGTCTCCAGATTTTTTAATGGTCGCCATTCTAACTGATGTGAGGTGGTATCTCAATGTGGTTTTGATTTGCATTTCTCTAATGACCAGTGATGATGAGCATTTTTTTGTATGTTTATTGGTCTCATAGATGTCTGCTTTGTAAAGTGTCTGTTCATATCCTTCGCACACTTTTGAATGGGCTTTTTTTTTTTTCTTGTAAATCTATTTTAGTTATTCATAGATTCTGGATATTAGCCCTTTGTCAGATGGGTAGATTGCAAAAATTTTTTCCCATTCTGTTGGTTGCTGGTTCACTCTAATGATTGTTTCCTTTGCTGTACAGGAGATCTGGAGTTTAATTAGACCCCATTTGTCTATTTTGGCTTTTGTTTTCATTGCTTTTGATGTTTTAGTCATGAAGTCCTTGCCTATATGTATGTCCTGAATGGTTTTGCCTAGGTTTTCTTCTAGGGTTTTTATGGTGTTAGGTTTTATGTTTAGATCTGTAATCCATCTGGAGTTAATTTTAGTGTAAGGTGTTAGGAAAGGGTCCAGTTTCTGCTTTCTGTACATTGCTAGCCAGTTTTCCCAACACCACTTATTACACAGGGAATCCTTTCTCCATTGCTTGTTTTTGTCATGTTTGTCAAAGATCAGATGATTGTAGATGTGTGGTGTTGCTTCTGAGGCCTCTGTTCTGTTCCATTGGTCTATGTCTCTGTTTTGGTGCCAATACCATGCTCTTTTGATTACTGTGGCCTTGTAGTATAGTTTGAAGTTAGGCAGCGTGATGCCTCCAGCTTTGTTGTTTTTGATTAGGATTGTTTTGGCTATGCGGGCTCTCTTTTATTTCCATATGAAATTTGAAGTGGTTTTTTCCAGTTCTGTGAAGAAGGTCATTGGAAGCTTGATGGGGATAGTGTTGCATCTTTAAATTACTTTGGGCAGTATGGCCATTTTCACAATGTTGATTCTTCCCAACCATGAGCATGGAATCTTTTTCCATCTGTTTGTGTCCTCTCTTATTTCATTGAGCAGTGGTTTGTAGTTCTCCTTGAAGAGGTCCTTTACATCCTTTGTTAGTTGTATTTCTAGGTATTTTATTCTCTTTGTAGCTATTGTGAATGGGAGTTCACTTTTGATTTGGCTCTCTTTAAGTCTGTTTTTGGTATATAGGAATGCTTGTGATTTTTGCACATTGATTTTGTATCCTGAGACTGCTGAATTTGCTTATCAGTTTCAGGAGATATTGGGCTGAGATGACGGAGTCTTCTAATTATACAATTATGTCATCTGCAAATAGAGACAATTTGGCTTCCTCTTTTCCTAATTGAATACATTTTATTTCTTTTTCTTGCCTGATTGCTCTGTTAGAGCTTCCAATACTATATTGAATAGGAGTGGGGAGAGAGGACATCCTTGTCTTGTGCCAGATTTCAAAGGGAATGCTTCCAGTTTTTGTCCATACAGTATGATATTGGCTATAGGTTTGTTGTAAATAGCTTTTATTGTTTTGAAATATGTTCCCTCGATACCTAATTTATTGAGAGTTTTTAGCATAAAGGGCTGCTGAATTTTGTCGAAGGCCTTCTCTGCATCTATTGAGATAATCATGTGTTTTTTGTTTTTGGTTCCATTTATGTGATGAATTACATTTATAGGCTTGTGTATGTTGAACCAGCCTTGCATCCCTGGGATGAATCCTACTTGATGATGATGAATAAGCTTTTTGATTTGCTGTTGCATTCTGTTTGCCAGTATTTTATTGAAGATTTTTACGTTGATGTTCATCATGGATATTGGGCTGAAGTTTTCATTTTTAGTTGCATATCTGCCTGGTTTTGGTATTAGGATGATGTTGGTCTCATAAAATTAGTTGGGGAAAATTTCTTCTTTTTGTATTGTTTGGAATGGTACTGGCTCGGAAGGAATGGTACCAGCTCCTCTTTGTTCGTCTGGTAGAATTCGGCTGTAAACCCATCTGGAGCTGGGCTTTTTTTAGTTAGTAGGCTATTAATTGCTGCTTTAACATCAGCCCTTGTTATTGGCCTATTCAGGGTTTAGTCTTGGGAGAATGCAAGTGTCCAGGAATTTATCCATTTCTTCCAGATTTAGTGGTTTGTGTGCATAGAGTTGTTTGTAGTAATCTCTGATGGTAGTTTGTATTTCTATGGAATCAGTGGTGATGTCCCCTTTATCGTTTTTTATTGCATCTATTTGATTCTTCTCTCTTTTCTTTTTTATTAGTCGGGCTAGCGGTCTGTTTATTTTGTTGATCTTTTCAGAAAACCAGCTCCTGGATTTGTTGATATTTTGAAAGTTTTTTTGTGTCTCTATCTCCTTCAGTTCAGCTCTGATCTTAGTTATTTCTTGTTTTCTGCTAGCTTTGGAGTTTTTTTTTTTTTATCTTGCTCCTCTAATTCTTTCAATTTTGATGATATGTTGTTGATTTTAGACCTTTCCTTGCTCCTCATATGGGCATTTATTGCTATGAATTTCCCTCTAGACACTGCTTTAAATGTGTCCCAGAGATTCTGGTATGTTGTGTCTTTGTTCTCATTGGTTTTGAAGAACATCTTTATTTCTGCCTTCATTTCATTTTTTATCCAGTCAACATCAGGAGCCAGTTGTTCATTTTCCATGAAGTTGTGTGGTTTTGAGTTTGTTTCTTAATCCTGAGTTCTAATTTGATTGCACTGTGGTCTGAGAGACTGTTTGTTATGATTTCTGTTCTTTTGCACTTGTTGAGGAGTGATTTACCTCCAATTATGTGATCAATTTTAGAGTAAGTGTGATGTAGTGCTGAGAAGAATGTGTATTCTAAGGATTTGGGATGGAGAGTTCTGTATATGTCTGTTAGGTTTGCTTGGTCAAGATCTACGTTCAAGTCTTGGATATCCTTGTTAATTTTCTGTCTCACTGATCTGTATAATATTGAGAGCAGAGTGTTAACATCTCCCACTATTATTATGCAGGAGTCTAAGTCTCTTTGTAGGTTGTTAAGGACTTGCTTTATGTATCTGGGTGCTTCTGTATTGGGTGCATATATATTTAGGACAGTTAGTTCTTCTTGTTGTATTGATACTTTTACCATTATGTAATGCCCTTTTTTGTCTCTTTTGATTTTTGTTGGTTTAAAGTCCATCTTATCAGAGACTAGGATTGCCACCCCTCCTTTTTTTTTTTGCTTTCCATTTGCTTGGTAAATCTTCCATCCCTTTATTTTGAGTCTCTGTGTGTCTTTGTGTGCAAGGTGGGTCTCCTGAATACAGCACACTGATGGTTCTTGGCTTTTTATCCAGTTTGCCATTCTGTATCTTTTTTTATTGGGGTATTTAGTTCATTTACATGTAATGTTAATATTGTTATGTGTGAATTTGATCCTGTCATTTTATCACTGGTTGGTTGTTTTGCCCTTTGGTTGGTGTAATTTCTTCATTGCATCATTGGTCTTTACCATTTGGTTCTTTTTTTGCAGTGGCTGGTACTGTTTTTTCCTTTCTGTGTTTAGTGCTTCCCTCAGGAGCTCTTGTAGGGCAGGTCTGGTAGTGACAAAATCTCTCAGCAGTTGCTTGTCCATAAAGGATTTTATTTCTCCATCACTTATGAAGCTTGGTTTGGCTGGATATGAAATTCTGGGTTGCAGGTTTTTTTCTTTAAGGATGTTGAATATTGGCCCCCACTCTCTTCTGGCTTTTAGGGTTTCTGCCAAGAGATCCACTGTGAGTCAGATGTGCTTCCCTTTGGGAGTGACCCGGCCTTTCTCTCTGTCTGCCCTCAGTATTTTTTTCCTTCTTTTCAACCCTGGTGAATCTGATGATTATGTGCCTTGGGGTTGCTCTTCTAGACAAGTATCATTGTGATGTTCTCTGTATTTCCTATATTTGAATGTTAGCCTGTCTTACAAGGTTGGAGAAATTCTCCTGGATAATATCCTGAAGAGTGTTTTCCAGCTCGGATTCATTCTCCCCATCATATTCCGGTACACCAATCAAGTGTAGATTAGGCCTTTTCACATAATCCCATATTTCTTTAGGGCCTTGTTCATTCCTTTTAACTCTTTGTTCTCTTTTCTTGCCTTCTCATCTTGTTTCATTGAATTGATCTTCAATCTCTGATATCCTTTCTTCTGCTTGATCTATTTGGCTATTGAAACTTGTGTATGCTTCACGAAGTTCTTGTGCTATGTTTTTCAGCTCCATCAAGTCATTTATGTTCTCGTCTAAGCTGCTTATTCTAGTTAGCATTTCATCTAACAGTTTTTCAAGGTTTTTAGTTTCTTTGCATTGGGTTAGAACATGTTCCTTTAACTCAGAGAAGTTTGTTATTACCCAACTTCTGAAGCCTGCTTATGTCAATTTGTCAAATTTGTTCTCTGTCCAGCTTTGTTCCCTTGCTGGCGAGGAGTTGTAATCTTGTGGTGGGGGAGAGGCGTTTTGGTTTTTGATGGTTTCATTCTTGCACTGGTTTTCTCCCATCTCATTGGATTTACATAGTTTTGATCTCAGGTAGCTGCTTGGGGAGGTGGCCTTTCCTTTGCCTGCAGAGGTGCTGCTGGGCTACCATGGGTTCAGTGGAACTGCTGTGTCTTTTATTTACTCAGGAAAATTAGGCCAGCTTCTACAATGGCGGCTGCCCCTCCTCCAGCTGAGCTGGATTGTTTCTGGTCGCTCTCTAGGTGCGAAACTCTGGCTTTCTAGGTTCCAAACTCTGGTGTAAGAGTTTTTCAGCCTGCTGGGCTTTGTGCAGGGGTGGGGGGAACCCATCCTGCCCTATGAGCTGTTTCCCTGTTTTCAGTTCCCCTTCCCTCTGGGGGGAGGGTAGATCAATCCAGCCTGCTTTCTGGCTTTTGCATCAGCCAGTGCTTCTGCTTAGATCTATGCTGACAGCCCGGGGCTCTGGCCAAAGTTGCTGTTCTGCCCTGTTCCAGCAGCTCGCTGAGGCTTTCAGCCCCATGACGATCTCCTGTTCTGTGGGTTGTAGAGGGCTTGGGTGGAGCGCTGTATCTGAGCCAAAGTCCCAGAGTGGGAGATCCTCTGGTCCTCCAGTTGGTTGCACATACCTCCTGGGTGGGGCAGTTCCCCGCCTTGCCTCAACTTGCCCTATTTGGTTTATATCCACTGTCCAACCAGACCCATAAAATGAACCTGGTACCTTGTTTAAAATTGTGGAGACCACTCGGTTTCTGTGTCTCTCTCACTGGAAGCTGGTTTCCAGAGCTGTCTCTTATTCGGCCATCTTGGGATCTCCCAGAGTTCTTTTTACCAAGCCAGTTGATCTTTATTGAAAATGTTATTAAAAGAGAGAAAACAGTGGGAATCAGATGCATGCACATGATGTGCTAATGGTTATCTTATTTGCTGCCCCTCTGGGGCTAAGATTAAGCTCTCAACAAGGTTGCAGTCCTAGTGCCTGTTTCTCTGCATGATTCCACAATAGATCAGGGTTGACAGTGCTCTATGCAGGTAGTGCAACAATTCCAGGTGTCACAGTTAAAATCATACCATTCCATCAGCCATGTAGCATCTCCTTCATCCTGCACCAAGATGATCCAGAATTAGAGGTTTTCAGTATTTTATGAACACTTAAAGATTACTCATATCAAACTTCCATGTTTCAGGGACGTCTTCACTATGCATGCAGAGTTGATGTGTTAGGTGGGGATGTCTAACCCTTCCCCAGATTGCTTCAAGGTGTGGTCTCATATTAAAATAGCTAAACTGGTCTTTTTAAAAATTGTAGATTTATGGTTTCTCATCACTAGTGTGGTGGGGGCTGTCCAAGGTCTGCCTCCACAGCTTCTAATCTGCTCCTGACTTCAAGGCTTCACATATGTGGTGGGCATAAAAGGCATGGCAGAAATATCCCTTTTAAGTGGCTATTTTCTCATTTTAAAAATGGCTTAACAAGACAGGATAATCTGAAAAAAGCAATTAGTTCCCTAAGTAAGAGATGATTTGGTCCTATATGCAATGTTTGGGATATCTTTCATATGTATTAATTTTGAAAATATACTGTTAAGATGGCTCATTTGTGTTGCCGAATTCCCATTGAATTGCCACCTTTTCACACATATCACATGAGATATTGATAATGCATCACAGATCGATGACTATGCCTCAGTCCAGTCTCAGAGTCTTTTTTCAGAGCTCTCCTGTTGTCACTATGAATTAACCAGGCATTATGTGAGATAAAAGCTATTTGTTCATTAGAAACTATAGATATTATATAAAGGCAAAGACATTTATTTTCTAGGCTGTTTGTAATTAGACTGAAGAAACAAAATATATCTGAGTAATTGAAAGGCATTATTCAAATGTGTTCTCTCTGCAGGAGAAGGCGAATCAGTCACTGCACTTGGCTCTTTACCTTGATAGTCAAGTATTGGTTAAAGCATTGGGGTTTACATTATTCAAGGTTCTCCAGAGAAATAAAACCAAACCAATATGTTATCCAGAGAAGCAGAACACACACGCGCACACACACACACAGAAACACACAGATGCGACGTATTTATTCTGAGGAAATGGTTTATTGGCTTACACAATTTTGGAGGCTATGAGGTTGCACAATCTATTATCAGCAAGCCAGAGATGCTGGGAAGCTGCTGGGGTAGTAAGGTTAGAATCGAAAAGGCTGAGAACCCAAAGAGGTGATAATGTGAATCCAAGTCTTAGGGTCAGAGAAGTTGAATGAGTTGTTCCAGCTCAAGCAATGAGGCAGGATAAAACAGACAAATCTGCACATGTACCCCAGAATCTAAAGTACAATTAAAAAAAATGAAAGAAAGAAAGAAAGACCAGAAACCAGAAACTGGGTATGTCTGAGATTAAAGGCAATTTTATGGACTACAGGACTGATGCAGCAGACTAATTCCTATCTTCTTGTAACCTAACAGTTCTACATAAGCCTTGAAAAAGGAAAAAAAAAAAAAAAAAAGAGAGAGAGAGAGAGAGACAAATCTCTACTTCCTCTGCTTCCTCTGCTTTTTGTTCCATTTAGGCCCTCAACAGATTAGATGATGCCCAACCAGACTAGAGAGGGCAATCTACTTCACTGAGTTTACCAATTCACATGTTAACCTCCTCCAGGAATATGCTCGCAAAGGCAACCAAAAACATTTAATTCGGGCACCCAATGACCCATTCATATTGACACATAGAATTGATTACCACCAGTCGTTAACTGGAGAGCTCTTGTAGCCTTGGAAGATTTGTTGTGACAAGGACCAAGCAGCCCCTAAAGCAGTGGCTATCAACATTGAGATGTATAAGGATTACTTGAAGAACTCGTTAAACATGCGTACTCCCTAGACCTTACACCAAGATTCCCATTAAAGATGTGAAAATGCCAAAGGAATCTACAAAAGAGCAAAAAGAAATGGCCATGCTGGCG
Source organism: Sapajus apella (assembly GCF_009761245.1). NCBI lineage: Eukaryota > Metazoa > Chordata > Mammalia > Primates > Cebidae > Sapajus > Sapajus apella. Next base: position 1,090,603 of record NW_022436958.1, read on the forward strand.
CTTGTCCTACTCATTCAAAGCTCCTGATCACCTTCATTAAGTGGTAAAAAAACAAAGGCAATCTAATCAGATATGATTAGTAAGAAGACTATTTGAAATATGGATTTATAGCCACTATCATTAATGATTAGCCTCTCCCAAAGTGCACACCATGCTTTGAAAAATTAGCTAATATCAGCATGGCAGAAGGGCAATTATAGAGTCAGGAGACTATGATGCAGAAATTAGGACTTAGATGCTACAGCCAGACTACTGGATTTGAATCCAAGCTCTGGTGCTACCAACTGTGTATTTGCATGAGTTACTTATCTGTACTGTCTCTGTCTGTTCTCGCTGCCATTTCACAATCCCCTTAAGACTGGATAATCTATAGCAACAGAAATTTATTTAGGCACAGTTCTAGAAGCTTGAAAGTCCAGAATCAAGCAGAACCCTCATGACCTGATTACCCTCTAAAGGCCACATCTCCTAATACTATTTCATTGGGGATGAAGTTTCAACATGAATTTTGGAGGGACATAAACATGAAAGCCATAGCATTCTTCTCCTGGATGCCTAACATTCATGTCCTTCCCAGTTACAAAATATAATCATTCTATCCCAATAGCCCCCAAAGTCTTAATTCATTCCAACATCAACTTTAGTGTGTAAGTCCAAAGTCTCATCTAAATCAGATATGAATGAGACTCAAAGTACAATTCATTCTAAGGCAAATTGTTACTCCAGCTATGAGCCTTTGAAAGGAAACAAGTTATATGTTTTCAAGATACAATAGTGAAATAGACATAAGACAGTCCTTTCCATTCCAAAAAGGAAGAAAGGAAATAGGAAGAAAGAAAGGGGTAAGTGGTCCCAAGTAAGTTCGAAATCCAAATGGGAAAACATTACATCTTAAGGCACCAGAATAAGCTCCTTTGACTATCTATTCCACCTGCCAGAGACACTGGGCTAGATGTTGGGCTCCCAAAGTCCTGGGAAGCTCTGCCCTCATGGCTTTTCTGGCCACAGCTCTCACAAGTTGGAGACTCCTGCTTGCAGCTCTCTCAGGTGAAGTTACACATTGGTAGCTCTACAGTTCTGAAGTCTTGGGAATGGCTCTGCTCCCATGACTTACTGGGCATTGCCCTAGTCAGGGTTCTCTGTGGTGGCCCTGAACCTGTGGCCCTGGTGCTCTTTGGGACATCCTTTGAAATCTAAGTGGAAGTAGCCATGTCCCCACAACTTAGGCACTCTGCAACCTGGTGGAGATGGCACCATACGAACATCACCAAGGATTACCACTTGTGCCTACTAGAGGACTGGCCACTGTAGCCTGTACCACACCTGGGCCCACTGGAATCAAGTTGGGATGGCTGAGAAGAGCTGTTCCTGAATTTGTGAAGCAGATACTTGAGGCAGCCCATGGCAATGAGTACTGAGGTTACCTGGGTACCTAAATCTCTTCTTTTGACAACATTCTGTTCTCAAGGCCCTGGCACTCTGAGATGGGAGTGGCAGTACCTGACAGTTTTTGAAATGGCTTTGGAGTCATTCTTTCATTGTCTTGATGAATAGTATCTAGCTTCCTTCTGTCTACACTAATCTTTGCAAATATTCTCTTGGCCACATTCTTGATATTCTCTCCTGAACACATTTTCTCATTTTTTTTAACAGACTGAGAATTTTCCAACTGTTTAAGTTCTGCTTTCTTTTTTTTATTATAAATTTGGTCTTTAATTTGTTTCTCTTCTTGCATTTTACTGTAAGCAGTCAAGGAAGCCATGCTACACCCTCAACACCTTCCTTAGAGATTTCTTCTGCCAAGCATCCTAATTCATTGCTGTTCAGCTCTGTCTTCCACAAAACACAAAAGACACAAACACAATTCAGCTAAGCTATTTTCCTCTTTATAACAAGAATGCCCTTTCCTCCAGTTTCCAATAACATGTCTTTTATTTTCATCTAAGACCACATCAGAATGGTCTTTACTGTCCACATTTCTACCCATATTCTGATCACAACCATTTAATCCCTAAGAAGATTAAGGCTCTCCCTACATCTCTCCTCTTCTTCTGAGCCCTTTACAAGTCTAGTCTCTACCTATTGCCCAGTTTCAAAGACACATATTTTTAGGTATTTGCTATAGCAATACCACTTCTTGGTACCAATTTCTGCCTTCGTTCATTCATGCTTCTATAACAAAATACCTTAAAGTGGATAATTCATAAATAATGGATGTTTGTTTTTCACAATTCTGGAGGGTGAGTAGTCCAAGATTAGGGCATTAGCAGATTCGGTGTCTGGTAAAGGTGTGCCTTCTGCTTTTCAGATGGTATCTCTTGCTGCTTCCTCACAAGGCAGAAGGGATGTAAAAGGCATAAACACTGTGTCCTCATTGGCAGAAGGAGCAAAAGGGCCAGAGAGCTCTCTGAAGCCCATTCAAAAGGACAGGACTATCATGAATTAGTCACCTCCCCATAGGCCCTACCTCTTTATTTCACCACAATTGAGATTAAATTTCAACATGAATTTTGGAGAAACACAAACCTCAAAACTATAGCATATACTATGCTCCAGTTTCCCCATCTGTAAAATGGGAATTAATAATAATAGTACCTACCTTTGAGGGCTGACATGAGCATTAAATTGTTAATAGGCGTAATGTGCTTAGACCAATGCACATATACTGTACACGATACAAATGTTAATGTAAAACTATAATTTATCCTATTATATATAATCCTTTGAAGATGTCTTTCATATTTTATGTGGGTATGCTTTATTATAACTTGTAAATAAATACATGATCACACATTGATATATGTTTTTATACCAATATAAACATGGGACATTATGTTCAAACATTCTTGTTCCTAGTAATGAGCAAATAAAATATCTATAGTTCACCTTTCAGCAGATGCTGGTACTCCTGGAAGTGTCCCAGGTCCCTGGAAGCATAAGAGTTACTGACATTACTCTCTAGCAGGACTGTGGCCAGGACCAGTAATGGGGACTGGGTATACAAGCTGAAACGTTATCTTTTGGCAATCCTCCTTTCTACACAACTCTGCTGTATATGAAACATTCTGATCTGATTGTCGTTTTATTCTGCTTCCATTCAGAGCTTTTTATCCTACTCCTCTGGACTGTCACACCAAGATATTACCTGGAAAAGTGTTTGAACCTAATGAACCTCTGAGGAACTACCGTTTTTCTTTTGTCCGCCCCCGCCTGACCTGGCCCCTCATCCTCTGCCCTAGGGCCTCTCTCCATGGGCATGAGTTTTCACCTGGACCAGGCTTGCCAGGTCACATGTACAAATGTGTATACAACCACAATGTGTTTCTTTGTCCACTCAGTATAGGGAGCTGAAACTGGATATTTTTCAAAAGCAACATTTCTCAGCAGAACAAAAAATGAAATAAGCAAAACAAATGTCAAATCATTGAAGTAAATGGCCATGTCCAATATTTTTTCTAGTCATCATTTACTGAACACCCAGTCCTCTCTTTTCTCAATCTGCTTTAGCAAACTCCTGCCCAAAGTGGCTTCCGTTTATATCTTCTGTTCCCATCCAGTGCCTGTTTTCCAGTTGTCATTACTTGCTGATCAGAGTCCAGACTCCACCAACTTTCATTTAGTTTCCTGACTATTCTGACTCTCTCTTAAGGATTCATGTACAGGGTTAAACTAGAAGACCTTAATTGTCCCCTCCAACTTTCTCTTCTTATTTCTCCAGACTCTTCCTCCAAGATTGCTTTACCATTTCTAAGCTTATCATGTTAATTTGCCCATGGCCTTTTCTTTGAGTCTTCCTTTACTACTCTCAGCTGAGACAAATCCTCTCTGCCTTCCTAGATGCCTCAAATCCCTACTTTCCTAAGGGACCAAACTCCAGAACTGTTCACTTTGTATGTAGAACTGCATATTATGTCTCCATCCAGGTCCATTTGACCTGGCGCAGAGCCTTCAAGTGACATTTCTAGGGTGTCTTTCTGTCTAGTGCAGGCCAACCATATCTAGAACCTTTGTAACCATTACAATATCTTATACATGATTAAGTCATCATATCTCAGGTTTGGAAAATTAGCTACCTTCTCCTTCCACTCAATGTGTGACGCCCTCTGAGCACCCTGGTACACAATTATCCATATGCCAAAACATCTCACATGATGGTGACCTCATTACATTTCTAGGCATCTCATTTCTCAAAGCAGAATATCTTTCATTTATCATAAACCATAGCCTTGATTTCAAGACAACACAGCGATTTTTTAAAAAATTAAGGTTGAACTAATGATGAATTTCAAATATGATCAGACTCATTGAGTGTTTTGGAAACATATTGAATATAATTAGGTGACTGAGGCTTAACTTTTGATTAATATATGTGCTTGGCTACTTTCTCCAGAAAATGAATGTTGAAAAGGCAATGTTCTGTGAAGCAGGTGCTCACCTGTATTGTATTGGCAAATATACCACATTCTAAAACAATAAAGGCCAGAGAGGACAGAAGACTCTGGTTCCTTGTATGGAATCTTAACTTTGCCAGGCACTGGAGGACTTACTAAACTATTACAACTATATTGGTTTGGTATTGACAATAGGCTTGTTGCTTTGTAAAATACAAACATGCATTAACTTTGCCTTTGAGACATAGAGGTAGATGGGGAGTTCTTGTTGACAAGTCTAATTAGATTATCTTAAACACTTTTAAGTGCATGGATATTTGCACTTTACTGTTTTCTGGTGCTCTGATGTTATTTTCATTCTTATATCTTGTTTTAGGCTCAAAGGAATCCTATTACTGAGATGATTCTTCAAAGTTCTCTGTCAGACCTTGCCTTGTTCTTAAGCTTTCAGTTGCCCCAAATTCTCATGCTAACTTGCTCTATTGGCCTAATATGGCAGGACTGACTCATTTAGTGATTTCTCCTTCTGTGCAATGCTTGATGATACTGAGAACAGATTCAAGGTCTTAACACACTTCTCAACTGATGATTAAAGCCAGTTGGTGTTTCTAAAATAAGGAATTTGTTTAGACATAATTATGCATCTTGTCAAATGCTTTAAGTGATTTGGAGACACCCCAAAATAGAAGAAATTATGTTACATTTTGTTGCCAAATAGACTTTCACTGGTCAAGCAGTACTAGTGAAAGCAGGAGAAATTGCCAAATCTCTTCATAGAAGATAGAATAATGCCGCTTTCCTGCCTGTCACCCCAAAATGCTCATGTCCTAGTCCTCTGAATCAAGAAAATGTTAATTCACATTGCAGATATGATTAAGGATATAGACCCTGAGACAGGGAGACTATCTTGGATTATCCAGATGTGCACGATTTAACTACACAAGTGTTTAAAAGAGGAGAACATTTCCCTGCTGTGGTCAGAGAGTAATGTTGCTATGGAATAAGGGTAGGAGAGAGATTCTAATTGCTGGCTTTGAAGATGGGGGAAGGGAGCCATAAGCTAAGGAATTTGGGTGTCATCTAGAAGTTAGAAAAGGCAAGGAAACATATTCTTCTTTAAAGACTCCAAAATGGCATGCAGCTCTGCTAACACGTTGGTTTTGGCTGAATGAGACCCAGGTCAAACTTTGACCTACGATAAAATAATGGGTTTGTGTGGTTTTAAGCCACTAACTTTGTGGTAATTTATTACAGCAATAATAGAAAGCTAATTCACTGTATTTCAAGTATTCCTTTTCATCTTTATTGGAAATGTGGTCATTTATGTTCTGCACCTGGAAGGACTTGTGTAGCAAAGTAAAATCTGCTCATCCAAATAAAGGATCTCTGGGCAACATGAGGGTTTAGATGCTCTGAAGGTTATTTGCTTTGGAATCATCTAGAGTTGGAATGACTGACACCACTTCTATGAAATCTTAGAACTCTTTGGCAATTCAGCAATTAATTCTTTTTGCATCTACTCATGACCTTTCTAAAATGCTAACAGGATAGCACTCCTCATCTTAAACTTCTTCAGTTGCTTTAATTTTCCTTCAATAATATCCAAGCTGCTTGGCATGCTCTACAAGGCCCTCCAAGAAATAGCCTCTGCCTACTCTTTCAACTCCTTTTCACCACTTCTTAGGCTCTAGACATATCATTGTTTGCCATTCTCTGAAAGCATCACACTCTTTCTGACCTTCATACCATTGTGCAGGCTGCTCAAGCCTCCTTCTTCCCTTGGCTTGCTATTTGTTCATGACTCAGCTCAGGGAGTATTTTGTGCATGGAGACTTTCTTGTTGCTCTCCAGCCCCTCACACCTTTCGATCCTTTGTATTACCATGTAACAATCACCTTAACCTTCATATGAGCCCTTACAATTCTGTATTATAATATATTACTTGTCTGTCTTTTATGTGCTCCTCATAAATCAACAGAACACCTTTCATTTCTGACTTTAATGACTACTACTGCACCTGGCATCTGGGAGGTACTCCTTGAGTATTTAATGAATGAAAGAGTGCATCATATACTCATTATTTTTGAAAACTCTGCAGCCTCAATTAGGAATCAAGAGTTTGGTTTAAGTATTTAGAAGTTACAGTATTTTTTGTCACTTTATAGGTTACCCAAGAGTTCCTGGTTAGTTTTTCCTTTTTTCTTTTTTTTTTTTTTTTTTAAGAATAATGAGATATTTCCCCTCCTGTGACCAATGCAGGAGGTACAAGGAAAAGAAGCAAATGTTGGAGCAAGAATTTTTAATCTGGAGCCCAAATATTCCCTAGGAATTCCATGAATGGACTTCATGGGATTCTGTGGACCACCTGAAATATATACATTACTTGTCTATGTGTTTGTTTCTGGGGAAGATCAGGAGGTTTCATCATAATCTCATACAAATGCGGTCCAGAAATGCTGTTCTAATAAAGGACAGTACGATTGCGGAGAAATGTACTCAAACAAGCCTTTCCTTGACTTTAGGTAGCTCCAATTGAATTTCAAGATTCACTCTTTTGGGAGGTTCTTGTCACCACACCACACACAAAGGAAGAAATTTTTCTTTTTTTGCTTCATAGGCAGTTTGAGGAAGTAACCTCTCTGGGATGGTGGTGCAGTAGAGGGTGACATTGTGGCACACTTGTGATAAACAACTAAGGATATCAGGATCAGGGTGGCCTAAGCACACTCATTTGTGTGAGTTTTATATTTTCTTAAGACTGGTAGGAAAGTTTGAAGTGTCATCTTGCTTCATCATCTACTTTGAAAAAATATTTTCAGATAAACCACATAAATTGGAATAAACTACATCCCATTTGTAAGTATACTTTTCCCATCCCTGAGAAGGTGGTTGCCGAGCCTTAACTGTGGCATTCCACACTTAAAAGGCCACTTGCAAAACAAAAAGTCAGAGCCCAGTTGCTTAGAAAATATTCTGTGCTTTCTCTTTTCCATCAAGTGTAATGAAGTGCAATGAGATAAACATATGACCATGGATTTAAATCCTTTAGTTAAACGGTGTGCGGTCTTCCAAAGCAAGGCTCATGGTGTGTTTTCTAGACAGGCAGTATGCCTGCATGCAGAAGCTCTTCTGCAAATAAACCGTGAAGTTGCGAATTTAGGCACATCATTTGAATAAGATCAAGTAGAAAAAAAAATCTCTTCCTTAAGGTCAACATCTATGTCTTTGTGAACTCATTTGGGGGACCTGAAGAGACTTCCTTGATAATTAGGAAATTTTTCCTTGGAGAAGAACAATTTTCTGACTGCGATATCCTAAATTTATTCACAATTTTCAAAACTGTGAGCCCAGGGCAGAGAGAAGCTGACCATTCTGCCTCAATTAATATCTAACTGCATTTAATGCTGTATTAGTGATTGGGAGGTTTATGAGAATCAGGATGAAAGAATCAATCCTGCCATTTGAATCCACTGCATTAATTTGTTCATTGAAATGTCCATTATTTAGAGGATCTACTGTGAAGCAAGTATTGTACTAAGTTCTGAGATTCTCCCAGATAGGTTGGTTACAAAGGGCCAGTTATTTAGTTATTTTAGTAGAAAGTGACAGTAATTGGATCTTAGCTTTGTTTATTCTGCTGAATACTAATTAATCTGTCTGTATTCATTAGATGTGTATTAGTCCTACCTCTAACATGGGCAGAGCTATGAGCAAGGTATGTCAGAGAAATGGAGATGACAGAACACCAGTACCTTAAGGATTTTACTATCTACTTTTAAATACCCATAAACTCCCTTTTAGAAACAAACAAGATATATACTATAAATAGAAGTGTTTTACTCTCCCCTACTACCTCTTTCTTTCTGGAGGAAGGCTTTAGTATTAGAGCTGTTTTTAGGGTCTGCTTAAAAGTCCAGGAAAACTCCTTTTGGCTCTAAGGGGTTGGTACTACTTACTTGCATCAATTACGACTGGCTTTGCTTAAATTCAGGTTCACCAAAAGTCTTCAGTCTTCATAAAATCATGTAAATTAGCACGTAGAAAATATTCTTAGGCCAGATGCAATGGCTCATGTCTGTAATTCCAGTGCTTTGGGGGGTCAAGGCAGGAAGATTGCCAGGAGTTCGAGACCAGCGTGGGAAACATAACAAGATCCTGTCTCTCTCTAAAAAAAAACCCAAGCATGATGGCACATGCCTGTATTTCTAGCTACTCAGGAGGCTGGTGTGGGACAGTCACTTGAGACCAGCAGTTTGAGGCTACAATGAGGTATGACTGTGCCACTGCACTCTAGCTTGGGCAACAGAGTGAGATTCTATTTCTAAAAGTATTATTATTGTTATTATTTTGGTAATTAAATGAATTTTAGGAAGTTATTTTTCCTCTTGTTTTTTCTCTGCATAGCAGCATATTTCATCTAGTCTATGAAATAGAACTCATTTTTTATGATTGTTGCTCAAATTGTACACAGTCTGAATTACCCATGTATTTCTGAAGTTCACCATCTTTCTACCTCCTAGCATCCTTTACTGCTTGGTATATAAGCTCACACCAATTTTCTTGTATATTTTTGGAGCTGGGACTTCTACATTCCTTGGAATTATGTTGATGCCTGTATAATCTTGGGGTTCCTTCTCTTCAAAAATTCTGTAAAATTTGCCATTGGCTAATATTGGCTCTGACTTGGAGTCAACCTAACTTTAACATGACACGTAATTGCCCTTCTACCCATTACTGTAGTTAACGTACACATACATGATTAACTACACAAGAAAGTTATCTCCTTTCAAGATCTTCTTCTTTTCTCCTTTTGCACCACTTCTGTTCTTAAGTAAACCCTCATGACTAAAAATAAATTGTAACAATTTTTAGCAAGTATTTTTTACTTCCGAAGGTTTCTAAAACTAAAAACATCATTGAAGTGGGCATTTTCTATTTGACTAGAGAATAAAGAATCTTGGGAGATATAAATAGTGCTTTTTGATATTGAGTTTTTGGAAATTTCCCTAGCTCAGTCTTACTTAAAATTCTTTTTAATTGTAACTTCATTAATAAATTAGGAAAATAAAGGAAGATATGTACAAATCCTTTTTGGTGGTTTTTGTACACATTTGTTATGCTTATTTGCTATGTATTTAAAATACAGCATACACTGATTGATTTAAATATTTATTTCTATCTATAGTAGAGAGAAAGGATTAGTTAGAGAAGACAAAGGCTAATGAATCCCTACTGATAGATTTCAGTGGCAGAAGTTTGCATCAAACTCTAGGGAAGGAATAAGGTGGTGCTTTTCTATACTAGGCTAGTGTGTTATGCTTGCATTTAGTATAAAATTTATCACTTTCCATTATAATTATTACTATTCTTGTTTGACTATAAACTTCTTAATGACAGTGTATATTTTGTATCCACATTATTGTTTTACTGGTTAGAATAATTTTTGGAAAACTTATTTATTAAAATATCAAAAAAGTCCAGGATCCAAGGAATCAAATGCTTTTGAGAGGCATTTTCTCTTTTGCTCACTGCCTCTCATGCAGATCACAAATTAACTGCATTTTCTCTCTCAAAGGAGAGTCCCTACATATAGCCAGAGATGATGACCACATGCAGGTGCAGCATACTTGTGACAGTATATTTAATATCTTCCTGATAGAATCCTTCCAGAGTTAAATCATTTTGCTTTCCTCTACCCCAAACTACTCAATCTTGTCTCCCTCCAAAATCCAGCTTGAATTCCTTTCCTAGATACCCTCTCAGTTCATTGCAACCATAATCTAGTTTTCCATTGGATTCATAGTTGTTTTCTTTCCTTCCTTCCTTCCTTCCTACCTTCCTTCCTTCCTTCCTTCCTTCCTTCCTTCCTTCCTTCTTTCCTTCTTCTTTCTCTCTTTCTCTCTTTTTCTTTCTTTCTTTCACCATTCATTTGAGAATGGGCATTGTCTTGAAGCTTTCCTATATCGTTGTCTTGCTTTGACATTTGATATCGGGCTCTGGAATTACAGTTTAAATTTTAATGTCCCTAGAAGACCATCTCTAAATACTTGTTAATTTGATTTGCTAGAAATAAGCATATGTCATGACAACTTTGCATAATGTACTTCCTTTGATCTCAACATTTAAGATTTGAGGATGAATGTAGCCTGTATGTGTTGGTTTTCTTTTCCATAGTGGTAGAAGCACTGTGGATTGGTGTTATGAATTAAACTAATAAAACTTCTTCTTATTGGGTAGTAAGAAAATAATTTATTTTATTTGGCCTCTATTTCTCCATATGTAAAATATGGATAACATAACTTTCTACTTCTGGTTTTTGTGATAATAAATTAAACCACATTTATTTGATTGCCATCATTATTTTCACAGCTGTATTTTGTCATTGTGAAAAGTGCTGCCGTCCAGCATGCAGCAGAAAGCCCCATTTTTTCTTTTTATCGTTGAGATGGAGTTTCACTCTTGTTGCCCAGGCTGGAGTGCAGTGGTGCGATCTTGGCTCACTGCTACCTCTACCTCCCGGGTTCAAGCGATTCTCCTGCCTCAGCTTCCTGAGTAGCTGAGATTACAGGTGTGCACCACTACACCCGGCTAATTTTTGTATTTTTAGTAGAGATGGAGTTTTGCCATGTTGACCAGGCTGGTCTCGAACTCCTGACCTTAGATGATCCGCCTGCCTTGGCCTTCCAAAGTGCTGGGATTACAGGCGTGAGCCACCATGCCTGGCCAAAGCCCCATTATTGTAGGAACAAGGTGCGCAGGTCTGAAGTGGGGCTAGGGCATCTTAATTTCTAACTGGCGTGGCAGGCAGGTGTGATACAAAACTAAATGCTTCATATAAAAGATATATGGTATAAAAGTAACCTTTGATATTTATTTGCCTTATATGTCAAATAATTTCTATTATTTAATGATTCAGTCAACAAATGTTTCTTTGTTGCTGAAAACGAGGAAGACAGTTCCCTTGTTTTCCTCTCTCCAACACTGGTTTGAGGATTGCGGGCAATGTTTCTGAAATTTATGTATGTATAAGATTCACATGGAAAGATTGTTAAAATACAAATTATATGATCCCATTCCCAGAAAATCTGACTCAGTAGGTCTAATGTGAGATCTCCTAAATCTCAATTTTCTAATACTCTGGGTGGCCTTTTGCTCACACTTTAAAAGCCAGTGACCTATCCTATGTGAAAATTACCTGAAGTGTAATCATTATTCTGAAGAGCTAATGGGAATAGTCTATTTGATTTCACCAAAGGCATGGATTAGTTGACTTAGGAAAGACAAATGCCACCCAATAATACCTAAGCCACTCCACGATGGGTAAGAAAAATGCCCAAATATGCCATGGAGGAATCCAATGTCCTAGAATAAAGGTGCACAGACCAAAATTATGAGACTGGGCTGACATCAGCAGTTTTACTGCCAAATAGAAGTGATAGTGAGGGAATCCCTGAATCATTTCTATTGAGTTTCCTAACATAGAATTTAGCCTCGTGAAACTTTCGGGTGAGTTGAACCTTGTATCCTTTCAGTTGCTGGAAGATCAAAGGTCTAACAGGAGATTTTTCTGACTCTCAATATTGATTCTGCCAAAGCGCTTAGTGTTTATAGCTGCAGTTTGAGAGGTCTTTAATTACCATGTTGCTCTCCACTATCCCTACAGGTTCTAGCAGTTTTACAAGCTATATTTTGAAATAAATGGCTAATAAACATTCTATATTTCAATGGTTATTTCAAATGCATATGCCATTATCCAAGTATAGATCATCCCAACCATTTTCTAGCTCAGCAAGCCAGTTTCTGCAGCATTCTTTTTTGAAACCATAATCTAGTTTTTTTTTTTCTTTTTTGAGAGCATCCCTGTTGATGACTGCTTGACTTCTAAGCACTAAATAATTGCAGCATATTCTTCTTTCTGTCTATTAGGAAATAAAACTAAAAATGGTCATACTGCCCAAAGAAGCCTATGGATTTGATACTATTTCTATCAAACTACCAACATTATTTGTCACGGAATTGGAAATAACTATTCTAAAATTCATATGGAACCAAACAAAAAAAAAAGAGCCCAAATTACCAAAGTCATCCTAAGCAAAAATAGTGAAGTTAGAGGCATCACATTATCCAAGTTCAAATTGTAATATAAGGCTACAGTATCCAAAACAGCATGGCATTGGTACAAAAATAGACACATAGACAAATGGAACACACAAAAGAACCAGAAATAAGTTTGCACACTTACAACCATCTGATCTTTGACAAAGACTACAAAAATAAATAATGGGGAAAGGCTCCCTAGTCAATAAATGGTGTTGGGATAGCCGGTTAGTCATATGCAAAAGAATGAAACTGGACCCCCTACCTTTCACCATATGCAAAATTAACTCAAATTAACCCAAGACGGATTAAAGGTTTAAATGTAAGACCTCCAATTATAGAAATTATAGAAGAATACCTAGGAAACCTGATTCTGGACATGGGCCTTGGGAAAGAGTTTATGACAAAGTACTCAAAAGAAATAGCAACAAAGACAAAAATTGACAAGTGGGACCTAATTAAACTAAAGAACTTCTCTTCAGCAGAAGAAACTATCAATAGGGTAGACAGACAACCTACAGAGTGGGAGAAAATATTAGCAAATTATGCATCCATGAAGTTCTAATATCTGAATCTATAAGGAACTGAAACAATTGAACAAGATAAAGTAAATAACCTCATTAAAAAATGGGCAAAATACATGAATAGTCTTTTCTCAAAAGAAGACACACAAGAGGCCAACAAATATACAAAGAAATGCTCAACATCACTAATCATTAGAGAAATGTAAATCAAAACCACAGTCAGCACCATCTCACACAGGTCAAAATAGCAATTATTAAAAAGTCAAAAACAACAGATGTTGGTGGGGCTGCAAAGAAAGGGAATGTTTATACACTGTTGGTGAGAATGTAAATCATTTCAGCCACTGTGGAAAGCAGTTTGAAGTTTTCTCAAATAACTTATAACAGAACTCGCATTCAACCCAGCAGTTCTATTATTGGATATACATTGAAAAGAAAACAAATCATTCTGCCAAAAAGACACATGCATACATATGTTCAACAGGGCACTATTCATAATAGCAAAGATATGTAATCAACCTAGATGTCCATCAACAATGGGTTGGATAAAGAATATGGTACATGTACATCATGGAATACTACACAGCCAGGAAAATGAATGAAATAATGTTGTTTGCAGCCAGAGGCCATTATCCTAGGCAAATTAATGCAAGAAGAGAAAACCAAATACCTCATGTTCTCACCTATTAAGTGGGAGCTAAACATCTGGTACTTATGGACATAAAGGTGGCAACCACAGACACTGGTGACTATTAGAGTGGGGAGGAAGAGGATGAAAGGGTTAAAAAACTGTTGGGTACTATGCCCAGTTCCTGGATGATGGGATCATTTGTACCCCAAACCTCAGCATCACATAATATACCTAGGCAACAAAACCTGCACATGTACCCCTGAATATAAAACATTGAAAAAGAAAAATAAAGAGACAGAATTTGTCATCAGAATTATTCTAAGGGTTCCTACATTGAAAATACACTTGTTCAAAATGGAAACATTAAAATTAGTACTGCGTTTTTCCTTTTGTAAGACAAAGAGCATCAAGTTACACTCCAGCTGTGGAAGTAACTGAATAACAGTATTTTTGAAACACTTCCAAAACAGTATAGAAACACATCTCCCAGCAACAGCACTTTCTCTTTAAATACCTGCATATTTGCTGCTTATATCCACCAAGCTTAGTAGTTTAGTAGATTCTGCAAGGCTAATATTTAAATGTTTAGCAGACTGTATGGTTTACCTCGTCTGCATTATCCTCCTCTTAATATGCCAGGTGGTAATATAAAAGCACATAAGCTATAAATTAGACTCTAGTCACAAATGAAATCTGATTTATCACCTTTCTAGGCCCTAAAAACTTAATTTTCATGTAATCCCAAGCTCTAATGTCGTAACAGCTATCAATTAAACAAACCAGCATTTTCATTGGGGCGTTGCTTACAGAGATACTATTTATTAACTCGCAGTTGCTGAAGACAACTGGATGATGGACTTTTTTAAAATTAAAAATTAAAATGCACAATATTATGGAGTAGGGATTTTTAAAAGAATCTGAATGCAGACATCTTGGAAAGTATAAAATTTTTTTTGAGGGATCATAGATTCTGGGAAAAATCTTTATAATACCCATGATTTCTAATAACGCTTTGAATCAGATCATGACTGCTTTTCTCAAGGTTTAACCAAGGTCTTCCCTCTCCTCTCTTCATAGTGGTTAAATAGGAAAATATTCACCCAAATAGGACAAATAGAGGCTATTTACTCGGTGCTTGCATATAGTAAGGGAGTCAGTCACCATCATGCGTTCTTGACAGAGACTCAAAGGCAAGAAGAAGGATGGAAAAGCCTTGTGGTAGAAAAGAGTGATGGCCTCAATATGCTTTGATTAGAAGTTGTTGGGATAGGGAAGCTAGAGATGAGCAAAAGAGAAGTGGGAAATCTTTTGTGATAGGCTTGGGGAACATATATGGCTCTCTCTGGTTGGTTCTATATCGGAAGAAGGAGCAAAAAGTAAGGAAGCCAGCAGTCAATGACCAAGTCCTGACCAGTATGGGCTGATTGCTGCACAAATGTTGTTTGGCTTTCTGAACTGATGGCTACAAAAGTTATGGATCAGAATTATACTGTCATATAGAGTCTGGCCATCATCTATTGGTATATTCAGTCTATTCATCCCCTCTTTGCTCATTCTCTCTCTTGTGAAAGGTTGAACAATTCATGGAAAACTAAAGATTCAGGTTTTCAACTCTTGAGGATTGTCTAGATATTTCTATAGTCAGTACTATCAGGAAGTTTTCTTGACTTTTTGTTGTTATATTACCATGGCAATAATCTCATGAGAGGGCAGTTGTGCATAAGCATTTATACTTCTAGATAGAATGCAGTAATACAGCATCTAATCACTCTGACAAAAACAAGAACAATTAATAATCTCTTTAAGGAATTCTAACTGCCCAACCTAGGCCAAGAGAACAAATGTGCTATAAAGTGTAGTCTGTTCTACCTAGTCTGTTTCATCAATCCAAATATAGCAAGAAGCATTAGCAATAGGACAGACACTGTCTAGATAAGAAATGTAGGACAATATGGTTTAGATGTGTCCCCACTGAAATCTCATGTTGAATTGTGATCGCCAAGGTTGGAGGTAGGGCCTGGAGGGAAGTGATTGAATCACAGGGGTGGTTTCTCATGGTTTAACACCACCTTCCTTGGTGCTGTCATTGCAATGGTGAGTTCTTATGAAATGTGGTTGTTTGAAAGTGTGTACCACTTCCCCAATCTCTCTCTTGCCCCTGCTCCAGCCATGTAGGACATGCCTGCTTTCCCTTCCATTTTCACCATGATTGTAAGTTTCCTGAGGCTTCCCCAGAAGAAGCTGGTATGCTTCTTGTACAGCCTGCAGAACGATGAGTGAATTAAACATATTTTCTTTATAATTTACCCAGTCTTAGGTATTTCTTCATAGCAGTGCAAGAATGGACTAATACAGTCAGAGTTAATAATAGGTTTATTGTAGCCTGTTTTATTTGCATATTGCCCACTAATGGAGACACTTTCGTGATTGTTTGCAAAAAGAATGATACAGTAGAGAACCCAGAAATAAAGAGAAATACTTGCAACCAACTGATCCTTGACAAAGCATACAAAAACATAAATTGGGGAAAGAAGACCCTATTAAATAAATGGTGCTGGGAAAACTAACAACATGTAGAGGGATAAAACCGGATCCCTATCTTTCACCTTCCATAAAAATCAACTCAAGACAAATCAAAGGCTTAAATCTAAGACCTGAAACCATAACAATTATAGAAGATAGCCTTGGAAAAACTCTCCTGGACATTGGCCTAGGCCAAGAATTCATGACTAAAACTCCAAAAGCAAATGCAACAATAACAACAACAACAACAACAAAATAGAACCTAGTTAAACTAAAAATATTTTGTACAACCAAAGAAATTATCATCAGATTAAACAGGCAACCCACAGAATAGGAGAAAATACTGCCAACCTACACAGCTGACAAAGGACTAATATCTGGAATCTACAAGGAACTCAAATGAGTAAGAAGAAAACAAATAATCCCATCAAAAAGTGGGCCAATGACCTGAATAGACATCTCTTAAAGGAAAATATACAAATGGCCAACAAACATATGAAAAATGCTCAACATCACTAATCATCAGGGACATGCAAATTAAAACCACGATGAGATACCAACTCCTGCAAGATGGTCATTATTAAAACATCAAAAAAAAAAAATAGATGTTGGCATGGATGCAAAGAAAAGGAAACACTTATACACTGCTAGTGGGAATGTAAATTAGTACAACCTCTATGGAAAATAGTATAGAGATTCATTAAAGAACTAAAAGTAGATTTATCATTCAATCCAGGAATCCCACTACTGGCTATCTATCAGCAGATAAAGGAAAAGAAGTCATTAGATGAAAAAGACACGTACACACTTATATTTATTGCAGTACAATTGACAACTGCAAAGATATGGAACCAATCTAAATGCCCATCGACCAATGAGTGGATAAATAAGATGTAGTATATATACACCATGGAATATTATTCAGCCATGAAAAGGAATGAAATGATGTCTTTTGAAACAACTTGGGTGGAGCTGGAGGACATTATTTTAGGTGACATAACTCAGGAATAGAAAACTAAATACCATTATGTTCTCACATAGAAGTGGAAGCTAAGCTATGAGTATGCCATGACATATTGAGTAATAAAACGGACTTTAGCCACACAGAAGGGGACGGTCAGATGGGAGTGTGGGATAAAAAAACCACGTATTGGGTACAATATACACTACTCAGGTGATGAGTGTACTAAAATGTCAGATTCAGCACTTTATAATTCATTCATGTAACCAAAAACCACTTGTAGCCCCAAAGCTAGTGACATTTTTTTTTAAAGAATGACATAGTAATTTTCCTAGGTAGAGTGCCTAAATAATTAAGGGTGCACCTCATTTTGGAGCTCTGATCTGTGTTGGAATTTCCAGCTGTGAAGATTTGTAGAACTGGGATCTCTATGTTCAGATAAGTGTCAGAATACTATTCCTAAAGTACATGAGTTGTTAGTCTGAGGTAAATGAGACAAAACAATTCTGGCCACAAAGGAAGCAGTATCCTGTAGGGCCACCAGGAATAAAAGAGTTGTTCATGAGACAAGGATAGAACCAATTTACATTAGTTGGGTTATGCATTTAGATCTCTACTGGTCTCTTATGAGTGGCAATTATTTGGGCCATCACCCTAGAAATGTTGCTGAATTCAAATTTAGAATTACCTAGAGTCTGATCAATAGATTGTAATAATTGGTTATACTTTTCTGGGAGAGGAGACACTAGTGAAGCCACAGGTTGATTTGTTTAAGGTCATTTATCCATGTCAGTGCAAGTGGAAATGTCATTAGCTGTAATTCCCTATGGTCTCATTTGGTGAGATTGCAATTTCCCAGAGGTTTCTATCACAGGGATCTGGTGATCATTGACACATCCAGCAGCCAGTAAGACTGAAGGCAGAGGCTACAATTTGGGATAAGTGAAGAATGGCTTTTGAATTACAGATGGTGGCTCATGCCTTTAATCAAAACACTTTAGGAGTCCTAAATGAGAAGATTGTTTGAGGCCATGAGTTTGAGATCAGTCTGGGCAACATAGTGAGACCCCATCTCTATAAAAAACGTTTAAAAAGTAAAATTTTAAAATGGATGAACCTTCCAGCTAGCCAATTCATAAGGTGACAGTTGGTGCATCCTCAGGGAGTGGATCGTATGGCCATAAGGGCTAGTGGGGGTATCTTGGGCCAGGGAAGCTCAAAAATTTCTGAAAGTTTCATTAATTTTAATTTAAGGATGTTATTAGTTCTTTCAAACATTTCATAAGATTTTGGGTGGTAAGAACAGTGTAATTTTTGTGTAAGAAATAGTGTATTACAGGGTTCTTTCATAATTACCATAAAGTGTAATCCTCAGCCACTTGGTAGCAAAATTGGTCTGCTCCAGGTTGGAATCATAAAATTGAGCTGCTTTTTAGTGACTGTAAGCTGTAGATTTTTGGCAATGAAATAATTTACCCATTCTGAAAGTAAACATACAATAGCTAAAATATATTCAAATCTCCTAGAGGGTAATCCATCTGAGGGCATTCAAAAGGCCTTTGAAGCTTTGGTTTCTGGCTATGCCCCAATTTTAAACTTTTTCTAACTTTTTGTAGTTGATAAGTAACACATGACCTGAAAATAACCTTTTTAAAGTTTCCCCAACAACATTTATTTGGTATGCTAAGCGCTTTTTTTCTGTACCATGATGAGTAGTTTCATGGAGAAATTTAGGTAATAGCTATTGGAAATCATCTGGTGCCACCAAGCAGATGTCTTGCAAGAGCCAGAGATTACTTGAGTGAAGGGTACAACCAGATTATCAGATATTTTCCCATTTTTTTATTTTATATATACATATAATATATATATATATTATATAATATATATAAGATGTAATCTCACTCTGTCTCCCAGGCTGGAATGCAATGGTGTGATCTCAGCTTCTGCAAGCTTCTCCTCCCTAGCAGCTGGGAACACAGGCGCTTGCCACTATGCCTGGCTACCATTCTTTTTAAAATCAGAGGATAGACACTGATATTTATAAGAACTTCTTTGAATCATTTCAGAGAGTTATTCTTTGAAGGTTTGGAAATAGATTCATCTAGATTAAGGCTGCTTGTTTGTCATAATAATCTAGTAGAACATTTTCCTTTTTGATTTTTAAAAAAATAATTTTAACTTTTATTATAGATTAAGGATACATATGCAGGTTTGTTACATGAGTACATTGTGTGATGCTGAGGTTTGTGGTACAAGTGTTCCCACCACCCAGATAGTGAGCATAGAACCCAAGGGGTGGTTTTTTAGCCCATGTCCCTTTCCTTTCCTTTATTCCTAGTAGTCCCCAGTGTCTAATTTTTCTATTTTTATTTCTATGCATATTCAACATTTTGCTCCCACTTATAAGTTGGAATATGAGGTATCTGGTTTTCTATTCCTATGTTAATTCACTTAGGGCGATGGCCTCCAGCTTCATCCATGATGCTGCAAATGACATCACTTCATTCCTTATGATAGTTATATAGTATTCTATGGTGTACACATACCACATTTTCTTTATTCATTCCATTGTTGATGGGCACCTAGGTTGATTCTATGTCTCTGCTATTGTGAGTAGTGCTGTGACAAACATGTGAGTGCCTGTGTCTTTTTTGGTAGAATTCTTTGCTTTCTTTTGGATGTATACCCCGCAATAGGATTGCTAGGTCAAATCGTAGTTTTAAGTTCTTTGAGAAAACTCCAAACTGTTTCCTACAGTGGCTGAACGAGTTTTTGTTTCCACCAATAGTGTATAAGCATTTCCTTTTCTCTACAGCCATGCAAGCATTTGTTAGTTTTTGACTTTTTAATAATAGCCATTCTGATTGGTGTGAGATGATATTTCATTATAGGTTTGATTTGCATTTCTCTGATAATTAGGGATGTTGAACATTTTTTCTCATGACATTTTGAGAAGTGTTTGTTCATGTCCTTTGACCATTTTCTTAATTGAATTATTTATTTTTGGTTGCTGATTTAAGTTCTTTGTAGGTTCTGGATATTAGATTTTTGTCAGGTGCATAATTTGTTAATATTTCTCTGATTCTCTAGGCTGTTTATTCTGCTGGTAGTTTCTTTTACTATGAGGAATCTCTTTAATTTAAATTTCACTTGTCAATTTTTTGTTGTTGTTGTTGCAATTGCTTTTGGGATTTAGCCATAAATTCTTTGCCAAAGCCAATGATGTGAATGATATTTCCTAGGATTTCTTCTAGAATTTATAAAGTTTGAAGGCTTACACTAAAATTTTTAATCCATCTTAAGATAATTTTTGTATATCATGATAGGTAAGGATCCAGTTTCATTCTTCTGCATATGGCTAACCAGCTATCCCAACACCATTTATTGAATAAGGGGTTCTTTCCCCAATGGATGGTTGTAGGTGTGTAGTTTTATTTCTGTGTTCTCCATTCTGTTTCTTTGGTCTGTGTGCCTGTTTTGAACCAGGACCATGCTCTTTTGGTTACTATACTCTTATAGTATAGTTTGAAGACAGGCAATATGATGCTTCTGGCTTTGTTCTTTTTGGTTAGGATTGCTTTGGCTATTTTAGCTCTTTTTTGGTTCCAAATGAATTTTGGAATTGATTTTTCTATTCTGTTAAAAATTATGTTGGTACTTTTGATAGGGATAGCACTAAATCTTGGAATTGTTTGTACAGTTCAACAATATTGATTCTTCCAACCTATGAGCATGGAATATCTTTCCATTTGCTTGTGTCATCTCTGATTTTTTAGGCAGTGTTTTATAGTTCCCCCCACAGGAATCTTTCACCTCCTTACTTAGATGAATTCCTAGGTATTTTTTTGGTGGCTATTGAAAATGGAATTGTGTTCTTGATTTGGTTCTCAGCTACAGTGGTATTGGGATATAGCAATGATACTGATTTTTACACTGATGTTGTATCCTGAAATATTTCTCAATTTGTCAGTTCCAGGAGTCTTTCAGTGGAGTCTTCAGGGCTATGCATAGAATCGTATCATCAGTAAAGAGAGATAGTTTGACTTCTTTTCCTATTTGAATGCCTTTTATTTCTTTCTCTTGACCAATTGCTTTGGTCAGGAGTTCCAGTGCTATTCCAAATAGGAGTGGTCAAAGTGGGCATCCTTGTCTTGTTCCAGTTCTCAAGGGGAATGTTTCCAAATTTTGCACGTTCAGTATGATGTTGGCTGTGGGTTTGTCATTGACGGCTATTACTATTTTGAGGTCTATTCCTTCAATGCCTAGTTTCTTGAGGGTTTTTTTCTTTGATCATGATTGGATATTGGATTTTATCAAAGGCTTTTTCTATGTCTGTTGAGATGATCATTATAGTCTTTGATTTTTATTCTGTTTATTTGGTGAATCACATGTATTGATTTGTGTATGATGAATCAACCTTACATTCTAAAAATAAAGCCTACTTGATCATGGTGAATTAGCTTTTTGTGAATCAACTTTTTTTGCTGCTCAATTTGGTTTGCTTATATTTTGTTTAGGATTTTTGCATATATGTTCACTAGTAATATTGGCCTGAAGCTTGTGCATGGGGGAGAAGGGTGCACACGCACACCAGATTTGGGTATCAGGATGATGTTGGCGTCATAGAATTAGTTAGGAAGAAGCCACTCCTCCTCAATTTTTTGAAATAGTTTCACTAGGATTTGTATTAGTTCTTCCTTGTGAATCTGGTAGAATTCAGCAGTGAATCTATCTGATCTGGGGCTTTTTTATTGCTGATTAAACTTCTGAACTTGTTACTGGTCTGCTTAGCTTTTCACTTTCTTTCTGGTTCAATATTGGGAGGTTGTGTTTCCAAAAAAAATATCAATTTTCTCTATTTTTAAATTTGTGTGCATAGAGGTGTTTATAATTGTCAGGGGCTTTGACATTTCTGTGGGACCAGTTGTAATGTCATTTTTGTGATTTCTGATTGCACTTATTTGGATCTTTTCTCTTTTTTTCTTATTTTTAAATTATTTTCTTTTTTCTTTATTAATATAGCTAGAAATGTATCACTCTTGTTTATAATTTTAAAGAACAAGCTCTTGCTTTCGTTGATCTTTTGTATGGACTTTTAGGTCTCAATTTTGTTCAGTTCTTCTCTGATTTCAGTTATTTCTTTTCTTCTAGTAGCCTTGGGGTTGGATTGTTCTTTTTTTCTAGTTCCACTATGTGTGATGTTAGATTGTTAATTTGTGACGTTTCTAACCCCTTGATGAAAATGTTTAATGTTATTAACTTTCCTCTTAACACTGCTGTACCTGTATCCCAAAGATTTAGGTAAGTTGTGTCTCTATTTTCACTTATTTCAAAGATATTTTTGATTTCTGCCTTAATTTCATTGTTCACCCAAGAGTTATTTAGAAGCAAGTTGTTTAACTTCCATGTTTTGTGTAGTTTTGAGAGATTATCTTGGTATTGACTTTTATTTTTATTACATTGTAGTTCTATAATTTACATTTTTTTTTGAATTTTTTGAGACTTGCTTCATGGCTGAGTATGTAGTTGATCTTAGAATATGTTCTTTCTGTAGATGAGAAGAATGTATAATTTGTGGTTGTTGGTGGAATATTCTGTAGATGTCTATTAGGTTCAATTGGTCAAGCGTTGAGTTTAAGTCCAGAATTTCTTTGTTAGTTTTCTGCCTCAATGATCTGCCTAACCTGTCATGGGGGTGTTGAAGTCCCCTACTACTACTGTATGGCTGTATACATTTTTTTGTAGGTCAAAAAAGAACTTGTTTTATGAATCTGGGTGCTCCAATATTAGATGCATATATATTTAGGGTGGCTAAATCATCTTTTTGAATTGAACCTTTATTATTATGTAATGCCCTTTTTTGTCCTTCCTGATCGTTATTTGTTTAATGTTTGTTTTATTTCATATAAGAATAGTGACTCCTGGGCAGGGCATGATGGCTCACGCCTGTTACCCCAACACTTTGGGAGGCTGAGGCAGATGGATCACCTGAGGTCAGGAGTTTGAGACCAGCTTGGCCAACATGGTGAAACCTGTCTCTACTAAAAATACAAAATTAGCCAGGCATGATGATGTGCACCTGTAATCCGAGCTACTCAGGAGGCTGAGACAGGAGACTCACTTGAACTTGAACCCAGGAGGCAGAGGTTGTAGTGAGCCAAGATCATGCTATTGCACTCCAGCCTGGGTGACACAGTGAGAATCTGTTTCAAAAAAAATAAAACATAAAAAGTATAGTGACTCCTGTTCTCTTCCATTTTCTGCTTGTGTAGTAGATCTTTCTCCATCCCTTTACTTTGAACCTGTGTATGTCATTTTATGTGAAATGCGGCTCTTAAAGACAGCAGACAGTTGGGTCTTGTTTTTATTTTTATCCAGCTTTCCAATTTATGCCTTTTAAATGAGGTGTTTAGACCAGTTACATTCCAGGTTAGCATTAATGTATAGGATTTTGATTCTGTCACCAAGCTGTTGGCTATTTGTTTTGTAGATGTGTAATTGCTTTATATCGTCTGTGGGCAATGTCCTTGAGTGTATTTTTATGGTAGCAGGTTTCAATCTTTTTTTATCTTTTTTTTTTTCAGGTTTCAATCTTTTGTTTCCATCTTTAGCACTCCCTTAAGGACCTCTTATAAGGCTGATCTGGTGGTAACAAATTTCTTTAGTGCTTGCTTCTCTGAGAAGGGTTTTATTTCTCTTCTACTTATAAAGTTTAGTTTGGTAGGATATGAGATTCTTGGTTGGAATTTCTTTTTCGTGAGGAATGCTGACAAAAACATTACAATCCCCCAATCTCTCTGGCTTGTACAGTTTCTGCTGAGAGGCCTGCTTCTAGTCTGTTGGGGCTCCTTTTTAGGTGACTTGATGTTTCAGCCTGCCTTTGTGATTTTTTTTTTTTTTTTTGCATTGACATTAGTGAATCTAGCTATGTGCCTCAAGGATGGTCACCTTGTATAGCATCTCACTGGGTTCTTTGAAATTCTTGAATTTGTATGTCCTCCTCTCTAGCAAGATTAGAGAAATTTTCATGGCCTAGGTCCTCAAATATGTTTTCCAAGTTGCTTGCTCTTTCTTTATCTTTTAAGAATACAAATGAATTGTAGACTTGGTCTCTTTAAATAATCCCATAGTTCTTGGAGGTTTTATTCCATTTTTTAAAAATTTTGTCTGACTGTGTTGATTCAAATAACCAGTCAGTGTTCAAGCTCTGAGATTATTTTCTCAGCCTGATCAATTTTGCTGTTAATGTTTTTGATTGTATTATAAAATTCTCGAAGTGAATTCTACAGTTCCAGAAATTCAGTTTGGTTCTTTCTTAAGATGGCTGTTTCATATTTTAGCTTCTAGATCATTTGATTGGATTCCTTGGGTTCGGTTTCAACTTTTGCTTGAATCTCAGTGAGTTTCCTGGTCATCCAAATTCAGCCATCTCAGTCTGGTTAGAAACATTGGCCAGGTGCTGTGGCTCACGCCTGTAATCCCAGTATTTTGGGAGGCCGAGGCAGGTGGATCACGAGGTCAAGAGATCAAGACCATCCTGGCCAACATGGTGAAACCCTGTCTTTACTAAAAATACAAAAATTAGCTGGGTGTGGTGGTGCATGCCTGTAGTCTCAGCTACTCAGGAGGCTGAGGCAGGAGAATCACTTGAACCTGGGAGGTACAGAGGTTGCGGTGAACCAAGGTTGCGCTACTGTACTCTGCACTCTATCCTGGTGACAAATGAGACTCCTTTAAAAAAAAAACATTTCTGGGGGACTAATGTGCTCATTTAGAGGTAAGAGGGCACACTGGCTTTTTGAGTTGCCAGAGTTCTGTGCTGATTCTTTCTCATGTGTGAGGGCTGGTATTTCTTTAACTCTGATGTAAATTGAGTATAGTCAGTTGGCTTTGTTTTCAGAGGGCTAAGACTCTGTACAGAATCTTTATTTGTGACTAAATATTTGAATTAGGTTTCACACGCACTATATACTGGAAAAAATTTTTGGTGTTATATTTTGGGGTGCAATTCAGTAGGTGGTGCTTAAGAGTGGTGGTGGTCAAATAGGTCATTACTCAGCCATACAGCTCTTTTGTATTTTGGAACAGTTGGCAGTTGTATTCTGTTGTGGGGGAAGAAAGAAGACCTCCTCTCCTGGTCTGCTCCTGGGCCTTAGAGGAGACCTCTCTGATCATTGGCTCCATACCCTCATTTCCTCTGTTAGATGTGCTGGTCCACAGGGCTCCCTCAGGCAGGGGTCGTTGTTGATATTCAAGCTGTACCTTTCCCAGGCTGGCTGTGTGGAGGAACGCATGCCCTGCTCGCCTACAAGCCTATGAACCCGAGGGTCTCAACCTTTTCAGTGTTCTGAGAGTAAGGGCTCCCTTTTGTTTGGGTGCTGCCTAAGCTGGTGAGTCTCAACTGGCTAGGAGCAGTAGGGATGTGTAAAGTCACCGATGTGCTTCTCAGTGCTTCCCAGGGGACCATGGAACTGTGTTTGCCCCCAGAGCTCAGGCAGAAGCAGGTCTTCTGTGCTGGAAGCCCCAGCGGATGTGTCTCATCTAACTAGGAGCAGCTGGGGTGGGTTGAGTTGCCCGCTCTGTTGTTCAGGAGCTTCCTGGGGGAACATGGAGCAGTGCCTGTGCCACAGAGTTCAGGCTGAAGCAGGGCCACTGGGCCGGAAGCTGGGCTGGAAGCTTCAGCCTTGTAAGGTAAGGGGAATGGACCAATATGACTGTTCCCCAGCACTATGACTGCAGCCTCTATCAGGGCATAACAGGTGATGCTGGGCTGCTCTAAGGATCAAAACCTGTGGAAGTCCCTAAGGACTTGAATGTTGCTTCTGCAAAAAATCCAGACAGCTCTCTGTATCACTCTAGATGCCTGGGGGAACAGAAATTTCTCTCATTCCCAGAATTGAACAGTTCCCTGTAGGAAGTGTGGTTTCTCCAGGGGATCTCACTCACTCACCCCTTCCCTATGTGGGGGAGCTTTTCATGGCTCCATGCCTATCCAGGTGGGCAGCTGCCCAGCTTCACTCTTCTCTGTTCTGTGTCTGCCCTCACTCCTTTAATGGATCTTGACATGATTTCTTAGATGATCGTCTTGCAGGGTCAGTGTTTACTCACCAGTTTGTTTACTCTCCATGAGAGTGGTGCATACTAGCTGCTTCTATTCCACCATCTTCACCCCTATGCTGCTTTTAAAAAACAATGTTGTATAAATACCAAACCACAAATACAGGTAAAATATTGGAAAAAGATACATCATGCTAACACTGATCAAAAGAAAGCTAGAGTGAGCTAGAGCAGTTTCTTTAGCTTCCACGTGATCTCTTTTTTGCATGAGTTGCAATCATTATGATAGTCGCTTCTCCAGAAAGTGGGGTGCATCTAAAAGTGCTTAACTTGTTTGTTTTTTATGGAAATTCCAAAGGAGGTGAGAAACAGCCTTTATTTCCTAAGCATCCTGAAGATATGTGCTACTTCAAAAGCATACCTACTGTTTATATATATGCTGACTCTCTGGTCTTAGACTAGTTGGTTAGCTCTTAGTAAGTGTAAAAAGTTCTGCTATCTGGAATGATTTTTCTCTCAGGTAGAGGACTATATTTTAAAGGACAGCTTAAGCTAATAATGCCATATTCCACCTGATAAACTCCAGTTTCAGTTTTCTGTCAGCAAATAATGTTAACTCAAGATTCGCAATGAAATTCTGTAATAAACCTAAGTGACGACAGCAAAGTTCTCTCTGATGTAAGATCATCACAAGACTCAGGGTATGGCTGAAGTGAGTAATAATGTGAGAGGGAGAGAATAATGGAATCTAATAAAAGGTTAGTTGGCTGGCTGAAAAATATTGTGTGTTCTCCATCAGTTGAAATGTCTGTACTGTTTGCGGAACCATAAGCTTCCTTTGCCCTAAGACAAGGGTGGTGAACCCTGGCAACAAAGTCAAGGGTGACGTTATAGTAAGCAACAGGTTTTTAATGGTTTTCATGATGCTAACTTTAAATCCCAAGGGTTTGTTCCAGAGCACTTATGTTCAAAGAGACAAAGGACAGTTAGAATGGCAATCATTAAAAAATCAGGAGACAACAGATGCTGGAGAGGATGTGGAGAAATAGGAATGCTTTTATACTGTTGGTGGGAGTGTAGATTAGTTAAACCATTGTGGAAGACAGTGTGGTGATTCCTCAAGGATCTAGAAATAGAAATTACATTTGACCCAGGATTCCCATTACTGGGTATATACCCAAAGGATTATAAATCATTCTAGTATAAAGACACATACACAAAGGAACTTTTGTAGTTAGGGTTGCTAAGGGAAGGAGGCTGTTGAAGGGCATGTTCTGTGTTCCAGAAGGTATGTTTATGTTTGGGCTTCCAGAGAAGGGAGTCTTTTTCTGAGGACGTGGTCAATTCATTTATTGATGCCACAATCTCAGAAAATTTTGGCACTCATTATCCGCAATATCCACTTACACCTAGAGATTTGATTGTCATTTTATAAGGGGTCTGGGATAAGTTAAGATACTTTTTGATCTATTAGGAGAGAATGTTTTTCCCTCCTTGGACAGGTCATACCCTAAATAATGGACTGTGTTTTGGAAAGAACATTATGGCTCCTTTTTTTCTAAAGTTGAGAGCAAGAAAATTGAATCCTTTGTAAAGTCTTCCTTGTTTACTCAACAAAGATAAACAAAGATAATCCACATATTGTATCATAACTGAATGACAAGGGAAATTGAGATCTTTAAGTCTTCACTTAAAAGCTTAGAAGAATAAGAGGGACCTTCAGGAAACCTCTGAGCATGCCTGTCCAGCTGTATTGTTGGCTTCTTAAGGTGAAGGCAAAAAGATTACTAACTCTTCTGGTCTAGAAGCACGCTGAGAAAAGCAGTGAGCCACTGCATTGACGCTTGGTGTTTTCTGTTACATTTGCAAAGGTATCATAGAGCAGTTTCAGATAAGAATCCCAGGGTTATTATTAAGGTCTAGAATATGGGAAAATCTATGGGCTATTTGAAATTCCAACTAGCTATGTGATGTATTTAGTCCAAGGAAGTAGCTGAGAAAAAGTGACAGGGTTTAATGTAGAAAGAGTAATAATCACATCTACCAGGAATTTATGAGGTTGACCATCTATATTTACAGCTAATTCATCCTGAGTGTTTAAGGATAAGGCAAGACATTGGGCACTTTTGTCTTCCTCAGAGCACCCAAAACATCAGAACATTCACTGGCATAACTTCTCTGACTTTTCATCATCTTGGTTTTTATCTTATAAATAGGGCCTTCTTTTTTGTGTTTCACTGTCCCTTCTGTTTATAATATCTACAAATGTCTTTGTCAATAGGTGATCAGTTTGAAGTTTGATCTGTTGTTTGATCTGAAGGGCCATAAATTTATCTGGAATTCTGTCTGGTTTTTGTTCTAAAACTCTTTCTAAATGTACTGCCTGGAGCTGTAATTCTGGTAAAAAGGCTATTTCGTCTTTTACTTTCTATTTTTTAATGAGTTCTCCAATATCAAGTTTAACTCCAATGACAAAATGAGATAAAAAGGCTGCTGTTACATCATAACCTTCTTTAATTTCCAAGTGCTGTCGGAAGGTATTTTATAGTGTATCTTGAAAATGTTCTATACTTTCATCTTTTCTTTCTTTGCATGACTAAATTATGGTCCAATCAATTTTTATTGAAAGCATTTCAGGTGTGGCATTTAGGACACTTTAATCTATTTTTGTGGGCTTTTTCTTTATCTTAAAATTTATTGTTAAAAGAGAGATCCCATAGGCCCCTTTCTGTGTCAATGCCACCAGCTTTTGCCATTCATGATTTAGCCTCTGAGGTTCCAACCAACATGTGTACAATTTGACTTAGTTTAGATGACCTTGAGTCATATGCACTCCAAATAATTCTAAATTATTATATGAAGAGTTTCTGATGTTCTCTGGGTTTAGGCAAATCCTTAATTATTGCCCTTAATTCAGATTGTGTCAGTTTAAGTTCATTGCCTGCATAGTTGGCTCATGGAAAGATGGAGTTTTGGAGGCAAATGGCATTTTGGGTCTTAGGAGAGTCACTGAGAAAAAGCTGGGTGTCTGGACAAGGAGAAAAGAGAGTAGAAGTGTTGATGGAGGTGTGGAAAGAAAAAGAATAGAAGGATCAGGGAGAGAAATAGCTGGACATAGGGAGGCAATTAAAGAATGAGGAGGAGATAGTACTAGGAAAATGAGTCTAACTTGTTGCTACTTAAGTTTGTCAAATTGCTCATTAGTTCTAACCAAAGCATCTTTTAGTGAAGCAATTTTTGAATCAGAATTTCATTTGGTGGCCTCTCTATCCTGCGTAAAAAAATATTTCTGCCAATTGGGACTAAATAATCTCATTCATTTTTTTTTTCTAAATAGTTCCAAAGTAAACAATTTTGTCCAACTCAAGTGTTTCCCAGAGTGGCAAAACATCCATAGTCAAGTAACACCATTTAGAGAGGTAGGTGCAAGAATTAAAAATATAACAAGAGTGTATTTAGGAAGGAGGACTTTCTTTCCTCAGCCCCATGAGAGCTGGCAGCAGTTGAAAGGAAAGTAATGCTGTGTGCTCTATGTCTCAGGCATCTAACCTGATGGTTGCCTTCCTTCTAATGTAGATCAAACAATCCATGCCCCAGCAAACAGAGAAGCAAAAATAACACTCCTTCTTCATCAAAGCTGGGATCTCAGGACAAAAAAATCTGAAGAAAGGAAAATCTCACCTGGTTTTATTAGTGACACACAGCAAAATTTGTGCATTCACCATTCATCAGTTTATGAGGCCAGCTCAAATAACAGACTTATACAACCTATGCCTACATTTTATACTGTGACTCTTCTTCTTATAAAAAGTGACACTTACAGACAGTACAAC
Organism: Sapajus apella; assembly: GCF_009761245.1. NCBI lineage: Eukaryota > Metazoa > Chordata > Mammalia > Primates > Cebidae > Sapajus > Sapajus apella. The sequence goes on from NW_022436958.1 coordinate 1,120,623, forward strand.
ACAATATGGAAGCACAAAGGAAATGGGATAGCTTGAGTCCATCAATGATAACAAACAAATAGAAACCAGTAACAAAACTTTACTACTGGAGTGAGAATAAATGGCTGCAGAACAATGTTCAAAGCACAATGCTAGGTCATCCATCCTGTTTACATACAGGGCTAATTACAGCACATTCTCTAGCTAGTGGATATTTGTAAGGTATGGAAATTTTATTCTGGATCATCCATTTTTCCTGCTGTACTGGATCATTCCAATCAGCACATTAACATGATAATATTTCCCATATTTAAAAAATCCTCCTTGACTGCATATTGTACCCCCCCCCACACACACACAGAGAGAGAAAGAGAGAGAAATTCTATTTTTCTGATCTTCACAAAAAAGCTTATTAAAGCATACTAATTTCCCAACCTTTTCTTCTACTTATCTTTATTCCTGCTCCTCCTTTTATCTCTTGAATCCATTTTCAAGGAAGAAGGACTTCTTTCTCACCAGGCTTCTTTGCTCACCACTCCAGAAAATTTACCTTTGTCAAGGTCACCAGTGACCTCCATGTTGCTAGATACAATCTTAAATCCTCTTCTTGCCCCGTCTGTCAGCAGAATATGACCCAGCTGATCACTTTTTCCCTCTTTAATCACTTTCTTTGATAAGCTTTCAATAAATCCATCTTCCTTAGTTTTTCTACCTCCTAACCCTTCTTAGTCTCACTTGTTTTTTCCTAATCCCTCTGACATTTAGATAAATACTGCCCCAAAGCTCAGTCTTTTCTCATCTTTTGTCCGGCTACACTTATTCCCTAAATGATCTCATCCAGTTTTGAAGACTTAAAATAGCATTATATACTACTGTCTCTTATGCTTGTATTTATTGCCTGGACCTCTGTATTGAACAACAGTTGGATACGTAATAACTTTTATGTTTAATTGACATGGAAAATGAAACATGTAACAAATTTCAGTAGCGTTTTTCTTCTTTGAACCTAACTCCTTTGATTTTCCCCAGATTAGCAAAAGGCAAGTCTAACCTTTTAGTCACTAACTAGAGCTCAGCATCTCCCTTGACTCCTTTTTGTCCCCTCCATCCATGTTTGATACATAAGCTAATTCTATCATCTCCAGCTTCAAATATATCCAGAATCCAGACACTTCTCACCATCTCCACTGTTATTCCCTGGACAATGGCAGTGGCCTCTTAACTGGTCTTTCTACTTCCAATAATTTTGCCTTCCTACAATCTAATCTTGATATTCTTTAGATGTGCTAACCATCACCTACCTCCAGGCCTTTACACTTGCTCTCTTAATCCAGAATATTCTTCTAGCAGCCATCAGGATGCTTTGTCTGCTTCCTTCATATCTCTACAACTATCACCTTGTCAAGAAGTCCTTTCCTGTCTAATCTGCTTAAAATAGTGACTATTCCCAATGCCACTGCTCTGAATCACTTTTTTATTGTATATTATTATTATATATATATTTTATTTATATATATTTATCTTATTTTATATATATGGCCTATAACACTTCTCACCATTTGTCATTTTAGTTATTTGCCTTATTTGTTGATTACTGTCTCCCACCACTAGGATGTAAGCTCTATGAAGGCTAATGACTTTGTTTTGTTTCCTGCTCTATCTTTATACTCAGGCTCTGGCACAGAGTTGGTATTTGACAACATTTATTGAATTAATTAGTAAACCATTACCTATAAAAATACTTGACAAGTGCCCATTATGTGACTCTGCTACTATTCAAAATACTCTGGGATATCCAAAAGAAATAAGTAAATTGTCTACAACAGTTTACAAAGTCTCATTGTCTTGACTGAGATGAGAATATCAAAGAATTTTTTTCAAAAGGTTGAGGAATGATTGAGTGCTAACTGAATTTCAAATAAGTAAAAATTCAGAGGAAGGGAAGATGATAAGATTCAGGCAAGAAAGACTTAGTAAAGGGTAGGAAAATGGCCTAACATGTATCTTGAGGTTGAGGGAGAGGAGCCCAACAGAGATAGAAGATATCAGCCATAATCAGCCATCCCTAGTTTATATTATGAAAGTGATCAAGGTCAGAAATTGGATAGGCAGGGATGCAGCCTCAATCTGGAGCCACATTTCTTAACTTTCAGTTGCCCTGGATTTAGTGTTCTCAGGGTAAATTGTAAAGGCTTCTTCACTAATGAGTTATTCTCTGTTGATTCATTCATTCATTCTCTCAAGTAATTCATTGAACATTTATTGTTTATTCAGTTTTGTGCATGTATCATATATATGGCATGCTTTTTCGAAGAGTTTACAAGCCAATTGGAGAAAGAAAAAAATTAGACACATAGCAAAGCAGCCAAGTAAAAGCATAGGAGGCTTATCATTACCTGCCTAATGAATAGCTTGGCCAACGTCTATTTGTTTTTGGTTTGGGTGTCAGACAGTTCAATGTTCAACATGGATAACACTTCCTACATCATAGTAGTTCTGTGCCTTTAGTGAGCTATCATACAACAAAGTACTTCGTATAATGTAAAATGCTACTCAGACATTCATTATTGCTGTCTAGAAGTATGGGGTTAGGTAAATGACTCTGCAGAATTTATGCTTCCAATGAGAAATTATGAAAATTGAGAATAATTAATATGAAGATCTTTAGAGTTAACCAACTTAAAACTGGAGAAAAGCTGGAAAATACTGAATTCCTACATCTCAGAGAGGGCAATGAATTTAACTTGCCCAAACTTCCAGCACAAATAGAACATTCGAAACTCAGAAGCTAATAAGAATCTACTCTTTTCTTGAATCATTTTTGAGAAAATCCATTATTTAAAGCCCTTCCATGAAATCAGAATCACTTGGTTGCACATTTTAAAAAAGTCTGTTAAGTGAAATTGCTGTTTGTGCAGCATTTCTTAGTGATTTTCTCTCTTTTATGCTAGAAAGAAGTTTAGTTGCTAATGTGATCCTCCTGGCTGAACTTGGACTTCCCCTAGGCTGCTACCTTGCAGATGGTACCTTCTTGTAAAATGTATATATTTGCAAGAATTACCTCTTGGGATATTGTCATTACCCAAGAGGATAAACAATGAGAACCCATTTTCTCTCCTTTAACCACAAAGTTAGATTGAATTTTTTTTTCATTTTCAAGAACTGGTAAGACAGGAAAAAAGAAGCACTTAAATTTTAGAAACAAGAAATTGAATAAAACTTTTTAAAGCCTGAGAAAGTTCAAAGTGGAAAAGGGTAGGGGCATTTTGACACATACTCTTTCAAAGTATTGATTTTTCTTTTCGAAATGGATCTGAAAGCATGACAAATGTTTACTCCAACACCCAATACAGTATTAAAAAACCCAAATGTCAGGATGAAAATCTGATGGGCTACAGCCTTAGTGGAAGGAAGGATAAAATATCTTATGTGACCCAGGGCTAGGGAAAATGTCTTATTTCTCTTTCTCTTTCTTCTTCTTTTTTTTTCCTTGTTTTATTTTTATTCACCTCAATTACATTCACTAGAAAGTAATTTTTTTCCTAGAAAAGAGGAGGAAAGAAACTATTTCTACTATTAATATTACCAACAAAACTTTGCTACCCTGAAGTAATAGAGAATTTGTTTTCTTTTTGTTGAAGTAGAAATGAGCAAACTTGTTAATATTTTACCTTAATTATTCTTTCAGCAATAGATGTTCAATCATTAGGCATCTATGTAAGGTGATGAATCAGCACTCTGTGGAATCAGAGGGCGGCCATGCCATGCTAAATAGTTCTCCTTGCAAACCTCACAAAGGTTCTTCGCACCCCAGAATGTATTGATTTCATTAGATGTGCTAATTTAGCAGTTCTCTGGTTTAAAGACCGTAATTACAACACAATGCACGACCTGTGTATATATGCTTATTGCAAGGAGAAAAACTTTTGCTCTCAACTTATTAATAGCAAATGTACACATTTTTTTCCTGCAAATGCTAGCATTAAATCTCCCTTATAAACCCACAAGCCTCTGTTATTATAGTCTTTTATTAATAAACTGAACAATTTCATATAGTGTTAATGAGTTAGAGCTTATCTCCTGCACTCTTTTATGGTTAAAACGTGCTGGAGAGCTGGACAATTTATCTAAGCACGTGGGTGACTAAGGTACATGACGCTTTCAATAATTAGGCTCCATCTATCTCTATTTTTACTGATGTAAAAATGTTACACTTGATTTTCTTATTTTCATAGCTGTATCAGAGTTCAGCAAAAACAAATCAAACATAGTCATATGATAATAGAGCTGAATTATAGAGCATCTTCACTATAAGTGGATTTTTACTGCATTCTGTGTACACTGTGTTTTTGAAACAATTACTAAGACATGAGGAATAAATTAGGCTGTTCTTTGTTATTTTTCAGAATATGAATGTTATTTAAGGCGCATCTGCATGTTTGTAAATGTTTGCTCCCTTGACACTCAATTTTTTAAAGAATCAATTGCATACCTACTGTGTGCTGGATGCTGTGCAAAGAAGTTTCACTTAATTATTCTACTTAGCTAGATTTACTGGTGGTGCAGGGATGCTAGTGGAGGTGAGAGAGAGAGAGAGAGAGAGAGAGAGAGAGAGAGAGAGAGAGTGTGTGTGTGTGTGTGTGTTTGTGTGTGTGTGTGTGTGTGTGTGTGTGTGTGTTTGTGTGTGTGTGTGTGTGTGTGTGTTTGTGTGTGTGTGTGTGTGTGTGTGTGTTTGTGCTGCCCTCTACTGGACTTGGTTTCTAAATACTGTAAGTATTTAGGATTTTTGGGGGGAAAGAGGAAGGTGAAGGAAAATCTAGGGAGGGTTATATTACTTTATGTTGCCTATAAATTATTTGGGCATTAACATTGCATTTATGTAGCCCAGGAGTTCCAGAGTCTAGCACACTACCTTATACATCCTAGGTGCTCAATAATTATTTGTTAAACAAATAAGTTAAAAAGCTTACTAGAATTTCTCTTTACAATGACAGACAGAGTCCACATGTATTTAACTCAAGGAACATTGTCTCAATCTTAGAATCTATAACAGATATGGGGGAAAAGCCACAAAGCTTATTAGAGACAGGGTTGGTTTGTAAATAAAAACCCACATTTGCTTAACCAACTTTATTTGTCAAATGCCAATATTAATACTTTGGTATATTATCGATAGGGATCCAGAAGCAGGAAAAAGAGTAGCCACTTAGATATCTACTAAAATTGTTACCCAAGTGGATAAGAACTTGAGATGTAAATTTGGCTAAGTGTCAAGCAAGTATATATAGGGGAGAGATTAGTCTTTCAACAAATATCTTTCACTTCAGCCATATACCACATTTCACCTACAAAAATCCAGCCAACAGACAAGTAGGAGGAAAGGCTTTTTAAGGATGTGCTCTACAGTGTAAAGGAACAATGTAGGAGAGATGTCTAACTGCTTACCAAAATCCATTTGCAGCATCCACATTGTGGAATTTTAGCTGGAAATGGGTCCATCACAGCCGGGAATGAGAATGAAAGTGACAAGTACCACTTCTGACTCAGGGCTTTATGAAGCTGAGCTGCTACATCCCTTCTCCCTTCTCTTTCTTTTCATAGGGGAGCTGACAGCAGCATGGCAGAAGACAGGAGTCTAGCAACTTACCTGCACTCGAGCAGTAGACAGGACATCAGTGAAAAAGGAGCCTTTTGTAGTAAGTCTCTGGGATTTGTTTGTTATAGCAGCTAGTATTGCTTACCTAACTAACACACACATATATATTCCTTATATTCTTCCAGAATAACAAGGCAGAAACACAGATCTTTTAGGGAAGAGGACCAAATAAAATATGATTAAAATAACAACTGTGCTTAGTTAGCCTGAAAACACATACCCTAGGAGTTTCCAATAGCCAGGACAGCCCTGAAGCCTGTTCCTACCTGTACTGGGAATTAATTTGGTCTGTTGTTCAAGCAGGGATGGCTGCAAACAGAAGGGGCAGAGACTATGGACACAAAAAATATACAGCATGGGTACACCAGTGCTGTGGTCTTAGCAACAGGGAGGCAGCCTTGGGAGTGCCAGTGGGACACAGGCATAAGGGACCAGGAGGAAATTAATGCTCTATTTGTATGCTAATTCATTGTGGAAAAGCTAATTTCTACCACCATTAGATAGCTGGCTCTCCACAAAAATCAGCTTCTTTATCTTCAATGAAAAACACAGCAGTTGTTTTTTAGGATAGCTTTAATTAATTAATTAAATTGTTTTGTTATTTTCTCTCATTTCTAGTAAATGTTATTTTGTTCTTTTCATTCATTTGTAGTAAACGAAGATATTTGACTACTGCTGTAATAAACCTGATACTGTGAGAAACATGATACTGTGCTTTGCTGAATATAGTTGAGATGTCTCAGAGGAGATGCCTTGACCTATGCTGTGTGCAAAAAAACATCTAATAATGAGCTAGATTATAATTGAGTTTGGATGCATGCACTTTAGGACCTGCTGTTACCATCTTATTTTCATAAATGATCTTTGCAATTTTTAATGGAAAAAAGTGTGCATGAAAACTCACTTGTTGGGTTAGAAAGTGCTCAGAGATATTATCCTACTCTTCCTCTTCTTGTTCATGTTTTATTGTACATTTGCCCAAAGTCTATTGAACAAGATCATGTTTATTAATCCAATAAAGAAGTACATGTGATGATGATCATTTACTCCTGACCTATAAGAAATAGGTACTTACTTTATTAGTGTAATGAAGTTTTATACATTCAGAATGTGTTTGCTGCCTAATTCCTCTTAGGGTTCTGGGTTTTCAGTTTCAAAAAATAGAAAGAGCACATTGATGCAAATCCACTCTCAGAGTCTTTAGCCTTTATGTAGCTTTTTGAAATTCTCATCTTGTTTGAGTTTGCATTTTCTGGCTCACTAAAATGTTTCTTGTTGGAATTTAGCCTTATCAAACACTGCTTGAAATAAACTGGCCAATTGCAGGATCAGAGGGATCTTTTTATCATTTGGAGATCTGAATTATCATGGGTTATAATAAGATTTGACCTGTAGATGCAGGCAGAAATGTGTTCATGATAGCTTTGTTGTAGTTCTGCCTGGAGGCAAAGTTATAAATCAGATAACCTCCTGAGGTTCCCTACACCTCAGTAATTCCATGGTACTAATCTCCTCCAGTGAATGCAAGTTTTATTCCTCCTTTGAAGATACTACTATCCTTGCTTTGAAAATATGTTTCTCTTTGTTCTTTTAAGGCTTTAGAATATGTTACCAAAGAATAAAGTGGAAATTTTCAGGAAATTTGTGAGAATGAAGCCCTCTTCATTTTTTTTTTTCCTGAAAGGAAGGAGGAAGATGGAGCAGATCTGTGGTTTCCAAATTTTATTTCAATTTAATTACATAAACAAATACTGAGCTGTTCATTTGGTAGGCACTGTGGTAGGGTAAGATACATCACCTACAAAACTAAGGAAATAGTGTCTGGCTTATTGTACAGGTTTGTTGAAAAGATGCAATGAGATCACGAATATGCCCAGAACCTGGCCCATAAGAAGCCTTTAATAAATAGTAGCTATTCTTGTCAGTACTAAGAAGTACCTAGACAACCTGAAAGCACTTTGAAATGTAATGTCTTGCTGATGTCAAGTTTACAATGCCTACATTTCTGAACAGTACTGCATAGAAGGCAATGCTGACATTTCTAGCAGATCTGGGTTCAAATCCTACTTACATCATTACATCACTCGATGTCAATTTTCTTATTTGGGACGATCTGTTTTCTGAATAAAATAACTAGACTATGACAGGCTTACATCCATAAGTAATCATGGTTATGATTATTATATTCTAGATGTCTTGAGCTAGGTCCTTGTCAAAGCAGAGCTGGAATCAGAATGCAGTGTGCTGGATGATTTGATAAATGACCCCAGGGAGTAGGGAGTAGGGAAAAACAAGTAAGTTTACTGAGTTGGCCACAGCTACAGGTGACATGTTTGCTTTTGTCAGAGACTTCTGGAGACTCTTATGAAATATGTCTCAAAATTGTCTTAAAAGGGAAGTATTTATTCAATGACTCCCAGGCAGTGACGGGCAAGAAGAAAGAGGCAGGTGGCTGGGGCTTGAGCTGGAGTTTGGGGCATGGCGTTGGCAATGTTAGGTTGCGTCCAAATGAAGCAAATTGATCAGACTAGTTGTTACAGTGGCTCAGGCAAGGGGTGGAATCAGAAGAATATACAGTATTGCATAGAGGTGTCAAATATGCTGGAGGATATCCAAGAGAAAAAACTGAGGCAGTCACATTGCTCACTTACTTGGAAGATGACACGCACATGTAAAATATCAAATGAATTGATAACTAAATTTCAAGTGAGAATTCAAAGATCTGCTGGTCATTGCGGGTCTGTTTCAATTATTTCTGCTGCACATCCTTTGAACCCTGTTCTCATATCACATTGGCTGTTGGAGTTTGGGGAAATAAAAAGAATGCAGAAGGTTCCCAACCTTGAAATGTAATAAAAATTGCAGGAGTAGATCATTTTTGCTGTGTCTTCCCACTCTCTAATATTGTGTAAACCATTCTCCTAAAGCAGAACTCCAAGAACAGAACGTTTTGGATTTAGATTGGTCAGCAAATCTTTAACTAGAAAAGGAAAATGAAATATAGATGTCTTGAATTGCAGTTATGCTCAGAATAGAGAACTCCTTACAAATTTTTTGAACCAAAAGATTGTTTAAGTGTTATGAACTGTTGGAAAATGATTTTAAATAGAGAGCTGCCTTCTATTCTCCTACCCTCATAGCTATTAGAATTCACATTTATAACAACTTTTTGTCCTCTCCAGAAGAAAACCCTTATTCACCTGTAAGAATAGCCAGTGTAATATTAGCTTTTGCAGGTGTCCTGGTAAGCTGCTATAAAGAACGTCTGTATTTCTATAAATACTGTGAGTGTGCTTTGGGCACACTCACTTTGGGCAGAAGCTTTGGGCACAGAAAGCAACATTCACAATGAGGGAAAATTTGAGGCTCACCCAACTGTCATTCAGCTCTGTTTTAAATATCTTCTTTAAGGAGTAAAATTCACCTTAATAAGTATGCACAACATAAAAAAAATAGTTATTCATATGTGTAATTATAAACCATCCCTGACTTATATGGCTCACTTGATGAATTTTTGACTTTACCATGGTGCAAAAGTGAGATGGTAGAAACGATGTCTACTTTTGAATCTTGATCTTTTCCTGGGCTAGTTATATGTGGTACAGTACTCTCCTGCGATGCTGGGCACTGTTAGTGAGGCATTCTGCTTTTCACTCTTAGTACATTATTCAGTAAATTACATGAGATATTTAACTCTTGATTGTAAAATAGGCTTTGTGTTAGATGATTTTGCCCATCTGTAGGATAATGTAAATGTTCTGAGTACGTTGAAGGTATGCTAGGCTAAGCTATGATGTTTGGTAGTTTAGAAATATTAAATGGACTTGACTTGCAATGTTTTCAACTTAAAATATTTTCACCTTCTGATGGGTTCATTGGGATGTAACCCCATCCTAAGTAGAGAAACATATGTGCACATCTCTGAACAGGCAGTATGTGTAACCTAAATAATGAAAAAGTTATGATCCTTTATTACTTACTGAAGTATTTTAAAGTGACAGGCTTTTATTATTTAGTGAGAATTAAGGAGCTCATTGGCTGAAAATATTAAGTGAAAATTTTCATCTCTTTTTCCAAGGTTGTGTCATAATTTAAGGGTTTTTTAAAATGATATAAACTGTACAAAACAAAAGGGAATATTATTTCATGTTCTATATATCAATTATTAAGGAATTAACTAATTAATTTTTGTTAGTACTAATTTATGGAGTACATGTGAAATTTTGTTACATGTATATGGTGTATAGTGATCATGTTAGGATATTTAAAGTGTCCATCATCTAAATACAATATATTTTTTATTAACTATAGCCATCCCACTCTGCTATCACACACAGAATGTATTCCTCCTGTTTGTACCCTTTAACCCACTTCTCTTCATCCTCCCTCTCCCTGACTCACCTTTTCCGTGACTTGAGTCTTAATGTCTTAATCAAAATTCATGTATGTGTGTTAAATATAACATGTCTCATTGTTAATGGCATTTTTTAATGCCTAATTTAAAATTAAAATTTTATTCATTCATTTTAATCGAAATGTCTATCAATATTTTTTCAGTATATTAATTAAATATGTTGCTTTTTTAAAAAACTGATTATGGGTTCAGTATTCTAATTTTTCCTAGATGTCTATAGTTTTGTAAAATCTTCCATGATAAAATTGCTTGATATTTTAGATATTCTTTTGTAAAAATATATAAAATTCATCAATCATATCATAGATTTTGTTTGACTAATATGAGGGATTGAGCTATCAAAAAAGATGGGTTTAAATTAACTCTTAATCAGGAAGAGAAAAAAATTTAAATTCTATAATTGTGTTAATGGCAAACTGGTAGAACATGTTTAACTTTAGCAATTAGGTTTTGTCTATTCTCAGACATCTTTTGTCTTCCCCTTAATTACTAGAATTCCAGTGTAGAACTCAGATATTAAAGCAGGAGATGAAATACTGAAATAAGTCTTTTGTTGTTCTGTTGGCTTGAGAATGAGAAACAGTTTCTGATTCTCACAATAATGAGTCAGAGTCCTTGTTTTAAGATGATAAACTGGAATATTTTGGATAAAATGCTGTATGAATTAATGCCATTTCTGGAGTTAATCAGCAGTGCCTGTGTCTGCACAGAATTATGAGTTCGATTCTTTCAACTGAAATAATTGGTCACTTCCAACAATAGATTTGAGAGATTTTTAAGGTCAAAATGAAAAAAGACTGTTTACATGCATTACATAATCATTGGGACTGAATTTTCCACTGTATTGACTAAATGACCTAATTAACAGCTAGATTTAGCATTCTGTCTACATGGGTGACCTTCCAAGCATAGCCCACACATGGAGAGTACAAGGCCAACATCCAGAGACATTCAGTTTTTCTGAGAGCTTGGCCCTATTTTGGTAGAAAGCCAGCTTCTTGCCTTTAATGTTGCTAATTGTGTCTAAGCTCATGTTCTCCTTTTATTTAGGAATCATTGCTGCTTGTTATATACCTATAAACACCTGGTAAATGACATTTCTAAGAATAAGAATTATACTCCCTTGGGAGATGAAGACTGGTCAAAAAACCTTTCATCTCCTATAATTTTGGAGTCCATCCTGAGTGAACTGTTGGCCTCATTTCAAGGGCTGTATCTCTACCAGTTCATCACATGGGGATGGCAAATAAAATATTTCAGTAGGGTTTTTGGAGACTTTTAATATTTTTTATCTCCTCTTTCAGACAAAACATCTGAACAAATGAATGTAGATGCTGTTTTAAATGGGGTAAATTTAAAAGCTGAGCTACATAATTTCAAAGTGAACTCATAGATTTAAAAAAGTACAGTATTATGTTTTCCTCTGCCACTACTTTTAGAGGTTTCATTTCCCTTCAGATCCATGTGTACGTGTCAGGAATTGGCTATTGGTTCACTGTTATCAACTCTCTTAGAAAGATTCATTAATTTTATAACACAACATCCCTTAACAATGAATAGTTCTGCAAACAGGAGCTTCGTTAGTTTAGTCACCTCAAGCCTGCTTGGCATGCTGCAGGATTCTTTGGGAATAGAGTTTTGCAGGATGAGACTATTCCCATTTTCAATAACTCATGCATCTGTTCATGTAGCGTCATCAGTAAAGCAAATAATAAACCACTCTCAAGAAAACCTATAAAAGGCTCTCCTCCCTGTTCTGAGCTAGAGCATAATCCTCCCAAAGACCATTCTTATCAGGCTCAATGAAACAGTGTAAGCGAATTATTGTGGCTATTAACCAGTCAAATCATAGAAGGAGAATGAAAAAAGATGCCTGTGCTGTCACACTGGGGAGACCTTGCTTTAAGTACTAAATCTTGTATGTATTACTTGATCTCTCTGAACTATAGTTTCTATATCAGTAAAAGGGGGACAATAGTGGCTTCCTCATAGAAGAGACATAATAATTGCATGAGATGATAAATGTAAAGTGTGAATGCACACCATCGATTACTGGCTGATATTTCAGTCAACAGTTTTATTAGCTAATATACTTCCTACTTTAAGTGATCAAAATCTAACTCAAATGGCTTAATAAGATGATTTATATGTCACACAGCAAGAAGTCTGGAGGTAAAGCAGGCCCAAGTTTGGCAATTTCAATGGCACAATCATGCCCAAAGAGGTTCAGGCCCTTACAACTTTCCACTCGACTGTTCTGAATATGCTTCCTGGGCTAACTCCTTTCACCAATCACAAGATGGTTTGTTTCATTTTAGGGGTCTTTTTTAAATCACTAAATGTCCATAGTCAGAAAATGGGGTTTTGTAACCCAATATCTCTTGTAAGTGTTCAGAAGTCCTTCCCAGGAGCCACCTATTTCCCTCATTGGTACTTGGTTGGACTTGTGTCCCATGCTTATATTCCTGCTTCCCAGGCACACTGGGAAGACAAGTGGCATCACCATGATTAGCAATGACCAGTCCTGGCTTGTCCCCTCGGTTAGATGGGGTTGGAGATGGGGTAGGCACCTGGACATACCTACCTGATTGAAAGCTATGCAATTACTATTAGCAAGATATAAAGAGAAATAGTTGGTGGACAGGTAACCAATAGTGTTTACACAATTATTATATTAAACTCCACTGTAGACTTCCCATAACACTAAATGCTGAGAGAAAACAAAAGCTGCTCCTTGTAAGGTGTAAGAATTGAGTTGGAGGAGACAAAAGGTTTGAAGCCAACTCTAATGAAGTATTCTATGGTATACAGCAGTGCTTCTCAGGCTTTAGCATTTATAATCCCTTGGGAATCTTACTAAAATGTAAATTTGAATACAGTAGTCTGGAGTGGTGCTGAGATTCTGCATTTCCAAAAGCTTCCAGGTGATGCTGCTTCTAGTATGAGGACCACACTTTAAGGAGCTGAGACACAGACCACATGTGATGCTAGATGTGTAGGAAGAGTAGAATCTGGATCATTCTGGAGTGTTTCTCAGAGGTGGCAAGATACTGTGTAAGCCCTAAAGCTAACAGGATTTTAATAAATGGAGAAGACAAAATATAATATGATTTGGGATCTTTTAGGGAAACACATTTGATAACTCGATAATACCAAGGACAGTAATGTCATTATTAAGACATCAAAACAGAGTATATATTTCCTGGATTAAACAGCAGGCACACCATGCTGGAAAGCCATGGCTGTTAGGATTCCTTGCTCATATATATATATATATATATATATATATATTTATCTTAATGCCTAAAAAGAAATAGAGAAGGCAATAGTACATTTGTAGCTCAGAGCAGAATAGCAAGTTAAAAGAACTCAACCAGGGTTTTGATATATTTTCATGAATGGGAACCGGCCTTTGCCTAAAGATAAATTAACTCTTTGAGATTTTTTGGTATCTTTTATCCCTCAAAATTACCCAAACAAAACTTTACCACTATCTTAATGGTTACATTTTTTCTTTCTTAATGCTATGTGTTTTGTGAATAAATTAGTCAAATTAGTTCTTAGAAAATGAAGAATTCAATGAGGGAAACCAAAGCAAAGAGTAGATATGTTTATAAAACCAACTTCCTTTAAAAAAGTATGTACATATGTTGGTAAAAAGGCCATTACACCAGTTGACATTGGTTGACCAGCCAATAGCACTGCTGAGGCAGCGCGTTCATGTTCCTGTGTTATAATAATGATGTTATTTTTCTTTTGGGGGTGTAACTGTAGACTACTTGAGAGGTCAAGAACAACAAGACTATACAAGATTAAAAGGAAAAAAAGATAATTGTGTAATGTCATTGATTACATAGCAACTTTGCAAAGTGTTGCTTGAGAAGCTTTCTTATCCCCTCGCCGTGAAGGCCAAGAGGCTGGTGGTTAGGAACATCAGGGAGACTACTGTATTTTTACATGGAATAGAATGAATAGCAATGGGGAGTGGAGAAAATAGAAGAGATACTAGCTCTGAATTTTGGATTATTCTGCATTTGGTGGCTGGTACTCTGGAATACTATATTCTACTATTACACATTATATAATATTGTTGATCAATGAAAAAATGACAGCATTAGGTAATCAAAGTAAATTAAGCATAGAGGTCAGGATGCTAGCTTTGGCAATCCTTTGAATTACCTATCTGGTTCTCAGGTTCCTCATCTATAAATGAGAGTTGAACCTGACAATGTTTCCCAAACCTGTCAAGCATCAGAATAATCCAAGGGGTTTTTAAAAAGCACAGATTCCTTGGACCCACTAAATACCTGCTGAATTAAGATTCCTAGAGTGGAATGGGCTCAGGATGGGGCCCAAGCAATACGTACTTTTAAAAGTCTCCTTGGCTGATTCTCTTGTACCCCTCTCCCGATGTTGGAGGACTCTAAGATCCAATTCAGCTCCCAAATCCTATGATTTTAATGTGTCAGTTAGGGTAGTGATTCAAAAATAGAGAATGATTGAAAGGAAAATTATCTGGATGGCCATAACAATAGTATTCTTAAATTATTAGTTTACTGTGAAATGGTTTTCGCAGTGGTTGGGCTCTAGGATTTGCCTCAATCTTGCTGCATCTCACCTTTGCCTTTGGGAATGGCCATCTATCAGTGCAAAGCTGATTTGGAGACAAAGAAGAGAGATAAGCCACTTTATTTGTGCTAGAAGATCCTGGTCTGCGTTTATTCAAGCACAATTAAAAACAGTAGGGTTTCCCAGTTAACATTTTGTAAAGCTCACAAAAGATTGCTATTTTGCTTATTGCTTTGAAAGCCTGTCGGGGAGGAGGCATGTTTTGATGAAAGTATTGTCTTAAATCTGCAAATGCAAAATTGTGTAATGGCTTATGCATCAGAGGGTTGGCTCTAAAGAACTTTGTGGACAACTCCCAGGGCCACTTGGGAGTAGGAACTGTTTTTTTATCTCTTCTCCATAAGCTGCTGAATGTGTATATCTTAAAGGATGGGCATCTTTTCCTTAAAAGTTATTGCTGGAGTTTTGTAATTTTGATGGTGCTTCTTCTGCCTTATTGACTATTAAAATGGTATCCTAGAAGTTTCATTTCGGGGAAATACATGCACATCTCATAGGGCGGACCTTCTCTATACTTGTGCCTTTAAACCAGGCTAATGGCGGCTGAGCATACCTGGCACTCAAATCCAAGGGGCTTTACTGCTCTGGCTGATTTCTGTGTTTGCAACAATTACACTCTCTCACCACCGGCAGCTCTGTTCTCACAGCCCAGTTGTGTTAGTTCCTTTCCTCTCTATTCCATGTCTGTACTTAACTGGCCTCTGGCCTTCTGCCCATGCTTTCCACTCTTAGTCCTGAGGACAGAGTTAGAATTTCAGTGTTGTTTTTGTCTCTATTTCTTAGACCCAGATAATGATTGCCTTCTGACTGTACCTGCTACTTCAGGTGACCAGCCACTGAAGAAAACTCCGGTCCCTATTTTTACAACATGGATGAATCCTTTCCCTTCCCTTCCAAATTCATACCCCATAAAAACATCTTCCTGACATTCCCTCTCTGTGCCTGTGGATGGGGACTAGATTGATGTATAGAGTCTTATTGGAGATCTATCACAAGGTGGTATAATTAATAGTCTAACTCACTGCCTTTCCAACTTTAATGTGCAGACAAATCATCTAGGGATCTTATCAAAATGCAAATTCTAATTCAGTAGGTTTTTGAGTGGGCCTTTCTGAGAAGCTCCTAGGTGATGCAATGCTGCTGGTCTGCATACCACAATTTTTGTAGCAAGGGTATAACTAATCCCAGAGGCAGTACAATATAGAGCACAGGTTTTGAACCTCTGCACTGGAATTCTTTGATTTATGGGGCTGTTCTGTGTGTTATGGTGTATTCAGCAATATCCTGGCTTCTACCCTTTAGGTGCCAGTAGTATTTTCCTCTTCCAGTTGAGACAATCAAAACTGTGTTCAAACATTACCAAATATCCTTTGGGAGATAAACCACTCCTGGTTGAAAACCACTGGCATAGAGGTTATTACTAAGGGCTTGGGATTGAAATGCCTGGATTCAGATTGTAGCTCACCAACTTACTAGATGTGTAGTCTTGAGCAATTTACTTTTCTGTGCTTCAATTTCCTTCTACATAAAATGGGACTAATAATATCTACATTGGATATTCATAGGGTTGCTGGGAGGATTAAATGAATAAATGACCATGAAGTGCTAACAACTATATGCATATGAGCACCTGGAAATCAATGTTAGCAAATATTATCAACACTTCACTTGGTACTAGCCTTTTCATTAAAGGATACTAACTTACTATCTGCAAACATACTTTGATCAATCAAAAGAGAATAAATTTTACATATTCTTGGATTAATACAATGTAGTTTATTTACTTATCCAGATTAGGAACAAAAAACAGCTCATTAAAAATACATTTTGGCATTTTGTATTGATTTGACTTAGTTAATTACTATCCAGTATCCAATACCTAATTAATTCCACTTGAACCTCATACAACAGTAGGGGGAATGGGGGAGGAAGATAAAATATGCCTATATATGCAATTCCTAACAAAACAAGAACTCATCTAATCTTCATCAAATCTAAGTTCTGAGACTTGGATAATAGTCCTGCAGTCCCCAAACCTTCTTCTAAGATTGGACATTGGTAATTTCTATGATGTGTCAGGGTTTAATATTTTGTTATGTACTTAATTTTTGCCTTTTCAATGGAAGAAGTAGGTGTAAAAATATACCATGTATTCCTGCTACATTGAGACTGAAGTCACCCAGTAAAGGCCCAGGGCGATTCAGACTAGTGAAACTAACCTGGTAGATGTGGAGTTTCAAACTTTGGGGGTCTGGCCTGTAGATTGGTCTGGTACACAGAGTCCTCTGGAGGAAATATGTCAGTGCTAATAGAACCATGCCTTCAAGTTGGCTGGACTTTAGTCTTAGATATGCCTCTATCAAATCAGTGACCTCTACATAAGTCTGTGACAAGTCACCGGATCTCTCCGGGCCAGCTCATGCCTGCCTTTTTAGTGATTAGCTCTTCCAGTAACCCAGAACCGGGCAGGCTCAGATACTCCCTTCCCCAGACAGAACTGAATAACCCCTGCTGAGTGTTAACTTGCCACTTGGCCCTTCTCTTAAAGCACACTGCCGATGTCCATTCTGGTTGCAATAAATAGAATCATATTTTCCAGGTTCATAGGGATAGGACTTGATTTAGTTAATCATGATCCTATATTCAATTATCCTTTGTTCAATGATCCTAATTAATGCCACCTGTCTGTTTAGTGAAAGTTTTAGGAAGACTCTTTCCTTTTGTTGTCAACACTTTTGCTAGGATGGCAAAGTGTTCACTTTGAAGAACCCTATCATTATGATATTTGTATTTTTTTTCCATAATCATATGCTGCCACTGACCTTGTATGGCACTTTAGGAATACGGGCTCTTTAGAGTTTACAGGTCTCTGCGAGACAGCTTAGCTTATAGAACAAGAAAGTAATGTGTTATTACAGTAGTTATGCTTAGAGCATTTTTACATGGTGATCGAACAGCTGGTCATTTCAGTGGAAAAAGCCCACTGGTATTTGGTTTTATGTAAATCAAAAACAAGGGATGAATAAATAAAATGAGAAAGATTGAATTTTTCGACGGATGTCCAAGCAAAAATGAAGTGAGATTCACAGCAGTCTTACTTGTTGTCTAACCATATTCATGTGCAGCTAAGAGTTGTTGAGTGCTTACTGTGTGCTGGGCACAATGTTAGGTATATTTTGTGCATTGTGGTTCACTTGATCCTCATTCTAAAACAATATGTTCCTATTTACCACCCCACTCATTTTGTAGCTGAGTAAATGGGAGTCTGGATAGATTTAGTATCTTGTTTAAGGTCACAGGGCTAGTAAGTGATAGAGCAGACATTAGGTCTAAAGATCTAGACTTCAGAGCTTTTTACCCAGGATGCCAGCTCCATCAAAGTTTATGCAGTAATTTTATTTAAAAATGTTTTCAATATTCACACTCTCAATGACACTAACAACATTCTAAATGTGTTAAATGGAAATTTCCTGGTACTTCAGGTTGAAGAATTATGCAATTCACATAAGAAACAAATAAATATGTTCTTCTTGGATATAATTGGCACATTGCCCAATCTCATTATCTATTGACATTTTGGAGACATCTCCAACAATACTATCTTGACTTATTTGAGCACTTATTTTTGTTTAATAGAATACTGTGTTTGCTCTCTGTTTTCATTGTCATAGCAAGGGAAGACCAATCTGCTGTTCTAGTAACTACTTTTTTTTTTTTTTTTAACTTATAATCATTGTAAATTCAGAGCTGGTAAAAAATGTCAGCTGACAGCACTCCTCTAGGAAGCCACAGAAAGGAGGTATAAATCATTTCCTCACTTCCTGCCAATAATCTCAAACCAAAATGTGGAAGGTGCATTTTTAGAAAGGAGAGACTAATTCGTGGTCTGAGGCAATTACTATAAAATTTCCTTGAAAGCCCCAATTAGGAAGTGAAAGGATACACTAAAGTAAAAGGAGTTGACTCCTTTAGAGTTGTAATGACTAAAAGAGAAAAGACCTTTGGGAAAAAAAGGACCTTGTATTTACTAATCACCATTAAACTGCTAGGAAGGATGAGTACATTTTTTTAATCTTCAAGTCTGTGGTAAAGTCGTAATTAGTTTCTTAAAGATGAGTACATTTTTTAATCTTCAAGTCTCGTGGTAAAGTCATAATTAGTTTCTTAAGGGTCCAGAGGAGGTAACCAGGATGGAGAGCCATTCTCAAATCAACGTAATTTTGATTGTAAGAGGTAGGACTGGGCTGGGCACTGTGGCTCAAGCTATGTAATCCCAGCACATTGAGAAGCTGAGGCAGGTGAATTACTTGAGCTCAAAAGTTCAAGACCAGCCTAAGCATAATGTCGAAACCTCATCTCTAGGAAAAAATACAAAAATTGGCCAGCTGTGGTGGTACATGCCTGTGGTCCCAGTTACTTGGGAGGCTGAGGTGGGGGGATCACTTGAGCCCTGGGGGCAGAGATTGCAGTGAGCCAAGACTGCATCACTACACTCCAGACTCTAGCCTGGGCAACAGAGCCAGACCTTGTCTCAGAAAAAAAAAGAAAAGAAACAAAGGTTGAAGAAGAGAATAACAGGGACCTATCATAACTATTCTAAAATATTCTAAATAACTGTCATGTTAACAATAATATTAATAAAAATAATATCTACCGTTTGTTGGCACTTTTGGTGTTAGGTTCGTTGTACACCATCTCACGTAATTCCTACTGCAGCCTGAAGCTTTATGTACTATTTTCACCCCCATTCTACAGATAAGAAAATAAGAGTCCCAGAGGTTGAGAACCTTGTTCCAGGTTCAGGATGGTAGTTCATGGTGGAGTCAGGACCTAAACAAGCTTTGTCTGCTTTTGGAGCCCTTTCTCTTGATCGCAATACACACTCCTCTTTGTGAACGAAGGCTTAGGTTGATTGTTATTCCATTCAGATCTTCACAGCAGATCCATCACTAATGGGTAAAAGTTACAGGATGGCATATTTAGGCTCACTGTATCTAAATTTAAAGTAAGTACATTTAAAGTCGTCTATTTTCCATGTTAAAGAATTTTGAATTGGTCAGAGCAAAACATGGAGAGCCTTTAGCAGATGCCTACTTTAATGCATTTTCTTCATATCCCTAAAGTTCCTTAAACATATGTGACAATGAATCAGGAAGAGCAGAAATTCCCTTGCAGATTTTTGTATCAGTGACATGTAAATGAGCAGGTAACAGATGAGTGCAGGAGAGCCCCGCGTGCCATGTGCATATGGACCAGGCTATCATGGCGTGTAAATGAGCAGGTCACAGATGAACGCAGGAGAGTCCTGTGTGCTGTGTGCATATAGACCGAGCTATGTTGTGTCTCACATCAGATGATATTCCACTTTTGGAATTTTAGTATTTGTATATAGAAAATGGGTTTAATAAGTCACCGTGGTTTGGATTTGTTTCATATTCACCATTTCTTAAAACTCTTGTAGGTATTTCTTATAATAATAAAAAATAGTTTAAAAAAAGAATTTTGAATTTATTCTTTAGACAGTAGTAAGCTACGGATGGGCTTTTAAGCAACAGTATATTGGATTTGGAGAAGGTAGGGAAAATAAGACAAAATTATTACCTTAGAAGATTGTTGTAATAGTCTTGGCAAGAGGTGATGGAATCTGGACTTTGGGCTGTTGATGAGGGGATACTGTATAGGAAACATATTCCAGAGGAACCTAAGAGATAGGCAGGAGGGACTATTGATCAGCCAAGTGTGGTGAGTGAGGTAGACGGGAGAGTCAGCAATGCTTCTGAGACTTCAGCTTAGACAACTGAGTGAGTGCCTGGTGACACTGTTAACCTTGATACGTTATAGAGACTGATTTAGCGTTGGAGAATACGTCATGAATTTAGTCACCGTCTTGCTGAGTTTGAAGTGCCTGTGCCACATCAACAGAGAGATACACTTTGTGCCAGTAGAAATGAGCCGCCAGTTTGGGTCCTTCACATTGGAGGCATGGGAGTGGATGGACACACCCAAGGAGCATGCAGAGTGAGAAGACTGGAGGGCCAAAGACCATTCACAGAGCACAGAGTGGTCATGTCTGTTCTGGCCATTGAGCAGGTAGTTGCTGGTGAAGGAAAGCTACAAAGAGAAAATTAGATAATCAAGCCTCAAATCACAAGAGAACATATATTTTTTTTGAGATTGTCTGCTAAAATAAAGCAATCTGTGTGCAGCTGAACATTTCCAGTTTTGTCTTACAAAAGGCTCCCAACAGACTTGAGTCAGTAGAAACTGGTTCCAGGGTGTATGATTTAGGCTGGTATTCTTAAGATCTTGTTTCCTCTCCTCCTATTGCCCCATTCACCCCAGTCATCCGGGAATTAACCCTTCTTTTCAAAATTATGGCTTGCCAACATTCTTATGTTCTGAATGATTTTTCTGCATTAACAACATACCTATCCTTGAAGTATGATAAAATACATTGAAAAGGCATCAGGTTTTTGTTTTTTGGTTTTTAAAAAAATAAGAATAAGAGCCTGAAATCATTTATCTTCCTTTTTTATCTTTTTAAACATGTTTCTTCAGCTACAGGTGGAATGGTACGAAGGCCCTCTCACATGTTTTCTTTTCTTCATTTCTTGACAGTCTGTGTGACCTTGTACAAGACACCTCAGCTAGCTGGTGCTGAACTTTCCTTATCTTTTAAACACAGGAATTGGACTATATTTTTGAAGTTCCTTTCAGCACAAAAGTTTTGTGATTCCACAATTCAAGTTTTGCACATAAATGCCATTTAAATGTCATTGGTTAGATCACCAAAAGGCTAATAATTGTATAATCAGGAATAGATCAAATACCATTGCAATAAGATTCCTCAAAGATTGAAAAAGTCTTCTTTACATGAATGAAATCAAAAGAATATTTTTTCATGATGTCAAAATCTCCATTTTAGTATGAGCTCTAATTAAATTAAGTCCTGGGAAATTTAAACTGGAAATATAGAAAAGCCCCTCCTTTTCCTGATTGACTCCAAAGGTTACAAAATAATAGAACATGTTCTTTAGGAAATGTACAGACTTTTAATCAAGGTGAATAACTAACTTGTTGAGGAAGCAGTAGCTCTAAGCTACAACTTAAAGTGGGTGAATTTAGCAAGAAAACCTGCTTTGACAAAAAGGGACCACAGAGATCAGACTAGATTGGGTATGGTGTTGTCCTCAAAGAGCTGACAGCAATATCCCCTGAGAGATGGACCAAATCACAGCTGACATGGAAAGACAATTGTCCAAGTAGGGGAAGCATGCTGAGTGCCACTCCTGGTAAGAAAGATAAAAGAAGTCCATAAATAGGAAGCCAAATGAAAGAGTCAATGATAGAGAGCATCAGGAGTAAGTTGAGAAGCAAGGTGTGAGAATATTTGCCGGGAGAGCAGTGCTGGATAAAGTACATTGCACCATGAAAGCCTTCCTTTACATGTCTCCAACTACCTGTCCTGAGAGTTTTGAGAAGCGAGGCAGAACCACACACTAGGAGGTAAACTGCCTTTTGTGCTCTGAGCATCCTCGGTCTCGGCAGAGAAAACTGCTAAGGGAATGGAAGTTTTTCCTTCCTTGAGAACTCTAGAAATTGGGCCAATGGTGCATATTGTGCATACAGGTGACATAATGTTGTGGTATCAAGATGTGACTGTATATCATGGTACCTGCACTTTCTCTGTATTTCAGTGGACTTGGAGATGATCCCTTAGGTTAGTCCTGTCTCCCATCCTGTCACTGCTTCCCCTCCACCTTGGGTGAGTCACTCCTTCTGGAACAGTGACAGCCACCACCAAAATTGAGAACTCAGTGTGACAAAAGGGCTGTTTTCACAGTTCTCTGGCAACATAATATAAAAGTTCACCACATCAGGCACATCATCTTAATCACCAGGGTCAAAAGAACCCTTAGATGTGACAAGTTGCTGCCTTCTTAGTTAACTTCGTCCTTCTGATTGGCAAGGAGGAGACTGCAAATCACCAACACCAGGGTGATCACTTCCCTGTTTCATTTCCTTAGATTTGTCTCCATTAGTTGCAAATATAGATTTCAGCAAGAGTCTTTTGCATTGAAAGATATATGAAAGGAAGCCAAAGCTCACACTTAAAGGTGAGAATGAACAAGGGCACCAGAATTCGTAAGAAAACCAGCAAATGCATTTCTTCAGTCCATGTTTTTTAAGGACCTACTCTGTGCCTGGCACTGTTTCTTTAGGCACTGGCGGGTACAAGAGTGAACAGACTGACAAAGTTCAGCTCTAATTGAGCTTACATTCCCATAGAAAAAACAAATATACAACAGCAAAACGTTATATAATGGTAAGTGCTATACAAAGAACCAAGTAGGGGGATGTGATTGAGAATGATAGTGGCTACTTTATTTAGGTTTTTGGAAAGACCTCTTTAAGATACTGACATCAGCACTGAGGTCTACTGAGGTCTGAATGATAAGAGAGAGGAGATACATCCAGGTCTGGGGGTAAGTGTTCTAGGCATAGCACAGAGATGGTTCAAAGTCCCTGAGGCAGGACTGAAATTGGCATACAAGACTACAGGCAACAGTGACAAAGTAGAGAAGTAGAAGATGCGTTCTCAGAGAAAACTAGGGGTCAGATTGAGTAAAGAATTTAGAATTTATTCTAAGTGAACTGGGAAACCGTTGGAGGGTTTTAAGCAGAAAAATGATTTTTCTAAAATATATTTTACTGTGTTTTAGGTTTTGGGGTACATGTAAAGAACATGCAGGATTGTTGCATAGGTACATACATGGCAATATGGTTTGCTGCCTTCCTCCCCATCACCTATATCTGGCATTTTCCCCCATGTTATTCCTCCCCAACTCCCCACCCCCTCCGCTATCCCTCCCCTATTTCCCCCTGACAGACCCCAGTGTGTGATGCTCCCCTCCCTGTGTCCATGTGTTCTCATTATTCAACACCTGCCTATGAGTGAGAACATGTGGTGTTTAATTTTCTGTTCTTGTGTCAGCTTGCTGAGAATGATGGTTTCCAGGTTCATCCATGTCCCTACAAAGGACACAAACTCATCGTTTTTTATGGCTGCATAGTATTCCATGGTGCATATGTGCCACATTTTCCCTGTCCAGTCTATCATCGATGGGCATTTGGGTTGGTTCCAAATCTTTTCTATTGTAAACAGTACTGCAGTGATCATTGGTTTACATGTGTCTTTATAGTAGAACGATTTATAATTCTTTGGATATATACCCAGTAATAGGATTGTGGGTCAAATGTAATTTCTATTTCTAGGCCCTTGAGGAATTGCCACACTGTCTTCCACAATGGTTGAACTAATTTACACTCCCACCAACAGTGTAAAAGTGTTCCTATTTCTCCACATCCTCTGCAGCATCTGTTGTCTCTAGATTTTTTAATGATCGCCATTCTAACTGGCATGAGATGGTATCTCAATGTAGTTTTGATTTGCATTTCTCGAATGACTGGTGATGATGAAAAAAAAGGAAAATGATTTTATCCAGTATACCCTTTGAAAAGATCACTGTGGCTGCTATGTGGAAACTGGATTGTATGAAGACAGGCGTGTAGTAACAGGAGTCCATTAGGAAACTACTGCTGTTACCCACTAGGGGTGATCATGGTGGCTTTGGCCAGAGTGATGGGAGTAGAAATGAGAACAAGTGGATGCATGTAGGATTTATTTTGGGGGTAGATCTAACAGAGCTGGTTATTTCCATGGAGGTGGAATGACAGAAAGCATAAAGGATAATTCCTGGAGTTTGCAGGTGAACAGAATCAATGTTCAATTTGAAGTACATGTGTGATGTCAAAAAAGATGTCAAGGAGGCACTTGGATACAGAATTGGAGCGTGAAGGAATGCTCAGTGCTGGTGTGGAACAGACAGGTACTGCTCACTGCACATTTCTGTGCTTTCCTGCATTTTTGACCCACCCTGCATTTTGGTAGGGTCACATGACTGGTTCTGGCCAATGGGCTATATCACCTTGGGCTGAAACATAGAAGAGGGAATTTAAATTTTGCAGTGATCCCTGCTGCTGCTGGCACACAGAACAGCAATGTTCCAGATGGCAAGCCCTTTTCAACCTGGGTCCCTGAGTGGGCTGTGTGAAGCAGAGTCACCATTTCCTCTCATTACCTGCATTAGTCATACAGGATGAGAGACACATAAATCTTCTGTGTGAAACCAGAGAGGTTCATTAGCCAGTGGGGACTAATGTTTGTTTTTTTGTTTGTTTGTTTATTTATTTATTTCTGTAGTACAACTTAGCCTGTACTCACTACTACAGCCAGAGAAATGGATTAAGGCATTACTAGTAAAATGATACTTTCTAAAATTATGGGAATAGACATATTCATTTAAGGAGAAAGTCTAGACAGACAGTAAAGGGGAGACCAGTCTGGGACTCTAATACTCTCCAGCATGCAGGAGTTGAACAGAAGAGGAAAGCAAGTGTAGTGTGAAGCCTTCTTCTCTTAACTAGAAAGTTTGCAAGCTACAGTGTTCATGAGTGAGGCATAGAGGCTGTTCTTATGCCTCTTCTGTGCCAATACTCAGCACTTCAACACCAAGAATCCTGCTCTTATGCCTCTTCTTCTCCTAACTTTCTTGGTGTTGAAGTGCTGAGTATTGGCACAGAAGGGATGTTTTGCAGCATGCATAGACACTGCAATGGCAACTGAGTTTTCCCTAGACACATGGGTGTGAGAGAAAACCTGTGCTGTGATTTTGTAGAATTAAGTAATGACTGGAGTACAACACACTAAAAATATCACATTGATAAATACACTATTTCAAGCCAGCAGGTCACAAAAACTGAGGATTTTTTTTTTAACCTGGCTCACAATTTGGGGAGAGGCAGATGTATTCAACCTGTCAAGCTTTTCTGGCATCTCCCAGACTAGGTTAGATGCTCCTCCTTGGGGTTTCCACTGCATCTACTGGATGCCTCCAGGCCTTGGTATATGGCAATTTAAGTGTCTGTTTCCTCAGATAATATCTCCTGCAAGACACTCTCTAGTGCTTATAGTGGTGTCTGCCACAAAGTGGATTCTCAGTCCGTGTTTGTTCAATGAATAAACAGTCTTCCATGGCACTTGGCAAGAGTACCTCCCACAGATGTAAGGTGATAAGGATTCTGTTTGTTAAAAACATAAGGTGATAATATTTCTATTAAAATCACATGACTAAGAAAAGTCTAACCCTCTTGTTCAGATTCCTCATGTATCATAGTCCATCAACAAGTACTTAACAGAGTGCCTGCTGTGTACCAAAAATTGTGCCATTGGAAAAAAAAAAAAAGAAAATATCTATCTTAGCCTTTATCCTCAAGAAACTAGCAATTTAGTTCAAAGGACCAGCTAATGACTATGAAACTATTAGAGAACAGTAGGAAATTGTACACAGTTAATTGAAAAACTGACTGGCAGAGACAATGAGCATTACAGGAGTATGATAAAGGGAGGACAAAGATAAATATGGAATGAAATAAGATCCAGAAAAATTTCACAGAAGAGGTGGGACTTTGAGGAAAAGTAAGATTTTCAAGGCTGAGGAGGGAAAGGTGGAGGGGACCTGAATCAGAATGTATGGGAAGGTAAGATGGGGCCAGATTAGGAAGGATCCCAAAAGTCAGTGAGGTGCCAACTTATGCCATTCATTCAATATTTAGTGAGGCCCTACCATATGCCAGTCACTGTTGTAAGTACTGGTGTGTGTGTGTGTGTGTGTGTGTGTGGGTATGTAGTCCCTGACCTCTTAATGAGGATGGATAATAATCATTGAAAAACCATCTAACAAAACTTTAGCTTGTGATACAGGCTGTGAAGGAAACGAAGACTAGATAAGAGATACAGAGAGATGGAGGAAGATATTTTCTATAGGGGAAGGTAAGGGAAAGCTTTTCTTTGGAGCTGATAGTTTTGAAGGGACTCACATAAAGTGACAAGATGCAGATAAGAGTAGTTTCCTGGGAATCAAAGTGATATGACAGAGTATTTCAGGAAGATAATGCGTAATATAGAGAAAGGTGGAGAGTCAATAGCAGCAAGGAAAATGGCATAATTCAGAATCTAAGAAGAATATACTAGAAAGTTTTAGTTAGGGGATTTCTTTTATATGCTTTCTTTTAAACATCAGACATATTGGGGCTTTATCCTATAGATATTTGGGTGCTATAGTTGAAATAACTATGACATGAAAAAATAATGCTTTTTTATCTGTTCCACTCTCTATGCCTCACTCATGAACACTGCAGCTTGCAATCTGTTGACAACAGTCATTTCACAATATTATCTATTCTTCCTATCCTATAAAGGGACCTACTGTCCATCAGATAGGCTGGTGTCCTTAGAAGACAGAGAAATAGAAGACACAGGCCCTCTTGCCCATCTCCTCAAAGTTAGGCTTATGAGCATCATGTGGCTTTGTGCCCAGCAGAAGAGGATTAAGGTTGCCAAATCTTCGGATAATAACAAGCTCCAATCTACATAACACCTGGTCTTTACAAACCAAGTCATTATGAATGTGATCCAAGTTGTCATTCCAGGGCTTTTATTATTTCCACATTAGTCAGTGTTGCGTCTTAGATATATGGAGGTTGCCAGCTTGTTTAGTGTGGTTTGAATGACTGCCTCTCCTTTCTTTGCTTTGGTTTGGTAATATTAGAAAGCAGTGGGGAAGAAGGGATCATTGTACTATGGACCTCTTGGTCAGTAAATGGTATTGGAAGATGAGCACCGAAACAAAGAACCCAGATAATTCTGGGCATTGGAGTGGGTGGTAGGGGCTTCTAGGACAGGGATCATAAGCAAGGGTCCCAGAACTGACTGAATGGGGCTGATT
Organism: Sapajus apella; assembly: GCF_009761245.1. Classification (NCBI taxonomy): domain Eukaryota; kingdom Metazoa; phylum Chordata; class Mammalia; order Primates; family Cebidae; genus Sapajus; species Sapajus apella. Next base: position 1,148,149 of record NW_022436958.1, read on the forward strand.
ACTGTCCAGCCTCTCCGTAATACTGCTATATGACAAGAAGACAGAGCCAAGATCTTTCCAAATATTCATCAAACCATCCAGTTCTCTCTTTCCGTTAACCACTGCCATCTCTTGCCTGGATCATGGGCACCCCTGTTACATGCTTGCCATTTTCTTGGTTTCTGCACAGCACCAAGGTGTTCTTTTTAAAGTCTAAATTAGATCATATTGCTCAAAGAGATAAAATTATCCACTGGCCACAAGCACCTGCCCCTTTGCCCCTGTCTGCCTTTCCTATCCCAACTCATTGCAGTTTTTCCAGGCTCACTCCTGTCCTACTACCTTGGCCTCCAATGAGTTTTTTGTGTGCCAGCCTCTTCCAGCCACAGGCTCTTTGGCTATGTATCCTTCTTCTTCCCCTTTCTTGGCCGATGCCTACTTATATGAAATGCAATGTATCTCGGTGATTAAAAATGCACACATTAGTGCCAGAATGCCTAGCCAAATTCTAGCTTTTCTACTTATCAGCTGTGTGACTTTGAATGTGTTGCTTAAACTCCCTATGCCTCTATTGTAAAATGGAGTTGAAAATAGTGTCCACATGTTGGGGTAGTTATGAGGATTAAATGATATATATATATAAAGGATTCAGCCTAATGCTTAATATCATGAAACATCTTCATGAATGTTACCTCTCATTCATGATTGGGTCTAAGCTTAAATATTTCCTCTGAAAGATCTTGCCTGGTTCTGACCTTCCTTTCTACCCCCGCTCTACTGCATTCCTTTTTTATTGCAGGATTCTTTTCCTTTTCTTTCATATTACATGTTTATAATCATTTGCATACCTGTTTATTGTCACTGCATTAGACTATAAATGCCATGAGGGCAGGAACTCTGTAGCACTGAATAACCAATACCTAGTGCAATGCCAGGCACATAGGAGACACTAATTAAATATGTTGCTGAGTGAATGACTGAGGCTGATGTTTCAGGACTTAGTTTCTGAGTGTTGAGCATCTGCTGGGAAAGCATTGGCGCCTCAGAGGAACTGAACTGGGCCAGAAGCCAGCAGAGTTCCACAACATTACTTTTCAAGACATTATCTTTACATTGTATTTTAAGATGTTGACACATCAAAATCAAATTACTGGACGAAGCTCAAAACTTACATTTATATGCCAGGATTAAATGTTCTTTTTTGGCAGAAAAAATGTTCAGGTTTGCCACAGAATCTCATCCAACCTGGAATTGGCCTGAAAGAATTGTGTAAATGAGAAAATCATGGTTCTTTTTCTTTTCCCCCTTTCCTCCTGTTTTGTCCCCCAGTGACTGAATATTTGACTCAATTCACTGCTTCAGTGGATGGGCTATTGTAGACCTGGGCAGCAACTCCCTGGGAGGCAAGTCCAAGATACTGTCTCATGTTTGCATTTCCAACTTGTGTTTCAGATTGGGCTTTTTTTTTTTTTTTTTTTTTTTTTTTTTTAAATCTGTGTGCCTCCTTTAGCTCTTCCTTGGTTAATGCCACTGCTTGTTTATTTCATTTCCATAGCACTTTCCCATCAAAGCTTGTTAGACTATATGGAGAACATCGTGTTCAGAAAAAGCAGTGGCAAACACACAGGAGAACAACAAAAATGTAAATTTATACTCCATCCATAGTTGGCTAGTGTAGGGTTACTTTTCTCAGGGGTTCCTCTTTGGCTCCCAATGGGGATCTAATCCCAATAGACTTTCTCCTCCCATCCCCTCTCTTCTGCCATTGTACTTTTGTTTTGTTTATTCTCATCTGAAGCCTGGTGGTGATTGGGGCCTTTGGCATCCCTCTGTGCAGGGTTATGGGAATTTCTGATCTCCAGCTTATTTTCCAACCCTGGCACATTCAACTATTTCTTACATATAATGATGACACCTTTTTTTTTATCAAGCCTACCTTCTTCCAAATCCTTTCTTTGTTCACTTATTTTTAAAAATATCTGTCCCTGCTCTTAGTCTTCATTACTGATATCTCTTTCCCTACCTAGGGTATCTTTTTAACATTTCTAACCTAATCTAGATTTTGAGGGCAGTGGTTTTAAGAACCAAAGCTGACTATGTTGGCAAGAAACTCATATTATCAGTAAAATATACATTTAAAACAAATTGGGAATTTGAGCTAGAAATGGAGAAAGTTAGAATGAGTCTTGTGCCTGCATTTTTCTTCTACCAAATTTGTATGTAATCACACAGTTAGATAAAGTTCAGACAGCTTATAACTCTTTGACTATACTGAAATATATGTTGTCGGCAGTGCTTTAATGAAAAGTGATTGTTCTCTTTAAAGGAGTCAAATGTTACAATGTTTAACATTCATGGTTCTTTATATTTCAAAAATAATTTAGATTTCATTCTCCTTTTTTATTTTAAGAATCCAAACAGAATTGCCATATAAATATTATCTCATATCCTAGATTCAAAAACCAGGAGACCAAACCTAAACAATGCCTCAGAGGAGAAAATTGTGTCTTCCAATTTTAGTATTCATGCTGCTGAGGCATCAAAGTATTCTTGGGTATCATAAGTGGTAGCTGCTGTAGATCCAAGGGTTAATGAGAATGGGCTGGCATATTAAATCGAATGCATGTTGAAAGCAAATTGCCAGCCTAAAGAAAAAAATATATATCATTGTCTCTGGTGAGGGAGGGGGATAAATAACTATTAAGATGTCCATGCATGACATACTCAGAAGTCATCCTTCATATCTTTTTTTCCAGACAGATTGAAAACACAAGCCTTTCTTCCATATGGATGTGTGTGTGCTGGGGGTGTGGCCTGAAAATGCAGCATTGATTCTGGGAAAACTGAAACCTGGGAAGCCTGGGTGTAATAGTTCAAGAAAACAGAAATGTTTTCCTTTGGCTGTTGTTCCTAAAGTTACTTAAATGATACTCATTGGCTATTGATCTGTATATATTGAGATTACAATAAAACATAATGGACCAGTTTCTCTCTCCCCTGGCTCACAGGATTGGCCTTTTATCTCTTGAGAGTAATAAATCATGGTCTTGGATTTAAGAAAATATTCTGGGATCTGGATGGCAGCTGATTTATTTTTAAGACAGTGATGTCAGGAAAAAAAAAAAAAAAGCATAACCCAGAATGTGACTGTAGTGCTTACAGGGAGAATAGCGATTGCTGTTTAAAATATTAAGTAAGGCTTTCCTACTTTCAGAACCCATCATCCCACAGCAAGCTGAGTTGATGCCCCTCACCAACATATTCACATCTTTCTTTACAAAGGCACTTATATTCTTTTGATTTCCTTTTTTTCTCCTGTGATAGATCCTAGCTGCTCTATTTATCCCTTGAATCTAATTTGCTCTATGACATCAAGCTTTAATTTTATCATTATTATTTTGCTTCTTTTTAAGCACCCATGGTGTGCCAGGCATAGGATAAAATAGAAAAGATACAATTCCTGCTGTCGCTGGGCTCACACATTTAAAGAGATATGACAGGCAAAATATCCTGTAATTGGCAATAGGTAGTCCTCATGCTTCCCCCGCCCCTTTCCCCTTTTGAAGCAACTTCATCTCTCTGAACAAGCCTAAGAAGTTCCCTAGATCAAAGGTGTCAAAAACCAGGAAGGTTTGGAACAAGTGTCAGAGAGTAAGCAAACGACTTCCTGAGCTGTGACTCTGCTCCTCGCCTGCCCACGTGTTCTCAGCTCTCTGCACTCCTGCCTCACCTGGGCTGACTCGGACTCTCCCCCTCCTTCGCTGCCTCTGGCATCAGTTACCGAGGAGCCTAAGGCGCTCCTTCCCGCAACTCCGGTCCCTGCGCCCCAGGACTGCAAACCCTTTAAACAGAGGCCCCAGAGCTAGGGGTTTTCCCAGGCTCTGGTGGGCGTGGGCTGACAGCCGCTGGGAGCCCCGTAACATGCGGGTATCCAAGCAGGTATGGACCCAGCTCCCGGCGTTTCCCCGAGTCACCACTATGTTTTCCTTTCTCTCTCCCCCACGGATTCTGAGAAGGGGACTCCCCAGCTAGGATTTTCTTTGTCTTTTTTTCCTAATAGCGCCGAAGCCCTCTCGTGCCCAGTGACTGCAGAGGAACGCCAGACCATCCGGACCGTGCGGGATGGCTCGGTGTGTGTGTTTTACGGTGTCTCTGAGTGTCGCGCGTGTGTGCATGTGGGGGCATGTTATCAACAGGGGCCTAGGGCACCCCCACTCTCTCTTGCTCTTTCCCCCCATCACTTCATGGACCCCCAGGCGCAAAGCACTCGAGCCTCTCCGCGGCTCTCGGTGGCTTGGGTACTCTGGGCTCAGCTTAGCTGGGGAGTCCCCTTACCCAGCCCGCATCTGCACCCCGAAGCTTCAAAGTTGCGGCAAACAGTTGCGGGGAGCAGAAGAGCTGAGGTCGAGGCCAGCGCACCCTCGGCCGCTCACCCTGGGGATCGAGCTGGGTCTTGCGGGTGCGCGGCAGAGGCGGGAGGAGGCGGAAGAGACGGGGAGAAGGAGGGGGCGACGAGGATCAGCTGCCTGGGGAGGCTAGGCGCAAGGTGGCTCCCCGCGGCCTCGCGCCCTGTGGCTCCCGGACGCACCAGACAGCCAATGGCTGCGCAGAGGTGTACAGCAGATGGCGTCCGACTGCGCCGTTTCTTCCTCCTCCTCCTCCTCCTCCTCCTCCTCCTCCTCCTCCTCCTCCTCCTTCTCTTCCTCCTCCTCCTCGTCCTTCAGTGCTGAGGAACCAGAGTCGCCGCCGGGTTGCCAGACGCTGGAATGGGTGGTCTCCAGACACACACCACCATCTTTCTTGCGCTCTGGAAGCTCGGGACTCGGTGGCTCCCAGGGGCTACGGCGGCGGCTCTGGCAAGACGGGTGAGTGGGAGCGCGCGGAGCCCGGAGCCCGGAATGCCGGGACCCCTGGCTGGCCGACGGGGGCGCGGGGTGGCAGCGCTGAGGATGGGAGCGAGTCGCCAGCACAGACTTTGCTCTTTCCTCGCCGAGCAGCCATCGTCACCCCTTCTCCTGGCCAGACGCAGGAACTTGGAAGCAGATCTTCTCGGACGCCTCTGGCTTGGGGCTGTGGGAAGCGTGGGCTTACACCGGGCGCGATGTGAAGAGACCCACAAGGCGACCTGAGCACCGACCTCATGCAACGGGGCCAGCCGTGGGACAGGGGCAGCGGGAGCTCTGTTTCCTTCACCTCCAGCTTGCTTTGGGAGGTACCGATGAAGGAAACCGGGGGTGTCCCATCCTGCGCTGGGAGCCCCGGGGCCCAAGATCCGAGGGCCGGGAGTTGTTCTTCGGGCTTTGCAAACAGGTTGAGGGTTCCCTTTCCGCAGCGCTTACTGCGAAATATGCGTGTGGGCGTTCAGTGCCCGTGGAGGATAGCTGAGCAAGCCAAAGTTTTGCAGCTTCCTCTGATTTATCAGTGGAGTGTCAGCAGCTTGCAGCAACAGTTTATATTTCCCCGGTCCCTGCGGGGCGCGAGGGGCAAGCTGGGGTCTGACATGTTACCCTGCTGTTTGTGGAGGGGAAACTGGGAACGGGGCGTGAGAGTGAGGGGCAGGGAGGAGGACACTCGTATTTTCTACTGCATCTCCCATCTGCACCTGTCACTTTTGCTCTCTTACACTGTCCCTCAGTATTAAAGTTATCTGAATATGCAAAGGAACCCCATTGTTTGGTGACCACTTATTTTGAATTTGAAGTTGGAAAACTTGGCAGGGGACGAGGGGATGTGGAGGAGGGGGCGTTAAGCTCTCTCCCAATCTCTTTTTAAAGAAAAGAAAAAAAAACTTTCTTTGGCGAAGGGAGTGTATATGCTCTAATGATACTTTTTCTTTTTGGAATGCCTGAGCTCTGAGCTACCCGTAAGAGGTATTGTGATTCAATACTGTATAGTCCAAGATGAAGTTCGACTAAGATTATGAGACCGTGGCATGTTCTATGGAAGATACCAGGGTTCCTTGGTGCTCTGTTCATTGCCAGAATGGTCTTCTGGAAGCTTGCATTTTCCCACCCTCAGACTCCTTGGCGCTGATTAAATGACAATCTGCCTGGTGTTTCTCCGCGGTACACCTGTGTGGGTGCTCCGTTATCATGGAAATGGTAACCCATGCAGGAAGGGCTGATGCCAACCAGACCGTGGTTTGTGTGTGTGTGTGTGTGTATACATGCGCGTGCATGTAAACGTGTGTGTTTGGAGTTTCCTTTTGACTGGTAATCTTTGGCTGTCAAAAGGATACGGTTATTTGTCTGGCAGTGTCAGGACAATCTGAGTTTGTTGAGTAACTAAGAGGAGGTAATCTCCAGGGAAGCCTTTTTGTGCTCTTGACTCTACTCAGCAGTTGTTTAAGGCTTCCTGAAAGCCACTTAGGGTGATACTAACCAAATCAAGAAGTGCTGCTCAGTGGTGAGTGAAAGCTAGTGTCTTTGTGGGTTAAAAGCTATTTATAAAGTTTCTGTCTTGAGGCTTTACTTTGATACGCTGCTGTTTTAAAAACTCAGTGCCATTAATAATAGGAGCCTTCTTTTGAAACATAATGTGGCCAGTCTTTGTTTTCTGAGGGTAGTTGATCTAATCTGGCAAATTCCCTGAATTTTTTTTTCTATCCCTGGGCTGTGTGTGTGTGTGTATGTGTGTGTGTGTGTGTCTGTGTCTGTGTTCTTCATCTACCTGCTGAGAGCTGAGGGTTAGAAACTCTTTTTCATGCAAATTTAAGTGAAAAATATGATGAAGATAATTCTCCTGACCCTGTGACAATATAGACAGATACTTCTGAAAAAATCATGGATGTCACTGTGGACTTTAAAAAGGTTCTCACCTTTTAATATAGCCTCGTATATATCAGCACAGACAGATCCAGCAGCCCTGAACACCTACAAACCAGAGTTTTGGATATTCTAGATTAATCTGTGATAAGGACTTGGAGATACGTGGTCCAGGAAAGGGCTGTCTACTGCTGGTGGACTTTGATAGTCTGTTTTGAGGATTCATAATATGATGAGCTCACTTTATGTCAACCTTAGTATTTAAATCAATACTTGAAAAATGGTTTTTACAATATTTCTTAATCTCCTGGCCTGTTGTTTTTCATCAAAGTTGTTGATTGTTAGAGAGTTGAAAGGCTAAGAAACAGGAACACTGGTAGACAGGTAGAAAATAATTACTGATCATAAAAACAATGTAAACACAGACTCCACTGTTTGAAGACTGACATTAACAAATTGGTAACGAGAGGTACCTTTCTGTTCTCTGCCGAGTGTGCCTTTTGAGAGAAAGTAGTAGAGAAATTAAAGGAAAATGGCACTAAAATGTACTTCCTCAGAAAGTCTATGAAGGACCTTGTCTGATTGCTGCAGATCCTATTTCTGAAGGAATAACTCTTTTATTAATATCAACAGAAAGAATTTTGTCTTTAAATAATAGACTGAAAAAGCAGAATAAAAAGATAGGCACTAAGTTAAAGGAGGAGAAATATCCAAACAAGAAAAATTCTAAAGCATGTCAACTCACTTTAATTATACTTCACAAATTGAAACTGGAGTCATATGATTCCTTCAAAAAAAAAAAAAAAAGTCTTGCCAAAACTTCACTTCTGCTGTTCTGCACACTTTACAAAGATTAGACATTAAAATAATAACATCATGCCAAAAGTTTGAATAGAATGATGAGGAATATTTGACTGGTCCTATTTAGTTAACTGTGAAAATGACAAATGATGCAATATATTAAATACACGATTAAGATAAACAGATTAAAGGATTCTAAGCAGTGACAACTATACTACTTAATGCGAAAAAAAGAACAGCACCATTAAGGCTTCAGAGATTGTCTGCAGACAAAGCAGAAAGCCTGGGTCTTTGAATAACTATTGGGTATTGTAGTATCAAAAACTACATAAGTAACTTAGGTATGCTGTTGGATTTTTGAATACAGATTGCACATAAGTGCTTCATATTTTCAAAAGAAGACATTTTCCAGTATATAACTATAAAAAAGTTGCTGTATTCACTTTAACACCAGGCAGCTTCCTAAATATAGCACAGGTCCTTAATTTAGAGCTGTTAACAGGATTAATATCTAAGTGATAATTAGCATGTTAAACCTGTGAAAGTAGAGGAATTTTTAACTTCACTTTTAATTCTAGAAATCCATTATTGTGAATTTTAGTGGGGTCTATAGTTTAACAGATCTAAAAATCACAGGCACCTTTGCTCCAAGATGATAAACATTATTCCCACCCTTAAAACTTCTCCATCAATTGAATTATTTTGTTGATTATTTTAGTAGGATGTTCATGGGTGGTTATTCTTAATAGCTAACAGTGGCCAATTTTGAAATGAAGCCAAGGTGGATTAGATAGTTTCTGGTCATCTGTAAGTATGACAGATGAAAATAGGAATCCCAGTCACTGAATTCTTGCAGTTATGCTTTCATTTTAAGCCATGAATCCTGGTATGGGCTAGTTATGCAAAATATAGAGATGTAGTTATTTTGCCTGTTTGTAATCCACCAGTGATTTATTATGATCATTTTGTTGTTACCACATCAAGCATTTCATTTGAAAGGGAAAATCAAATATTAGTGAAATCTAGTTACTCCATATCTTTTGGTAAAACTTTGAAACTAACTCTAGAGATGCTGTAGAATAGCATCTGATAGGGATGCTATATACTATATAGGGATGCTATATACTAATATACTACTGATAGGGACTCATGCTTTTGGCAGTTGGGGAGTTGAATTTAAATGTGGTTTGTAAGCTGAACAATGAAGTCATCTGGCACCTATAGGAACTACTATATTTAAGTGTGCATATACTGTTGTGATGAATACAATACAGTATGTATAAAAGCAGCACTACATTTATATTAACTTTTAGTTACTAGGTATTTTTGAAATTTATAGATTCTAAAAACACAACTCTTTGCTATGATGTGGAAATTAGTAGATTTTTTTGACGTTAAAAAGACGAGGTCCTCATACTAGATAAGGTTAGACATTGACCTAGATGTGGAGATCTGTGAAACTGTGAAAATTTTTCCTAAATAAAAAAAAAAAAAAAAAGCCTATCATTGTTGATCTTAGGTGTTTTGCAACAAGGGAAATGATGCTCACTTTTGATTTTGCCTCTCTAGGCATATTTTAATTATGAGTCTCTTGTAATTAAATATGCCATAGCTAAAAACAGAATCCTAAGTAACTAATGCACAAATGATTCTTCAATGCCTTGACTTGGAAGAAGCTCATGGCCGTGTTCCACTTGCCTGCATGAGGGCTGGCTGCTGATTTGTGTCCTAGTGTTATGTTAGTGAACAGCTCATTACTTCTGGAAAAAATCAGTGTTGAGTAAATCTCTGAACTTCGTGGCAGTTAGGCACAGTTGCCTTGGTCTTAGACTGCAGCTTTGTAGTAATACATATTTTAATTCTTTCAGATGGTTATTTTAAAAAGCATACCATGAAGTATGCATACATGAAAGATTTTAATTATAATAAGACTAAGGCTTGCAGTAATCTCTTGTAGAGTTTGCTTCTGGGCTCTCCTCTATTGATTTCTGCCTTTTGTGCTTATGTTAGACATATTCAGGGCAATTTAGACGTGCACATTGATACAGCCTTACTGGTAAAAATATTGAACTAATTGTAAAACATTGAAATACTTTTAAAAATATTGAAATATTCGTGTACCAGTAGATCAATGAGTATTGTTCTGAGCTCTCTGAAGGTCCCACAATCATCCTGGTCCTACAGATGACTCCCCTTAGATCACTTCTTGATAGAGCCACTAGGTGTCACCCACCTGGTATGGTAAGGGGGCCTTGGGACATACTCCAGTGATATTTCCTAAGGCTGTTTTGATTGGCTTATGTCTCAGACCTACCAACAGGTAAACATTTTAAATATTATCTTTTGATATTTGTACTCATAATAAGAACAAGTGCAACCATTGGCATTATCAAGTAGTTGAAGTTGAATCTATTTATGTTTACATTTTAATTTTCTGTGTCTAACATTTTAGCTGTTAAAATACTTAAATGTTGTTATATTTATATTATCTAAGAGTCCAAAGGTATCAAAACTTCTTTCTTCTGAGTTATCAATTCATATAAAGCCACTCTACCTTCAATTTAATTTGTTTTCTTAGAAAATATAAAATAAGGATATTAAGTCATACTCCTGTTAAGAGGAAGAGCCAAATTTCTCCCCAAGGTCATCTGCCACAACTGTAAATTCTTCTACCCCACAGCTGTCTCAGACCACTTAATTAAAATGTATGTATGTGCCAGTAGTTCAACAAGGTTTTTTTCTTTTGGGGAAAAAGTAATTATTTTTCCCAGTCTCTGTTTCCAGTCTTCAGAATTAACTCAATTTATTTCATATTGACTTCCATTCCATTTTTGTGATTAAATATTGTTAGTGGGGCTTTTATTTCATCTGACTTGACCCATTCTTTGAACTGGAATATCTTCTGGCCAATCACAGAGAGGCAAGGGATGTTAATGACTTTGCATACTCTTTGAGGAAAAATTTCTGGTGCTTTCTTCTGGATCTCTTCTAGCTAAAACTAAACTCCAGCACTGCTAGATGGTCCCTGAAAAATGTAACTTAAATTATGCTTCTTTCCTGAACAGAAAAAATAGGATTCCAGATGCTACATCAATTTAACTCATGCCTGTCATTAATTTCCTATTATCCACTTTCATCTTCTTTTAGATCTAACTCTTTAAAGTCACCCACAAGACTCACACTTATTTAAAGTGGCCAAAAATGTTGCTTTCCCTACTCCTGTGGTCCCAGTTATCCAAATTGTATCTATTAGTCAAAATCCAGTTCCAATTATACTTCCACTGAGCTTTCACTGACGATGCCAATTCACAAAGCCCTCTCTCTGTCTGAACAACTCAGGTGGTAAATTCTAATTTTCATGTTTGATTAAATCTATTTTCTTATTAGCATCTATGTGTGAAGTTCTAATAGTAAAGGATTAGAATGAAGAAGGGCACAACTGTCTACTGAGAATTCTGGAAAATGTTAGAGAGGGGAATGTGATGGAGAGTAGGGGCCTGGGTAGTAACAGCCATTTGAGGATCTGTAAGGCAAGGCTTACCAATATCCAGGTAGGCAACAAGCATGACTAGTAATTATTACTATTAATTACCTATAATTTGCTGCATACCTAGCTAGGTACATTAGAATTTGTTTGTCTAATACTCATAATAATGTTGCAAAGTAGGTACTGTTACTTAGTCCAATTTTTTGTAATAGGAAACAGAATCTGAGGGACCTCTGGTACCTTGTCTAAGGTGAATGCAACTGGTAAACCACAGAGCCTAGATGTGCATCCCAGATTGTTAGACTGCAAGGCCTAATTCTGCTTTTGATAAATCAGACTACCCTAATCCTGAGGTTTTACTCAGCAGGTTCAGACTTTATTGCTGCTGGAATTTATCCAAAATGTGAGAACACACACACTTACCCACTGCCAGGGCCCCTACAGACAATGGAGATGACTGACAGGAAGAGTATTGCTGAATTATTTCTACCTGTAGGTAGAAATGTCATTTGGGAATATGGAAAAAAGCTGCATTTTGATTTTGCACAGACCTTGTGCATGAAGATTATATCATCTTAAAATTGTAAAGAACTAGATACATTCACATATAAAAGTGTTGACTTCCTGATGAACCACTGGAAAATTCAGAAAAGACAGGCATAGTTAGGAAATCCACACCATATTCCTATTAATGGCTTATCATTAGAACAGAACTGTCCTGCCAACTATGCAAAGCATTAGCTTTTGAAATTAACATAAAGAATACAAAAAAGGGAAAATTAGTTGTTTGATGTGAGTGTGGGTTGCTGGTGGGGGCCTAGCTTACTCCTGTGATCTGTTCAGGTGAGTGTCCTTGTCTGTCCTCTTTGCTCCAAGTATATCCCAACAGGAAAGTGTTCTTGGTCAAAGTGGACAACTTTACTGAGAAAAGAAGGACTGTTCTTTGGTTGAGCATATATGAGAAGTCACATTTCTGGAGATCTGTTTCTTGAAAGTATTTTGATGGCTCCGTATGAGTTTTCTTGACATGAAATTTCATGAAAGTGTATAATAAACTCATTTCCAATGCTAATGGCTCTTAACAATTTCAAACAAATATACTGTTGGAATCTGACCAGTTTCTCTCTTTGCCTCTGGCAGAATCATATAGGAAGAAGCTCAGAAAAGCCAAAGTTTTAAAGAGATTTTTACTCATTCCAGGAATGAGCTTTTTCACATTCAGGGCTGTTTAGAAGTGTGATCGGCTATCTCAGGGAAATGTGAGTTCCCCGTCTTTGGGAGTATTCAAGCAGACAATGAGCAACTACACGTCAGGGTGCCTTGCAAAGAGGATGTGCGCATTGAATATTAGTAGCTGAGATTTGTTACACATATACTATGTGTCAGATGCTACTCTACGTGGATTAACTTATGAAATCCTCTCAAAAAGCTTATGAGATTGATTATATTATTATTTTTATTTTACAAATGTAGAAACAGTGATTTGCACCAAGTCGGGAGTTGCACACAGGTAGTCTCCTTCTGGAGCAGTACAAGTCCTTAGAAATCGAACATGAGCCATAAATCCAATTCATGTATGCAATCTTATATTTTTTAGTAGCCACATTAAAGAAGAAAACATTGACATCAATTTTAATAATATATCTTATTAACCCAATATATCTAAAATATTGTCATTTCAATATGTGTTGATTATGAAAGTCATTAATGTGATGCTTTAGATCTTTGGTGTATTACATCTTTGAAACCCAGTCCGTATTTTACATTTACAAGCACATCCATTTTAGTTCAGACTAGCCATGTTTCAAGTGCTCAATAGCTACATGTGGCTGGTGGCCACCATATTGAACATGCCTAGAATCTGTACTATTACCAATTCTACTCTACCACCCGCCTATTGACAAAAGAGGGTTCCCTTTTAATGGCACATACTAACAGTCATGTGTATGTCAGACCATTCATTTGTTTATTAATGTTTTTCTTAAACATTATACACATATAAGATAGATAATCTGTTTAAAAAAGAAAAACACTTCCTTGACTATTGCTTTTAAAAGCACAAAATCAAAACCCATAAAATAGGAAGATTTCTCTCTATCTTATTACTTTCATCTACTAAAAACTGAATCCCATATGCCTTTCATTTTGGAAGAGGGGGTATGTCTGGCTTGCTTCCACTTTACAACTCTTCATACACATTATGAAATCACCTCACCCTTCTTGTTTCCAGCCTAATAATCCCAGATTTTTTTTTCTTTTGATTAGTTTGTTAGTGTGTATGTGCAGCCTAACACATACAAAATGGGCATAGCCTAAAAATAACCTTTAGGATTGTAAATAACCAGTTTTTCTGATTTACATTTAATGCATATTTCTCAGCCCTCTTTTTAACTGTATCTTTGTTATAATGGCTGCAGTTGGAGAGGACATGTGGCCCGTGGCCACCAAAGTGATATTTCTGATCAAATGGTAGTAATTTTTTGGTAGGTTTGATTCATTTCCTGGCAGGTAGCATTCTTCTCAGTGATCTGAAGGGCTTTTCTGAAGTTGAATTTCTGACAGTAACAGACCCTCTGGGCTGTGACATGCTTCAATTGAAAAAACAGAATGTGACATGCCTTTCATTGTGTGTAACATATAAAAAAAGTCCTGTGTTTCCTTTGTGAGTCCAACCTCTATTCAGCTGTACATGACAATGTGAAACATTTTAATAATTCCAAGTCTTTTTTTGGTGGTTCGGGATGCATATTTCACAGGTAGCTTAAATCTGACTTTAGTTATTTTTTGGAAGAATATTAAGAACAAGACATCTGTTAGAAAAATTCCAAACTTTATAAAGAAGAATTTCCTTGTGGAGATAGACTCTAAGGCTATGTCATGTATAGTGTGTGCATGACTATTAGATATTTCATTTGGATTACAGAGTTAGGGGAATGAAAACATAATGCTTGTGGACATAATATATTCCCAGTGAAGCACTTCTTTTATTTTTATTTTTTTTAATAACTAAGCAGTTTTCACATAGCAAGACAAACAAATGTAAAGTCCAAGATGCATTTGTTTGTAAGCTATATGAATAAATTCAAAGAGTATTTATTGAGCACCTGTTGTGTCCGTGACATAGTGTGGATAAAAGCAAGTATAAGATGCCAGTCCCAGTTTCTAGGAAACTTCGGAGATATGACATGTACATTCTCTGTCCTTGGCAAAGTCAAATCACTCTATTTATGTATGTCTATCTCTCTCAGTAAGTATGGGCTCCATAAAAGCACAGAATGCATCTTACTCATATTTGGATCATGCCACCTTGCAGGGCATGTACACAACAGGTATGTATTGAATTAAATGACAGGGGTACATTAATTTAATTTATACATGTGAATTAAAATATAGCTGTCATGCTATATTTACAGTGGGACCATCTATATAAAATTTGCAATTCAAATACTGAAGACAAAGTCTAGTCTCAATCCTTTTCGTCACCTGTGACTGGATTAGCTCTGCTCACTCCATTGGTGACTTGTAACAATTTGGGGCACTAGAAAAAGATTTTCATCTGAAAGGAGTAACGGAATGTGGACCTCTCTTTTCAACACTGCAGGATTCTATTGTGATGTACCCTTAATCATACAGTCATTCAATATAAAAAATTATTTTGTTCAACGGATAAAGAACCTCATCATTCAGTCACATTAAGTGGTCTTTGGAGGTATGCATATGGAAGGTGGGGAGTGGAGCAGGATAAAAATGTGTTCATGTATGCCTGCATAGGGCTCCCAATGTCTCTTAAAGAATACAGTGCTAAGCAATACCAGGAGGATCATTTAATATTTGTGAGCAAAAGGAATCAGCTAAAGATTAGAAATGCTGTATAAGCTGCAGAGGTGAAGCCCCTTTAAATACCCTATCAAGTGCATAGAATATGCTGCATTGCTAAGTTAACTATATGAGCCAGCTACAGAACAGTGGGGGTTACCAATGGAGGCGTCAGATCATCAAGAAGACATTTCTTTAGCAATTTCCAGGAAAGGAGTTTATTATAGTTAGATTAACATAATTCTTCTTAGCCTACTGGGTTCCTCAACACAAATTCAGCCAATGGTTATGTACTGCTTACCTGTAGTATGAAATATATGTACTATGGTTGGCCCAGTCAGGGTGTACAGCGATACCCAAGAATTGGCCGTGTTCTTAAGTTTGTGTGGAGTTAGGAGAACAAAGAAGGATGCTTCAAGGGTAATTATTGAAGCTGTGGGGTTTTATATGTGAGTAGATTCAGCATGGGAAGAAAGAAATTGGGCTCCCTGTCTGCCTATTTGTTTTGTCACAACTTTTCCAGCATTTTTTTGATTCTGGCATATATATGCTAGTCTTTAAGATGAAGTATTTATATTGTCTTTGATCTTTAACATAACGTCTTATTTCATGGTGTTTTGCAGTCTAGGGCTTAAGAAACCTCTTCACGATTCAATAAAAACAAAAACAGCAATAACAATGCTCTCCTACGGCCTCACAATGCAGGCAGAAGGTTTATCTCTGGTTTACTGGTCCACCTAGAACTTGATAGCATTCTTAAACTCTGTTTTGAAAACCTGTGATGCTCACAGCACAGTCTAAATAAAGAGAGACCCAAATCCTTATAATCTAAGATAAACAATTTTTGTCCTGGCATGTGTCAGTGTGTGGCAGAAAAATGTACACAGGGACAGAATTATCCATTGGTTTGGCAAGAAGTTTGGCAAGCATTGATATTTAGCAAATGCCTACAAGATAAAAGCACCTGAAATAGCAAAGTAGTTATTCAGCCCCAAAACTGAAAGCCAAGAGAGAATCAAAATACTATGAAATATTTTATGCTGTGCAGGCTTCAGAAGGGGACCTAGACTGATGGAAATGTGGTAGAGCATTTATGTGTGCATCCAAGACCATGCACACACTTGTGCACACACACACATGCACATACATACATGCAACCCAAAAGAAAACACAGATATTTGAATTATAGGAAAATGACTCTAAGACGAGAAATGACAGGAAAAGAGGAGAGAAGATGAGGCAAGCAATTCAACTGAAAAGGAAAAACTATTCTCACTTGTTGGGACTGGACATGTGTTCAGAAATACAATTTGCTCAAACCAACAACAAATGAGATAATTAGAAGGGGTAGAAGGAAATAAACATAGTGCTCCAGAGGTTTAACCAGTTGCAAAGTTGGGACAGATCTGAATAACACAATCAGATTATGCATTCTCTTGGATTTAGAGAAGCTTTATGAACATGAGCAAAAACGAATGGGAAACAAATGAAATGGTGGGTGATGTAGTGAAATTGAAGGTTACTTATAATGTACTGTCAGAAGTTCGTGCATAGTACATGAGAGCCCCAAACATTCTCATTTAATACAAAGCAACTACTTCTGGCTCTGTTTCCAGTTATCACTTCATCTCTTACCTTCCTTTCAAATTCTAGTTTATGAAACTAGTAGAATTTGCTCAAGGTCTCCACTTTGCCCTCCCTCTTTGAATCACCCAGTCTGTATTCTGCCCCCACTGCTCCTGCTGAAATAGTTCTGGCCAAAGTCATGAATTACTTCCCAGTTGTCAAATCCAGTAGACGTTTTCCAGTCTCTATTCATCGTGGTGATTAAAAGAAGAATCTTTGTATATTAGAGGAGCCAAGAATGGATTGGCAAAGTTCCCATGATCCTGCCATTTTGATTCTCTCTTTTAAAGCTGCCAAAATAACTACTGAAGACTTAGATAAGGAAGATGAGTAATTTTGGAGTAAACATAAGCTGAAAAAGATTGACATATATGATACTTTGCCAAAAAGAATAGCTACCAAATAAAGTTGAAGTTGGAATTTTAGGTTTTGAAAATTGAGAAAGACACAGGTAAGTAAAAGCAAAGTTAATTAGAATTTATTAGTAGAAAATATCACACTGCTTTATGGAAGAAACCCTGTTGGCTCTGCAGGGGATGAGGGGAGATGTTGCCTAATAAACAGACATGATCCTCTTCCTGGAGGACTTTGAAGCCAAAAAGTTAAAAGTGGCAAACTGTTAAAGGAATGCATAAAGATGAACATGTACTTAGACACAGATGTCCTTATGAGCACCAAATGTTTATGCATCCAGAGTGTGGAGAGAATGAAGGACCTGCTTGTAGAATATTCTGATTGATAGAATTATCATGGAAATCATATTTCCAAGAATACCTACAATCCTCTGTCTGCACAGTTCTATATTTGCTTTCACTCACCTCATGGCACCAGATTAATCTGCTTTCTTCACCTTGCTTTCCTGCTCACATTCTGTCATTAGAGCTGCATGTTCTAGACTGGCATTCAAAATCTTAGCTCTGAGGTCTCATACTTAGTTTTTCACCCTTTGCTTCTCTAGTCTTCTTCAGCAGATCATCAGTGGCAGCTAAATTTGTCCCTAAAACAAATCCTGTATACTTCTCCCTCCCGTGACTCAGTTCAAGCTTTGGTGTCTCTTCTGCCCCTCTCTGTATCATATTCATCCAGTCCTAGCTGAATGAAGTA
Organism: Sapajus apella; assembly: GCF_009761245.1. NCBI lineage: Eukaryota > Metazoa > Chordata > Mammalia > Primates > Cebidae > Sapajus > Sapajus apella. The sequence goes on from NW_022436958.1 coordinate 1,165,726, forward strand.
AATATCTACCCCCATACCCTGCACTCCATGGTAGAGCCTGCCTTCTACAGCCTTTACCATGAATCCATCAATGTCCTACCCAGGAATTCACATAAAAGACAAGCCAAGGTCTCTGAAGTTCTATGAGAAATATTTTGATGCATCTTTTAAAAAATTCCTCTGTTACCTATCTAATAATTGCTGCTGGAGTTTCTCCATTAAATTTTTAGATATCTTTTTATACACTCTAGGTTTATTCCATATTTACTTTTTCCTCATTTAAAAAATATGATTGGAAACTGTCACATTAAGGAAATTCAAGAGATAGAAGAGATTGAAATGAAAAAATGTTAGGTCAGTTTTTTTAAAGGAGAAAAGGCACACTGATTCCTCTATAAGCATTAGGGACGGGCATTTATTAAATTCCTTCCCTGAGCCTATAAGTCAGCTCTAAGGTAAGGGAGGAATTTGGACACTCTGCAGGCAGATTTATCTGGAGAAAAAGATCACATCAGCTCATTTTAAAAAGAGACTCAGGCCATCAAAATCATCCCCAAAGTACACTTTCAAATCCAACAAGTCAAGCAAAACTATGGTTAATGATATACTTGTGTTTATCAGAGGTGACATTAAGTTTATAATACATTACAGTTTACATTAGAGTTTTACTTTTATGAAGTGTGTAAACTTGAGTACATTGGCTCTTATTGTATGATTTCTACATAATTATTATCCCTTTTAGGTATACACATTAAAAGGCTACCACAGTTTCTTGCAATTTTTGTCTTGTGATACATTTTGAAATGTGTGTGTGTGTGTGTGTGTGTGTGTGTGTGTGTGTGTATTCTTTTTTAATGCCAAATCCTTGATCAGGAAAACAACTTCTAATTATAATTTATAATGTCTTTCCTTTGGGAAATATATCAAATTTATGACTCAGTTTCTCAGGACACATTAGAACAGAAAGAAAAGTGTCTTTGTTGGTGTGTGGCATTAGTATAAATATTGTTATATTGTAGCTAATTTATATTCTGGCCTTTATTTTCTAATGAGTATTGTAACTGCTTTAAGGTTCCACACCTTGTATTATATTTGGATTGTCTCCCTTATGCTGAGCACATTACTGCATATACATTAGGAAATAATTTAAGTGTTTCTTAAATGAATCATATTAGAATAAGAAAAAAATCTGGGAAACTTCACTGAACATAGGTTAATCTTGCTTTGATGATTTAAAGTTCCTTAAGGAACTTGGAGTATTCCCAGAAACACTAAGAAAATCAATTACCATTGAATGGCACTATAAATTCTGTTTATTTAAATTTTCTGGGGTTTTGGACATGTAATATATGGGATTTTACTCTAAATAGGAATAGATAGGCATGTGCACACACTCATTTGGTCTATAATAAGCCTGTGAACAAAATGCAAACAAACTGGTTATTGATGCAAATAGGGTTAGTCCTAAGCAGGAATTGAGGTCCAACCTGCTGAGAAAGGTCCTGTATTCAGAATACTACAGAAAGAACTTGTGGAAGAGAAAGAGTCTGGTCCAAATCGGTAAAATGTGAAGGCCAGACTTGAAGGGATGTATTAGTTAAGGCTGTAGTCTGGCTGTCCACTACAGATCAGGTGATTTTTTTGAGGGCTGTCTGTGTGTGTGTGTGTGTGTGTGTCTGTGTGTGTCTGTGTGTTTATGTCTGTCTGTCTTAGTCTCTTTTGTGCTGCTGTGACAGAATAATTTATAATTTGTGAATTATGGCTAATTCATAAATAATTTACACTCTCACAGTTCTGGTGGCTGGGAAGTGCAAGATCAAGACACTGGCAAGTTCCTTTGGTTCCAAGATGGTGCCTCATTGCTGTGTCCCCTGGGGAGGAGGAACATTGTGTCCTTGTATGGCAGAAGAGTGCCTCTGCCCTCATAACTTAAGCACCTCCAAAAGGCCTAACTCCAAATACTATTACTTTGGAGGTTAGGAGTTCAGCCTATGAATATTAGAGAGCCACAAACATTCAGATAATAGCTCTGTGTGTGTCTGTGCATGTATTTGTATTTTCTCTTTTATCTTTGTCCCCCCAACTCGTTGAATTTGATTTCCTTTATGCAAGGTGAGCAGATTCTAGTTTTCCTTTATGATCACCTCTCTTTAGTGTCTAATGTTGACTTGTTTTTCATTTTCACTGTATGTAAGGAACTTCTCCCTCCCCAAATTATTCTGTAGAGTAGTGAGAATCACCTTACAAAGTCTTTCATGTATAGGGCTCTCTTTCAGAAACTTAATTTTTGAACAAAGTGTTTAAACAGAACTTTTAGTTTCTTTATCCAAAATCTGATCTCTTTAGATGTGCATTTAAATCCTAAGGCATTTATTGTTTTTTATGCTCTTCACTGAACAATCTAGGCAGCAGTTTGTTAGTGCTCCTCCAAGTTCCAGAGAGGTGTAAAATAGGCCCACACTTCCACCCATAATTAAAGAGTAAAATACTTAGAAGGGGGTGGATAGCCATAGTGACAGCCAACACTGATGCCTCCAATACCTGTGAAGAATGGGAAGAGGCATGTAAAGACTGTGTGTGTGTAAAATGCTTCATGCAATGTGTGAAAGCAGTACGATTTCTTGTATGTGATTTTAAATATGCATGTGTAGCAGGGTTAATAACAAATTTTAATGTGTAGATACTTTTAATTTAATAAACATCAAAAATTAAGTATGTGTGGGGGAGTTTGGTGAAGGGGGGTGCATTGTTTAAGCTGGCCCAACATGAATTAATTTGTATTTCATCGTTGGGAAAATGGGGCCTTATATTTTGCCTACTTAACAGTTTTATTTATTTATTTATTTTTTGGTTTGTTTGAGATGGAGTCTCGCTCTGTCACTCAGGCTGGAGTACAGTGGCACGATCTCGGCTCCCTACAACCTCCACCTCCTGAGCTCAAGCGATTCTCCTCCCTCAGCCTCCTGAGTAGCTGGGACTACAGGTGCGCACCACTGTGCCCAGCTTTTTTTTTTTTTTTTTGCCTTTTTTGTAGACACAAGATTTCACCGTGTTGACCAGTCTGTTCTTGAACTCTTGACCTCAGGTGATCTACCTGCCTTGACCTCCCGAAGTGCTGGCATTACAGGTGTGAGCTACCGCGCCCAGCCGCCTGCTTACTAGTTCTATTGGCTACTTATCTATGTGTCCAGCTCCCTCCTGCTAGTCCACTATGGCCCCTCCCCTCTTCCTGTACCTGGCAGGCTCTCCATGCAGCCCCGTCTACCACTTCAGCTCTCTGGCCTTCTCCCTGACCACACTTCTATCTCTCCCCCTGTCCTCCTGCTGCTTCACCCTGGTGTTCCTCTGATTATCTCTATTTATGCCCTGCTTCCTGTCTCCATGGCCATGGCCCTAGCTACTCTTTGCTACTCTGCTCTCCTAGAAGGTGGTGAAATAGCACCATTGCCCTTTCCTTCAAAGTATAGTCTGTTTGGATAACATATGACATATACATTTTTGAAAATCACCATGCTATGCAAAAATCACACAGTGAAAATTCACAGGGCTTATGGAGAAAGCGGGTAGGTCACAACATTCAAAAACTCCCATAGTGACACGTAAAATAAAACACGAGAAAATACAAAATGCTGGTATGGTTTTGCGTGTGTAAAATGTTTAAGAAATGCCTAAATACTTTATGTAAATGTATTTTACCTTGGAAAAGATCTGAAATGTACTTGTGGAAGTAGGCTTTGGAAAATCTGCAGCTTGTGAGTTGCGACGTGGTAGAAGGGGTTTACCGGAAATGTGTGCGGAAGTTGTAACACTCAGTGGGTGTGGCTCAAAGTGACCTGAGGGCCCAGAAGAGGTATGTGCTTCTGCCTTGGTTGTGTATGACCACCTGGCTGTGATTCCTTCAGGGTTCTGGGTCTCTCTTGGTGACACCATTTCTGGGCTCTGCTAATTCCACCTCCTTCATTGGTCTCTCCTTCCTGCTGAAGCTAAGTTCTGAATTGTTTCACCATCTCCTGTTTGTGTTTCCATTGTCAAAATCACCTTTTGAATGAGTACCCATCTTAAATTCTCTTCATTGAACCACTTGGCTGTGTTCAGCTGGGTGCAGATTTTTGCTTGTTCACCTGGCATTTCTGCCAGATGAAATTGCTGCGTAGCAAACCTGAAATTATGTTATACTTTAGAAGTAGAGAGTGGAATGGTGGTTACCTGAGGCTGGGGAGGTTAGTAGGGATGGGGAGATGTTGGTCAAAGGATACATAATTAAAGTTAGATAGGAATAATTTTCAAGTGATCAGCCAGGTGACTATAGTTGGTGTTGATATATTGTATTCTTGAAAAACTTAGAGAGTGAATGTTACATGCTCTTACCACAAAAATGATAACTATATGAGGTAATGTATGTGTTACTTAGCTAGATATAACCATTACATAGTGTGTATATGTAATTCAAAGCATCATGGTGTGTGTGATAAAAACATGCAATGTTATCTGTCAATTTAAACAAAACAAAACAAAATAGAGGAATGACAACATTCAATAGAGGAAGAAGATCACATTATGCTCAAATTGTTTCCTAATATATGAATTTCACATTTTCAGAGCAAACATACAGGCAGAGCTGCGTGTACGCTGTTGCAAACTTCTGCTGAGTTGTGTGATTTTCCATGCATGCTCATCTTCTTCGTTATATTAGACATTGCGAAGGCTGTGTTTGCTTTTGCTCATTGTTGGAACCTCATCGTCCAGTGCATTGCCTGCCATTTGAAAAATGAGTGAATGAGTCTTTTTGTCCATTCTCTACTCATCTTCTGTTTTCTCAGGACCCTTATACCTGCTGCATACACTGTGAGTGAAAGGGTTAAAGGCTGATTATGGCTTAGTGTGTTATTCTACCTAGCTAGCAAAATCTTGGGATGGTTTCTTCATGAATTATCTATGTGATTCTCATATCAGTCAGAATTGAGCTAGGAAAAGACAGTACAGGCCATGTGGTTCAGTGAAGGGAATTTAAGATGGGTACTCATTCAAAAGGTGTTTCTGATAGTTGAAATACAAACAGGAGGTGGTGAAACAATTCAGAGCTTAGCTACAGCAGGAAGGAAAGACCAATGAAGGAGGTGGAATTAGCAGAGCCCAGAAGTGGGGCCACTAAGAGGGACCTGGAACTCTGCAGGAATCACAGCACTGCTGAAAATGCTGCCCTAAGGGCAGTGGAGTGGGTATAAAGCTAAGAGCTTCTCCTGGCCTCCAACCCCAATCTCCTACCAGGCCCCCCAATTGGAAGACCAGAATCAGAAGCTATTTGGAAGGGGAGTGTCAGAATTGTAATTTGCAGGAATCAGCTCCCCACCTAGCAGAAGAGAGCAAGAGTAAGGTAGAGAGCCCTGGGGCAAATGATTGGTGGGGACCCACTGTTTCATCACCTCCTTTTCAGTAAATTAGTTCATCAGTGGTCTCAATGCTGCCTGTGAATCAGTTTGTGAAAAGCTTCTTCATCAGTTTCATAAGAGAAATGCATGGCAGTTAGGCCTTTAGAGTTTCCTTGAGAGAACTTACTGGTTAGGAGATTATTCATGTTACAAGTGTGAAGTGTAGGCCACATAGATGGAGTAAGCCAGAGGGTGTGTTCTAAGAATGTGTGTCGTGAGGAAACTTCTATTTCCTAATGAGTCACCATGTGAAATACTTTTTTAAAAAGTGATCTCTCTTTAGTTTCAAGTCACAGTAGCAATATGGTACAACTCACCTTTACCCTGTCTTATTTTTCTTGCAGTTTGTAGGTAATATTGTCATTCATAAATTCTATTTCTAGCTGAATATTAAAGTACTTTTCAGGGCAAAACAAAAGTAATCAAAGTGGAGCTTTTACAAATAACAATTTTGAGCACAGACTCTCCATAAGACAAACATTCTTTCTACTTGGGCTGCCTTTTTTTTGGTTTATTCCTTGTATTATTAAAACAACAATGCTCTCTGCTGCAGAAATGGCTAGGCACACTTTTTTATTTTTCTGGTAAGACATTAAAGGGCTTAGGTTATTGCAAAGATGATATTTATTTTGTAGGCTCCATTCCTTGTTTTGTTTTTTGTAAAAGATGTGAAAGAAAATATAAAATGCACAAATAGAAGGCTGTTAAGTCATTGATGAATTTATTCCTTCGAGAAGGAAGTATTATAAAATAAAATGCAATTCAATTTTAGTAAATGTGTCTTAAATTTCCAAAGCACTTCAATTTTTTTCTGATAATATTTAGTTGTGAGCTTCAAAGGTGTTATATGCAAGATTTTTTTTTATCCTTAGTCTATAAAATTGTCACATGATGAAATATTTGTTAACCTTTCCTGTTAGTAGCACTGTAAACTACAATTTTCAAGGCAAGTTACAGTGACATCCACTGGCTCTGTAAACAGGGATAAATTTATTATACTAGCTACTACCAATACTTTTAAGCCACATACTTATGCATGCAAATAAGGAAATTTCTTATTTTTTTTCCTATGGTACAACAATCTCTTTTTTCACAATGCCATTCAGCCTAATGGCAGAAAATGTAATCTGAGCTAATTGTAGGTTAACTTCATCATGTCTATTTTTTTTTTCCTTATTCAATTCTGGATATCACTCCCACCTTTCTCCCCTGGTGGTACTTGTGGTGGGAGAGGCTTCTGCCTGCAGGAGTCTGCCATGATCAGAGCTGGCATCCTCTGACGTGTTAAGCCATTGCTGCTCCTAAGCATTGTCAAGCCTTCTGCGGCATATCCTAGTGCCCACTTGCTTTGTTGTCCTTAAGTCCAAACCACCCACCACACTGCATCCTCTAGCACTGGGAGATGCTTCAGGTCTGCTGCTTGCTCTGTGAAAACTTTGCCCTTCTTGTCACTAGGATGATGTTTGCCTGTTCTGCCTGCCCCCTTAGGTGGGAGCTGGTGAGGCAGTGTAGTCCCTCTGCCTGGCCCCTGGCTGCTGTCATTACACTGGCATCTGGGCCACAGCAGCATGGGGACAGTGAGATGTGGGACCAGGGGCCACTTTCCATTTTGGAAGACCCCAGAAGGGAAAGCAGGATGGGGCTCTTGGGGTCTGAGTGCTCTCCACCATGTTCTTTCTTAGAAACCCAAACTGCATCCAACTCTTATTTGCCTTTAAACCTGTCTGTTCTGTTTCAAACACACATACAATACCAATCTGTAAGCCCAAAAGTAAAGATTTTGAGATTTCAGTTTTCTGATTCTCTTACAGACTTCCCCTTGAGACAATGAGCAACTCATTAGGTGGAGGTCCTTGGGATTGGAGGGAAAGACCTGACAGCCCCAGTTCACAAATTCGGTAAAGCTGGATGAAAACGCCTCGCTTGATACCCAATACATGGTCTTAAACCACGTTGTGTAATTCCTGGGAGCCTGTTTTCTAATATGTAAAAGGATGATAATATCCAGCTTGTATGGCTATTATGAAGTTTAAATGTAGTAGATTAAGTCAAAGGCCAAGCCCAGTGACCAAACAAATTGGTTCTTTTCCCTCCATGTCTCCCCTCCCCGCTATACTTTAGACCCAGAAAAATGTTTAATGACACACAAGGATCAAATAAAATCAAGGCCGTAATTCAAAGTATTGCCCATATAACCACGTTTAGGCTGACCCCTTAAAACACAGTCTTGTGTGATTACAGGAGCAATACATAGGCAATGTAGAAAATTAGACAGTACTGACAAGCAAAAATAAGAAAAAGAATCATCATATTCCATCATGTAGAGATAACTATTTTAACACTTTAGTGTATATTCACTTTGATCTATCTTTCTGTCTGTACACATATATGTATATATAAATTTATAAATACATTTTCATCTTATGTAGTACCAAAGAATATTCACATTTTTCCAGTTGTCTTCAAAATGTCTTTCATTGCTGCTTATCCCATCCAGCATCCAAAAGAGGACCACATACTGCTTCTGTTTGTTATGACTCTTAACTTTTTTTTTCTTTTTTTTACCTAAGAGCGGCCTATTTTTATTGATGTTGGCTTGTTGACGAAACCTTTTCAGTTTGCCTGTGAAATATATCACCTCCTGGATTTGTCTGATTGCTTCTTCAGTGTGTTGCTTGGCTTGTTTCTCTTGTATTTATTTAGTTAATCGGACGTTTCATCTAAAATGTCCATCCACAAACAGTTTGGGCTTCATTGGCCATTTTGTATAATTTAGATTGCACACTATTGGAATACACACAGTCTCTGTGATGCTAAAAATAACTGTTGGATTAAAACAATGACACTGATATTTCCATTGTACAGTTACATGGTTTCTCATTTTGTCAGGAAATTACTTTCTTTGTGTATAGGCTTATTTTGGCATTACATAAATGTCGATGATTTCGTATCAGTCATTCACCTAATAATTTTAGAACCATTTAAGATACATAAAGGTATTTTGAATCAAAAGAAACGTTTAAGTGTAGGGATGGAGATTGGCATGGCATATTTAAAAAGGGAGGTTGCATCAGCTTTTTCTGTTCAGGTTAGTGAGGTGGTCAGATTTTAGCAGTCTTTAAATGAGGCATATCTTGGTGGTCAAGACGTGCAAGGTTGCCAGAAATTTCAAGAACTGAACCTAAAATTCAGAAGAAAGCAAAGGGTAATTTTAATAAAAGATACTTGGAGTTTGTGTCCAGGATGAGTGTAAGGAGGAAAGTTAAAATTTAGAAAATGATGGAATTCATAATCCAGTGTTATTCAGAAAATTTAGAGCACCTTAAAAATGAAATCCAAGAAGCTTCAAAAATTTAAGTTGGATGATTCTTTTTTTTTTTTTTCAAGGAAAGTCTTGAGTTGCAACATTTTTTTCTTTATATCTGTATAGTATACTTTTGATTAAGTGCCTGAATTTTATGAGCTCTGACAATTTTTTCATAAACTCTCTCTTTTTAGCTCTCTAGGTGTAAATTATTCTTTTCTGTTTGCCAAGAGTAAGCTATCCTGTGCTCTGGCACAGTGACTATTTCTAAGGCTGCTAGAAGGATTGGATGCTACTGGATTCTTGTAGAATTTCAAGGTCTGATTTTTAGGAATAGGTTGCCTTGTAAAATATGCCTACAGTGTAAGTTTAAAAAAGGAACTGACTTCCCTGGTCTTTTTATCCCTTTGGATATTAAGATTCAAAATCTCTTGGAGAGTTGGAGTGGAATCTGAAGTTTTTCTTGGCAAATATAAATATTTATGGTTTTAGTTGGTATGGCAGATTCTATTATTACCTTATTATTTGTTGTATTATTAGAAATACACTGTATCCCTTGTTCCAGGAGCCCCTTGCACATAGCTTGGCCATGTGATTTGCTTTATCCAGTAAAATATGAGAGAATATTATGAGTGATTTTTCCAAGCAGAAGTTTTAAGAGCCATTGTGTAGTTCCACTAATGCTGTTTTTTTCTTCTACCCTAAGGCTGCCATGTCCCAGATGGAAGTTCCTTTTCCAACCTGGCTCTTAGATCTGTGATTAGTGTGTAGCCTGTATGAGACATAAATCTGTGGTTGAAAGCCTCTTAGATTTTCCTTTCTTTCTTAATGCAGCACATCTTAACCAAAACTGACTGATACAGAGGAGAAATGAGATATGTTAGTATAAGGCAGAATTGTATTGAAGCCAACTGGAGGGTAAGGTTGAGAAATTTCAAGTCTGTGTTCAGCTGTGCATAGATGACTTGAAGGCATTTGGATTTTCCTTTTAGTTTTGTTATTCAGTGAAGTAAACTGCTAAACCAAAATGGGGTTAAAGTGCCCATTGGGAGAGACCTTAAGCTATTAGAGTTATGCATATACTGCAAATCACAATTGATTGAAAGAATGAACTTCTTCCTATTGGAGTATGGTTCTGCTTTGAGGTTAATAATAGTGGTCTGTTGGAACAATTAACTGCAAGTGTACTGGGACTTTTAAATTATTATTTTTTCCAGATATGCTATTTGAGGTAGTTATTGGAATTACAGTGCGACATTGTGAAAGAACACAATCTGTTTGTTTTATAGTCATGCAAATTAATTTTCAACTGAAGTATAAATGTCAGATGATATATGTCTTACTTAACTTAGGAAAAAATATTCCTTTATATCTGATTTTTTTTTCCTTAGGAGGCCACATGCTTAGAATAAACTGTGAGAGCTATGAACTGAGAGGAGAAACCATTCTCTCTTCAATTCAAATTAATTTCTTAGAACTAAAGCAGGATAAATACTCCCGCTGAAATATGTGCCTTAATTACAAACTGTAAGTTTTATGGCCCAGTTTAGACATCTAAACCTGTGCAGTATGCCTTAAGTAAGCCAAGTTATCAACTAGGTGGTTGTAAATCATTATTTTGCATAAGGAGTATTATATAAAAATTAAGAATTAGAGACATGTCTCTTTTCTCCTTGCCTGACTGAATGAAGTTGATCTTCAAAAAGATTTTCTTTTCAGAGATCATTTTGCTATGAGTTGGAAGTTTCTGGATATAGGTTCTTTAGGCAATCAAGAAATAGAGATGAGGGTCTATAATTCATAATTGAAATTTAGCCTTTAGATTAACTTCATTAGTATGCAGTTGATTAGGAGGTATGTGTTTATTAAATGAAATGACCTCTAGATTTCCATATTCAGTATAAAATTAGGTTCTTGGAGATGTAAGAATCTTTAAAACCACTATTTAGAGGGATATTATTGCCAAGATTGAATAATTAAAATTATAACAGTTTGGTTTTTAAAGTTTTTATAGTTTTTGAAATTGCTTCCAGGCCATTTCTTTGTATGCTTCTGTCCTCAGCAAAAAGTAATCTTTTTAACATAAAAAAAAGCGAATGCAAGTTTCCCAATCTTAAAAAACTGATGATCACTACTTAGCTTTATTTTTTTATTTTTAAAATTTTAGCTTTTATTGATACATAATAAATGTCCATATTTTCAGGGTACCTGTGATAATTTGATACATTCACATAGTATATAAAGATCAAATCAGAGTAATTGGGATATCCACCACCTTAAATATTTATCTTTTGTGTATGCTGGGAACATTCGAATTATTCTTTTCTAGCTATTTTGAAATGTACAGTAAATAATTTCAGGCTAGTTCACCAAGGAACTCCTGTGTGTCAGACACTATACCAAGCTGATCATACAAAGATAAAAAGATTTGCTCTCTACTCTCAAGATGCTTACAACATGATCAAGGAAATAGATAATGTTAACAATAAGTGATGTACAACTTTGTAGGTGATATTTGTGTGAGTATTATAGAGGAAAGAGTAATTCTCTTTTGGGGAATTAGGGATTCCTAATTTTGTTTCCAAGATTGGTTGTATCTAAACAACAGCAAAATTAAAATGGATACCACAAACACTTTGTGGGGGGGAGGGCTGCTTTAGAAAATGAGGAATATGTTACTTTATACCACATTCATTGCATGAGCAAAGGACCCTTCAGTTTTAAGTGATAGAAAGGGTGGAGCCCTCTGTAGATACATCTTGTCCTTTTTTATTTCTTAAACCAGCTAGGGATCTTTAATGGCCTGGGAAGGGAAGGAGCTTTGTTCTCAGGGCCTCACCGAATTGTAAGCTCACCCTTTCTATCTGACTCTCTGTGGTCTCCTAGTGCTTGGGAATCTTTCCTGGTTTGAGGGTGTGTGTGTGTGTGTGTGTGTGTGTGTGTGTGTGTGTGTGTGTGTGTATTTAATATACATTCTACTTCTCCTGGGTTTCCTTAGAGAATAGGTTGTGAAACTTGATTCTCCTTCACCAGCCGTCACTTTTGATGAATTATGTTTCACCACAGGTAACAAACCCCACTGACTTAATGGGGGAAAGAGTGGTAAATAGAAAAAAAAAAAACCCACCTTATTTAATATCTCAAAATAGTCAAATAGTGTCCTGCCACTTTTATTGAACTAGATACCATTAAAAATGTAGATTTTAATTCTATAAAAAAATCATATTTATTCATCAAAGTTGAAGTAAAATTCTGCTTTCTTTATGAATGTTTTATCAGTAATTTAAGTCACAGTGATCTCCACTTTGTTTGCAAATTTCTATAAAATTTACAATTTCTGTAGGCAATATAGTTTTCAATTATATACTGCCTTGTATCTTGTTTTCCTGTTGTCTGTGTTAAAATAGTTTCTCTCTAAAAAAGATGAGAGCTTTTGGAGATTCAAAGACTGTAATTTATACTTATCTCTGTTATACAGTTAGCTTGTTGGGAGTAGTAAAAATGCTGCTTAGGGTATCTAATCCAAATGTATCCAGGTTTTCCAAAGAAAGAATACAGGTCAACCAAAAGACCAAATAAAACCACAACATGACCTAGAGACCAAGGACACTACAAACTGCAGATTACCTCAAAATAGAGAAACATCCAAGTCTAGCAGAGGAAACTCAGAAAAGAGGAGAGGGAAGCAGTGGGGTTGATGGAAACAGAAAATATTCACTCAATAGAGGGAAAGTACCAGCAAGATTGGAGGCCTTAGGAGAAGGTCTAAGACTTGGTAGGCCAGTATGCCAGTTACTGGGGCACTGGAAGGAAATAACTTGAATCATTTTGGGACCTGCCGTGGCTGCCTCAAGAAGACATTGCATCTGGTGAAGAAGGGTGTCTTGACATTGGGAGCATCCATTGGAAAGTTGATGATAATGGGAAAGAAAGAAAAAAGGGGGAATAATTGAGGATCCTACAGAAATAAATGAAAAGCATAAAATCAGAAGAGATAGCAACCTCTAGGTTCTCTCCCCTCCCAAAATACAAAACTATACTTTTTAATGCCAGTAGACAGTGCTCTTTGGCAAAGAACTCTGGCAAGGAATAGTTATGCCACCATCTCCACAACCTAGTAATTTTATTGTAATGACATTAAAAAATCAGTGTTTTAAAAAAAATTACAACTTTATTGAGATGTAATTCACATGCCAAAGAGTTTACCCATTAAAAGGTACAATACAATAGTAGTTAGTGTATTTATGAAGTTGTGCAACCATCACTGCAGTAAATTTTAAACTATTTTCATCACTCAAAAGGAAACCTCATGCCCATTCACAATCACTTTCCATTTCCCCTCAGCTCCGTTCTCCACCCTAGTCCGAGGCAACCCTAATCTACTTTCTGTTCCTACAGATCCTATAGATTTTCCCATTCTGGACATTTAATATACAGAGAATTATACAATGTGTGACCTTCTGTGACTGACTTATTTCACTTACCATGTTTTCAAGGTACATCCATGTTCATGAATGTGTACTAGTACTTTGTTTTTATTGTCTTCAAATATTCCATTTTAAAGATACATCACATTTTATTTGTCAGTTGGTGAACATTTATATGTTTCTGCTTTTTTGGCTGCTATGAATAATGCTGCTACAAACATTCATGTAGTCTTTGTGTGGATATGTTTTTGTTTCTCTTGGGTATACACCTGGGATTGGAATTCTGGATCGTATAGTAACTCTATGTTTAACCTTTTGATGAACTATCAGAACTGTCTTCCAAAGTGCAATTTTACATTCTGACCATCAGTGTATGAGAGTTTCAATTTCTCCACTTCCTTGCTAACTTTTGTTATGATCTGTCTTTTTTATGCTACTGGGTATGAAGTGGCATCTCATTGTGCTTTTAATATGTACTTTTCTGATGGTTGATGATGTTGAGCATTTTTGCATGTCACAATCTAGGATTGAAATTCATGGATTCAACCCAAGGGTTGCAAACTTCCATCACCCCCTAAAATTTCCTCTGTGAGGAAACTTAAATGCAAATGTTAAGTGAAATAAGCCAATCTGAAAAGGCAACATAATGAATGAATTATTCCAGCTAGATGACACCCTAGAAAAGGCAAAACTGTGGAGACAGTGAAAAGATCAGTGGTTGCCAGGGCTTCTGGGTGAGAGAGAGATCAATAGATGGGGCACAGAATACTGTTAGGGCAGTGAGACTATTGTGTATGAAACAATAATAGTGGATACCTGACATTGTACGTTTGTCAAAACTCATGAAATGTATAGCTCCAAGAGTGAACCCTGGTATAAACGATGGACTTTTGAGTGATAGTGATGTGCCAGTGCAAGTTCATAGATTGTAACAAATGTACCACTTTGGGTGGAATGCTTGAGAGGCTGTGCTTATTTGGAGACAGGGAAGATGTGAGAACTCTGTAGTTTCCTCTCAATTCTACTGTGAACCTAAAACGGCTCTAAAAAATAAAGTCCATTAAACTAAAGCTTCTCTGGGATTATTTTCCCCATTAATCAGCCTCTGTGATTATAAATCCTCATTTCAAACCCAAACAACCATTGATCTTTTTCCTATCTCTACAGTAGTACTGCCTATCCTGAAAATTTTATAGAAATAGAATCACACAAATCTAATGTTTTGTGCCAGACTTCTTTCTCTTACCAGGATGTTTTCAAAATTCATCCATGTTATGGCATTTATCAGTAATTAATTTCTTTGTATTGCCGAGTAGTATTCCTTTATCTTGAAATGTCACATTTTGATTATTCTTTTACCATTTGAAAGTGATTTGAATTGTTTCCAGTTTTTGGCTGCTGTGAATAATGCTGCTACATTTGGCTACAAGTCTTTTTGTGTGGGCATATATTTTCTTTTTCTTTGAGTAAATAATGTATGAGTAGAATTGCTGTGTTTTAATATACATTTAACTTTTAAGAAACTGCTGAATTCTTTACCAAAATAGCAGTGGCATTTTACATTATTGCCAGTAAAGAATGGGGTTTCCAGTTTTCCTACATCCTTGCCAATATTTGGTAATGTCCATCATTTTGATTTTAGCCATTCTTGTGGGTATGTAATGGTATCTCATTTTGGCTTTAATTTGCATTGCCTATATGACGAACAAAGTTGAGCGTCTTTTCATGGCTTATTTTCCAGTAGTGTATCTTCTACTGTAAAGTGTTTATTCACAACGTTTGCCCATTCTAAAAATTGGGTTGGAAGCCCTTTATTATATACATAGTTCATAAATATTTTTCCCAGTGTATGAGTTTATCTTTTGCTTTGTTTAATGGTATCTTTTGAAGAAGAAATTAATTTTGATACACCAAAACTCATAGATTTTGTCTTATTCATGCTATATTGATTGACTTTTAGATGTAAACCTATCTTGCATCACTGAAATAAAAACCTCTCAATCATGTTGTGTCATCTCTATATATGGCTGCATTTCATTTACTAATATTTCAGTTAGAATTTTTGTATCTTTGTTTATGAGGGATAATGATGTGTAATTTCTTTTCTTATAGTATCCTTCTTAGGTTTCAGCATCAGGATTATCCTAGGCTCATAACATAAATTGGAAACTATTTTTACTTTTTTCTATTCCATAAGGGTGTAACCACTAAAATCATAAAATTATGCATAACTAAAAAGTTTAGAAGAGAAAAAAATGGAATAATACAATACTTTTTACTTTTCTCTATTCCATAACCTTGGCACTCTTTCTTCCTTAAACATTGGGAGGCATTCATTTGTAAAGATTTGTGGGCTTTTGTGGAAAGGTTTTAAATTATGGATTCAGATTTTCATTGTTTTTCATACATTTTGGTGGTTAATTTTTTTTTGTGAATATATCCCTTTCATCTAGTTTGACAGGCATGTTACTATAAATTTGTTCATAATATTCTCTCATCTATTTCTGTGTGGTGGTGCCCCTCATTCATTTCTGATATGTGTGCTTTGTGGTTTTTTTTCTTGTTCAGCTTTGCTATGTGAGATTAGAAAAAAAATTTGCCCATCTTTTCAAAGAAAGTCTGACTGTATTGAATTCTGTATATCTGCTTTCTGTGTCATTAATTTTTATCTTACTTTTCTTATTTCCTTTTTATGCTTTCTTAAATTTCAAATTTCTTTTATTTTTACTTTAGGCAGAAGCTTAGATTAATCTTCTACCTTTATACTTTTCTAATATGTATATGTAAAGCCAAAATTTCCATTAAGCATTGCTTTAGTTGCATTCCATAAGTTTTAATATACTATATTTTTATCTTCATTCACTTCAAACATTTTGTAATTTCATTGTTTTCCTATTTATAAGTATATTACTCAATTTTCAAACAGTTGGTGGGTTTTTCTAGTTATCTTTCTGTTTTTTATTTCCAAATCAGTTCTGCTGGGGGCAGAGTGCATAATCTATATGATTCAATCCCCTGAGATTTGTTGTTTTGCTTTATGACCAAATGCATTCTCTATTTTGGAAATGTTTTATATGCCCTTGAAAGGAATGTAATTTCTACAGTTGTTGAGTATTGTTTTATATGTATTTTATTAGGACAGTTTAGCTAATTGTGTTCTTCACATCTTCTACATCCTTATGTATTTTTTGTCTGCCATTCTTTCAGTGCTTGAGAGAGGTTGTTAAAATCTCCAATGACGATAGTGGATTTGTCTAGTTCTCTATTTCTTTTCTCAAATTAAAAAAGAATTAGGACACCCATGTTTTTCAGTTAAATTGACACTTGTATGTATACTTATGCAATATTCCTATTTATGTGTAGTAAAACTTCTGGTCCAAGAGTCTACTTTGTCTAGCATTACTATAGCCACACCTGCTTTCTTGTGGTTAATATCTGCTTGATATACCTTTATCATCCTTTACCGTTAACTTATTTATATCCTTATATTTAAGATATTTCTCTTGCAGCCAACTGTATTAATTTCCTCTTGCTGATGTGACAAACTATGGCAACTCATTGACTTACAACAGTACAAATGAATTTTCTTACATTTCTGGAGGTTAGGAGTCCAAAATGGCCCTCACTGGCTAAAACCAAGGGGTCGGCAAGGCTGTATTCCTTTTAAAGTCTCAAGGGGAGAAATCCATGTTCTTGCCTTTCCGATTCTAGAGGTTCTCCACATTCTTTGGCTCATGGCTGCTTCCATCTTAACAGGGGCCATTTAAGCTTCCTTATGCTGTATCAACCTGATGCTGACTCTCTTGCATTCCTATTTCACTTTTAAGGACTCCTGTGATTACACTGGGACCATCTGGATAATCCCAGAATAATCTCCCTGTTTTAAGATCCCTAGCTTAATCATGTATGCAAAGTCCTTTGCCATGTGAGGTCACATATCCACAGGTCTTGAGAATGACGACATGGACATTGTGGGGGCCATTATCCTGTCTATCACACCAGCAAATAGATAGATATTGTCTTTGTTATTATTCTGGCAATTTTAATCTTTAATTTGACTCTTCATCCATTTATATGTAATACAATTAATGACACAGATGAATTCAGGCCTACCATCTTGACTTTATTTTCCATTTGTTATATTTGTTATGTACGCACACCCCTGACTCCTCTCTCCTGCCTTTTTGTGAATTAAACAAGTATTCTATTATTCTATTTTTTCTCTTCTAATCTTTTTAATCGTGCATAATTTTATGACTTTAGTGGTTATTGGAGAGATTTCAGCATGCATACTTTATCTTGAATTAGTTTTATCATATATATTTTTTAAGCCCTTCGATGTTAACTGTAATACTTGGATCATATGTGAGTCTGCATTTGTTTTTCCCCCTTTGGTTATCAGTCTCATTTGCATATTACATACACACATAATCATATCTTACTCTCATTTACTCTCATCTCACCCAGGAAGTAGTCTGTCCTCTCTGAAATGTTGGCTCATGTAGGCTTTATTTTTGATGCTTTTTTTAGGTATGACTTCTGAAATGTATTATTATTATTATTATTATTTTTTTTTTTTTTTTGAGACGGAGTTTCGCTCTTGTTACCCAGGCTGGAGTGCAATGGCGCGATCTCGGCTCACCACAACCTCCGCCTCCTGGGTTCAGGCAATTCTCCCGCCTCAACCTCCTGAGTAGCTGGGATTACAGGCACGTGCCACCATGCCCAGCTAATGTTTTGTATTTTTAGTAGAGACCGGGTTTCACCATGTTGACCAGGATGGTCTCGATCTCTTGACCTCGTGATCCACCCGCCTTGGCCTCCCAAAGTGCTGGGATTACAGGTTTGAGCCACCGCGCCCGGCCCAACGAAATGTATTATTTTTTAAAAGTAGTTTCTGTAGGACCTTTACAGGTTGCCATGACCTTTACAACCATCCTAAAAGCACAAGACAGGAAATATTATTTATGAGGGAGAAAAATGAAAGAAACTGGCATAGAGGATGGCAGGCTGATTGCCAGGGACACTGTTCTGACTAGGGAAATGGCATCCACTGGTCTTTGACAACACTTTCACTTGTTTTCCTGTGATTCTGGTCATTTCCTTGTGGGATGGTTTGTAAATTTTGACCTGGCATGGAAACGTGCTAGCGACTGTGGAACTTTAACTGTAGTCTGTGCAGCCATCTAATTCACACAGGTCTGAGGAGCTGTGTTTTAAGAGGAGTCTAGCTCTACCAAGGTCCTGCTTAAAATAGTTTCAGAGAACATTATGAATTTTGGGTGCTACCTGTAGGTGGCAGTAGAGAGTCATTCAGCTGTCATAAAATCTAATTCAAGATTTTCAGATATTAATTTCTAAATTATAAAACTGAAATATTCCTCGGTATTTTAACCTTTGTGCTTCTTACTAATTCTGGGAGTTTTGAGTTCCTCTAAAGTCAGTATTTGTTTAGGTTTGGAAAAAGACTCATGAAGTTATAGGCATGTTATAGTATGAATTCTGTGAAGACTGAGATCATGAATTTATCTTTCTCCTTAAAAAGCTTTCATGTTAAAGACTTGTGTTTTTAATAGTAATTTAAAATTATAAGCATAACTTTCTCTGCTTCTATATATGGGATGTTTATTAAGAAACTATAAATAAGGTTTGGAAGAGCTTAGGAGGGTATAACCAT
Source organism: Sapajus apella (assembly GCF_009761245.1). Lineage (NCBI taxonomy): Eukaryota > Metazoa > Chordata > Mammalia > Primates > Cebidae > Sapajus > Sapajus apella. The sequence continues at coordinate 1,184,542 of NW_022436958.1, forward strand.
CAATTTTACTGGCCAAGATAGTGATACCATATTTGATCACACACACACACACACACAAACCCTCAAAAAACTGAAGACTCATTTGTTTTTATTACAAAAAGAAACAATAATTAGTAATAAGTGAAATGTCTGGGACATTTTTTATAGAAACCAAATTTTGTTCACTTGGGGATTTTTCAAGGATAATAGAGAGATTCTTCTGTATATCACAGACCTTCAAATGCTGGAACAAGTTATTGAGAGTGGGTAAGAAATTATTGAAATTATTCAAGTCTCTGCTGGTTGGTTTAGATACTCATTATCCCCTTCTTCCCTCAAGTCAAGGGCAAGATGTAAATAAACACTTTCTCTCACTCTCTCAAGGACATGAGTCATTAAACCGCACAAATTAAATAATGTTTCCATATTTTGAATGAGTGGACTTTAAAACAGTTGGAGAAGGCAAAAGTCTTTTCTTAGGCAACTCCATCTAAGTGAATAAGCTCAGAGAAGATGACTGCCTAGTGAAGTCTTGCTAGTGCAGATGGAACTTCACAGAAAGACCATGGAGTACAGCTTAGTTAAAATGAGCTTGTTCATATGTTGCAGATGGATAGGCCATTGATTAGACATGTTTTTTCATGATCTGAGATTGGTGAAATTTAAAGGAATACAATTTCATGCACATTTTAATCATTTTTATTGAGTGTTGGCATTTGCGTTTTTCTGAACCATTGGGGGACATGTCATGGTTTTCTTTTTCTTTTTTTCTTTCAGTATTATGATTCAAGCAAGGTTACATAGCCTTGATATCAAGGCTACATAGCCTGATGCCAAGTGATGCTTGTTTCAGAGCATTAGCAACTTATAAGGAAAATGATTTTTCCTTATACTCTCTACTTTGGAAAAAAAGTATTTTTCCAAGTACTCTCTACTGTGCCCTTGATTACATTGGGGTTACCACCTGAGATGTTGCTCACCATTGGCAGAGGTTTGACAGTGTGTTTTAAGTGGGCTAGGGATGGCCTTTGGCTGTTTTTAGAGGGTGAAATGCAACCAATTGACTAAGACCCTTTGTTTGTCCACACTTTTATTCATAACAGAGGTTCTAAGTTAACACACTTACGGATAATTAACATGGTTTAGAAGAGTGGTTATTCCAATGATAAAAGCTTCAGGTTTCAGCCCAGAGTAAACACTATTAACAGGTAACTCCCCTTTGATCTCCCACTGAGAGGACCACGCAGCACAAAGTTTATGTAGTAAACAGAGTGAAGACAAAGAGATGTTGGGTAAACACACTTAATTGGGAAAGCCTTGTCCCTATTTTCTCCCTAACTTAATGGACTGGCTGGCCGCCTTCGGCCTGCCCCCGTAAAACCTTTTGGACTTCCAAAAGGTTTGAGACTAATCTATAACTTTTCCTAAAAGTTAATATCTTTAATATTTTGCCAGCCACCCCAAGTAAATAGCAACACTCAACCATATGCAAATACTTATAGTTATTTAAAATCAAAACTTTTATATGAGATTTGTTGCAAACCTGTACTAAGTGGCCTGGTGAATTTCCTGTCCTATTTGTTATGTCTGACTTTTATTTGGAGGTGATTTATATACGGGATAAATCACTTTCTTGCTACTATAATTGTAGACAAGTATCTAGCAAAATTAGGCATTGCAATAGATTTGTTCTTTGTCTCCAATGCTCTCTCCTATGATCATTTCCTATTTGGATGATCATTTCTTGGGCCCTTATCTGATAATCAGGGATGACTGTTGGTTTCCACACTATGCTGAACTCTAAAATTATAGCCTTTATTCAAATCTGATTCTTTCAGTTTGACAATTTTTCCATTCTCATTAGAATAAAAGGGTTCAGAGCCTGGATGCCTCAAATCTTGCATGTCAGCAACCCCTATTTTATACATTAGGCTATGCCTGACTTTCCTGTAATGATAGACTAGGGTTGACTGGTTCCTAACCACTTGGGAACAGTTCCTTGAAAACTTTGTATTCAATTCTTTGGTTTCTTTGCAGGATTACAGAGTTGCAGTATTGCTTTAGACGTCATAGATGGGGAAGCGGTTATGATGGGTAGGGAAAGATCTCAGTGTCCCTTAAAGGAGTCACTAGTAGCATTTTTGAGTGGCACAGTTCTTCCGCTGTCAGACTATTCTGCATATTCCAGAATGGTTACTACCCTGTCCGCTTCCCTATCTTTTAACTGGTAGTTTCTACTTTTAGTTAACGACCACCTCCAGAGGTGGTACTGTCTCAGGTCAGGGACCACTGACCTGATATCAACACTGTACTAAAAGCAAAACAAAGCAACCACCACCAAAGTGGCCAGTAAACATTTTTACCCTCTTGCAAAATCAGCACTGGCCAAAGCCACACTGATTGTGACCTTTCTCTGTGGAACTTAGTTAAAACAAAATAATCATTTGACTGCAGTTTACCCAGCCAGTTTCCTTTGAAAATTCCCTTAAACTCAAATTCCCATAAGCATTGACCAAAGGACAACAGAAGTAGTTAGCAATGCTTTCTTTTTGGTTTTGTAGTCTACACACATTTCCTAACTTCCTTTAGGCCTTGCCCAGAGATTCCCTTGCCAGTTTTTGGCATCTTGCCCTACTAGCCTTTCATATAGCTGCTTTTAAAGTGAATCCATAGATTTTCTAGGGTCATCTAAAAACTCCCTTTGCAGGCTTAATGCTGCCTTCCCTGATGAAAGAACTTTGTCTATTCTCCTTTACTAACCAGCAACAATACCTTTCATCTAGATTTTCTATGTAGCACTCCTTTGTTAGTTGAATAAGAAAAATGATTTATTTCACATAGCAAAAAAGATGTTGGCTGGCCATGGGATTTTACTGTAATGTCATGATTGCCTTCCACTATAATAATCCAATTTATTAGCACAAAATGTGTCTTGTAAATGTTTTGAAAGATTGAAAAATTGATTTTAACATTTAAGTTTCATAAATTAAAAAAAATTTTGAACCGCTAGAACCATTAATTAGAGCCTGTATATTTTATTTTGGTAACAAAAATGCTTACATATTCATCAATGGTTTTCATAGATTCCATTTTCTTTTTCTTTTTTGTCATCTGATCTTCAAATTCACTGACCTGTATCCTAAACATGTCTGTACTTTAATTCAGGTCAGTTATATTCCAAATCATTGCTTCCTTTCTAGCTAATTAACATTTTATTTTTTGAAGTTAATTTATAATTGCAAAGAACATTTGACTGCATGTACACACACACACACATAAACATATTTATGTATATTTTACACATTTTTTCATCACTATAAAATGCTTCTCTTGGACCTGAGTTAATTGGAAAGAAATAGAACTTTCAGAGATTTGAATATCACTTTTTCAATGGGATCAACATGAATTCTATAACCCCATAGAAATTATTCTTAAGATGTCCATTCTTATTTAATATATCTTATATATTCAAGGGCATCTCCATTGTTCTAAGTAAATGGAGTATACTTATTAAAATACTTAGTACTTCAGAAGTAAAATCAAAGTGATCTCAAAATGGGTCACTTTGGTTTTACTTCTGTCTTCAATAATATGGACATGACTGAATCATTGTGCCCATGAAATAACTATGCCAGTATCCCTATAACTAAGTAATTGAAAGAAGAAAATCTTTAAAAATATATAGAGCTCCCTTTGGTCTATGTGTTCATTCTAGCTGGAATAAGAAATATTCTGATATGTGGTGCTTTATAGAAAATTGAGTTCATTAAAAAAACAATTTTATGTGTTATAATTTCAGGAAACCCTAATTGGTTAGTATCTGAACTCTCAAATATTTTTCACATTAATTAGATTCTGTAATCATTTACGTAATATATACTTCAGTTTTCAACTCCTAGACCACCAAATTTTGCAGTCATTATATTTGCATCAGTTTCCGCTGTTTTTTCCAATAATTATTCTTTGTGACTACCTCCTCCTTTAGGGAGGTGAATAAGCATCATATTAAGTAGCATGGCTTCTTGGCTTTGGCTATCTGAATTTGAAAATTATCTCTATCATCTCATCTTATTTCACCTCTCTGTGGCTCACAATAAGTATCTATCAGTAGGTGAATATTTCATAGTATCTTCCCCACAAAGAGAGTTGTACCATAGTCCAGATTGTGGCTTCCCAATGTGAATAGAAAACTTAAAACTGGTAACTAATGGAGAATGGGTGTTTTTATCTGTTAATCACAGAGTTAGATGAAACTTTAGCATAATGTATTGTTCAACTTGTGTCAAACCTACTAAAATTGTTGTATTTAGAAATAAAATGTTTGTAAGATGAGCCATTTTTCAGGTAACTGCAGATTTGTATAGGCTTCCATAATTTTTTCTTGTTTTCTGTGCTGGCCTTTGGAATGATGGGTCAAGCCTCTATAGTAACTGTGAGAGAAAGTGGTAAGACAGAGAGAGAGAGAGAGAGAGAGAGAGAGAGAGAGAGAGAGAGGGGGATATTAACTTCTCAAATTTTTTTCTCCTAAATTATCTTGCTTCTCAGATAACACAGCACTTTTGTAGATCTTGAAGACTTTCTTTTTTTATTGCCTATGCAGTTCCCCGGAATGAACTTACCAAATAAACTCTTAACTCTTTACAGTACACCCAGAGTCACCTCATTCATGAAGACTTTCTTGATTTAGCCAGGTAGACCTGGAGTTTTTTTTCTTTGTCCCTCTTCACCCACCATGTGTATGTCCATTGTAGGAATAGTCCTAAGTCTAGATGGCTTACATATCTGTGCCTTCCCAAATAATTGATTGCCTGGAAAACAGAGATGTTTATTCTGGCCAGTGATGTGGTTACAGCACAATGGGCCATGAACTTTGGGGCATCAGGGACACCAATAACTTCAGAACTAAAATAAATCTTGAAATTTTTTTTAGTTAAAATTTCTCACTTTACAGATGAGGAAAATGGAGGCCCTCCAAAGTTCAATTTCCATTCTGTAGACTTTGCTATATCTAGAATCATTTGAGGTAGCTTTGGGTAGGCACGTTCTGGAATACGCTTCCAAAGTTCAACTTCCATTGTATCTAGAATCATTTGAGATAACACTGGGTAGGGTTCCAGAATGCAACCTTATGTTAAGAAAGCAAAATGGTAGGGCTGGGCTGGTTCATCCCAAAGCTTCTCAGAAAGGCTTGTTTTGGCCTCAGCCTGATGTAGTCATGACTACCTTTTTAAATAAGGTTCAAACAGTTCGTTCTTCCTCTTCTGCTGTTTCAATATTCTCTGGTTAGCGTCTATATTAGAAGAAAAATGTCGGTGGAGCAAAGGAAAGGCCCACAAAAGAGGCTGTAATAAGTATAAGATGGCATTTTGAAAGCGAGGAGGGTGGTTTGAATAGTATTCTAATGCAATTGGTAAGCCAGTGGAATTGTGTCTGAGGGCAGGGTGTAATTGTGCAGCTGTGAATGGCTAAAATGAAGGCAGTAATTGTCAGCACATGCTGTGATCTGGAGTGCTAGGACTAAGAGGAGACTTCAGGGAAGGAAATGATAGCATCTTAAACCGGAGCATTATTTCATTCTGGTTGCATAATGTAGACGTGGTGGTTAAACTGCTATTGTGGAGAAATGGCTTATGCATATTTAGTGAGCTGCTTGTATAGAAATGAGTGGCTGTTACAATAACACAAATGCATGTGTGGTTTCCGAACAGTTAATAATTGTTTAATAAGCAATTCCTTGTAAACCTCCCTGAATCATTGTAACTTGTGTAGAGATGGATTATTCTTCCCCATTATTAGGGATAGAATAAGAAATAGCTGATAATGAGGAAAACACTTTAAATATAAGGGGAACATTAATAGGATAAACTGCCAATTACCATCAGGAGAAATTTTCAAAGCTGAAAGAGATGTCCCATGTGGGAAAGAAAGTGAGAATAGCAGAGGCGATATAATTCCTTGGATCCTTGGAGAATTCATTTCTTTTTATTTCCAAATAGATTTTTGCAATAGGTGTACAGTGAAGGCAAAGAGGAAAGCTACATTGTAGAGAGGGAGCCAGCGTATTTTGACCAAAGGACTGAATTCCTTTGTAACATGTGCAATGAAGATAGCTTCTCTTGATTTCAGAAATCTACAGAGCAGGAATAAAAGGTGTGCCTGTCCCCAAGTTGGTCCTCCTGAGAGGATAACAAAATGTTCAACAATCGTAATGATGTAATTGCTTTGTGATAACCTGGTGTTATGGTCCTTCAGGTATTCCTACATGTGTACTATTGATTATAATACCTTTAAAAATAATTTATGAATTAAGTGTATATATATATATATATATACATATGTATGCATATTTATATATGCATAAATACTACACACACATTTGTGTGTGTGTGTGTGTGTGTGTGTGCGCGTGCAGTATTTGATCCCTGCTTTTGTACCCATGAGTGGGCAAAGCCTACTATGATTTGTCTACTATGAAATATTAAGAAGCCCACTAAATATTTAATTCACCTGCTGAACTGCAACAGAATGGTTTAGAAATGTGAGACCTCCCTCTTCACTTAGAGAGACACTTACTATATAACCAAATGAATTATTAACACCATTATTATTATTTAGATCTTTATTATCACCTTATGATGGGTATGCTAGGAAACATTTTGCCTACATCAGAGCTAATATCTAACAACAGAGTCAACATTATTAAGTTTCAAAAAGTAAATATAAACTCATAAAAATTATAAGCCGTGGTGCAGATAAAAAGATACTTGCTCATAAATTCATTCGATAAACTACCTAGTAACATCCTTGATATTATAGATTACTATTTCATGAATTTAATGTATTATGGATCAAGTCATAGTTCCTGGAATATAAATGCATACACATATATGTAAGACTGTTTATTTTTTCTGTCCAAATTTTCAATAAGCAAACGGAAAATTAATGTAATAAACACTAAAGATCATGAAAAGGTGGAAGAAGTAAATGCACTACCAGAACCCCAATATAGCTACTGTGATTGAATCTTAAATTTTGATGCTGACTTTCCTGGCAGTCAAGTTCAGGAGGCATATTATGATTGGTTGCAAAATTCTTATTATCAGGAAAGAAGGAACACGTCAATTTTTAAAGGCAAACGCCTGTCTGCACTAAAATAAATTTTTAGGTAGAACTATATGTCGAGGACTTTAAGGATTATGAAAGTTAAATGTCTACTCTGGCTGTTTTGTAGAATATGCAGGGAAAGTTTTTACCTGGCAGTTTAACAGAGAATTTAAAAATTATATATTTGTATTATATATTTTATATATAATTTATATATATATTATATATTAGATTATATATTTGTATTAATCAAAGTTCCTCAGAGAAACAGAACTAATAGGTTATATAGAGAGCAAGATAGATATGTAAGAAGAGACTTATTATAGGAATTGGCTCATATGATTATGGAGCTGTGAAGTTTGCCCATATGCCATCTTCACACTGAAGAACATGGAAAGCCAATGGCAAAATTCACTTCAAGTCCAAAGGTCTGAGCATCACTAGGCAATGATGTAAGGCCCAGTCTGAGCTCAAACACTCAAGAACCAGGAGTGTTCATGTGGGAGGGCAAAAGAAGATGGATGTCTTAGGTCAAGCTGTGAGAAAATTCAACTTTCCTCTGCCTTTTTTTTCTATTGGGGCCCTGAATGGAGTGGATGAGGCCCACTGTCAGTGGTGAAGCCCATCTGCTTTACTTAACTTATCAATTTAAATGGTAATGTCTTTTGGAAGCACCATCACAGATACACCAAGAAATAATGTCTCACTAGGTACCTGGCATCTCTTAGTCCAGTCAAGTTGACATATAAAATTAGTATGAAAATAACTCCTGTACAAAGCTGGGTATCATAAGGTCTCTGAAGGTAATGTGATACGTTGGAAAGTACATGCTCTGTGAATACTGCTTTGGTCATTCATAGCTGTGTGATCTTCAGCAATGTAATTACCTTTCCAATGTTGAGCTTCCTCATTTGCAAAGATCTTCTGTATAGAATTAGTGAGAGTGTAATGAATTAATGTGTCTATGTAGTGGTTGAAACTTGGTTCATGGCTTCATTCTTTAGTACCAGTGTTATAAATGAATGTACTGGAGCTCACATAGACAAATACAACACGCACATGCATATAACACACACATACACTCTCACCCTTATATGTTTACATTTGAGATTTATTCAGAAAATAGAGTGATTTCTTTATTAAATTTAAGGCCATAAAGATCAACATGAATATCAAAGTTTAGTTTGGGTTGTCTCCATAATGTTAGGGTGTTTTGTAAGGTAGTCAGCTGGAGTGTTCGGATCTTGTGAATTTTTGTTTGAGAGCTTTAGGTTGTATTGAAGAGGAGAGTATGACTCCTCCTTCCTACAGATAACCTGGACCTCCTCAGATATTTGTATTTCTTTTCTTGAAGTCACTTTTTCCATTTGGGTACTTCAAAAATCTCCTTAAATGAAAAGGCTTGCTTAATTATTCAGAATGAGGTGTTGGCTGGGCACTGTGGCTCACACCTGTAATCCCAACACTTTGGGAGTCCAAGGTGGGCAAATCACAAGGTCAGCAGTTCAAGACCAGCCTGGCCAACATGGTGAAAACCCGTCTCCACTACAAATACAAAAAATTAGCTGGGCATAGTGGCAGGCACCTGTAATCCCAGCTTCTCAAAAGGCTGAGGCAGAAGAATCACTTGAACCCGGGAGGTGGAGGTTGCAGTGAGCCAAGATTGTGTCACTGCACTCCAGCCTGGGTGACGGAGTGAGACTCCATCTCAAAAAAAAAAGAGATGTCATGCTGCTGCCAGAGAGTGATAAATGCAACTTTCTTCAGGTCTTGGGGTTAGGGCCAGCAAGCCCATTCTATATTCATTTTTTGTTCTAGGGAAATGGTGTCCCCTACAGTCATTCATTGGAAATGGTCTTGGAGTTGGGCAACACAGGTCCCTTTCTGGGATGATGGTGAAACAAATTTAAGTTAGAATTAATGATGTTCACATAGCAGACTGTTATACTGAGCTAAAAACCTTCAAAAACCCAGGAGAAAGCTGCTCTTTCTTTCTTCACCTAGAAAAAATGCTGAAAGTGTGTTTCCATACAGTTCTTGTTTTTATTGCAGAACCATATAGACTGCATTTTCAGGCTCCTTTACCCATTTGCTTCTGATTGGGCTTGGTCAGGAACTGATCAATTAATAGGCATTATCTCTTTTCAGCCCCCATCAACTGATAAAACTTCTTCTGGAGTAGCCTCCTATATTTGTGGCAGTTAGATAAATGAGTGTCCACAGTTCAGTCTGTCTGTGTTTATGTGAATTAGAATTAGAGGGAAATATATAGCACATTTAAACAGCATTTTTGCATCCGTACAGATGGGAGGGGAGAGACGATCTGTTTCATGAGTTTAAATAGAGATTGTCTAAAATTCCAAAGTGGTGGCGGTGAGAATGGACCTTCTAAGACCAGCACAGTGAGAGTCTGTGTTATCTATGTGTAGGTGGGACAGCTAGCCATTTTCCCCCAGGTGTTGAAGAGCTGTTGTTTGTCCACCCGGTTGCCTTTTCCCCTCTCATTTATCCAGCTGTGAGCTCCAGGAAGCAGAACCATATTGGCTGCATCTTCAGACTCCTTTGCCCATTGGCTGCTGATTGGGTTTGGCTAGTCGGGGAGGGCCTGGGGAAAAGTAGAAGTTGGAGTCCTTTATTCTCGTGGTTTTGTCCCTGCAGAGTCTGTAGCTCCTCTTGTCTTTTCTCACCTTATTTATTTTCTCAGCCTCCAGCAACTGCTCTGTCCTCTGGTTCTGTCAAGTTTGGGTTTAGTAACAGCTCTCCTGATGCTAGCTCAAGGGTGCTGCACTATTCCTTGTGGCTTCTCCACATCCAGCCAACACCTTTGTAAATAACACCTTTGCTGAACTCTCTTTATATTACCCAGTTAGAGCATGCCATGTCTTTCTGCAGGGACCATACACTGCTGTTGTTGCCCAGTGCTGGTACCCATTTAGAGGATGGGAGTCCCTCAGGGAGATTCAGGCTGCTAATAAATGTGTCTAAAGATAACTTGGCCACAGCATTGCCGTAGTTGACTCTCATTCTCTTGGAGATCACAGTGCTAAAGCTACTACTTTTTCAGGATTGTGGACAAAAAATTTTGGTCTTTTTCAGCCAATGGCATTTTAGACATTTTAGAAATTATATCCTGGGAGGCAGAAAGGTGTACTGGACAGTGTGGGCTCTGGAGTCAGCAAACACAGGTTTGAATTCCACCTCCCCAACTTCTACCTACATGGCCCCAGGTGCTTTATATAACCTATGTTTCTCTATCTGTAAAATGTGAGAAAAACACTCAGCTCTTCATGCTGTTCTGAGACTAAGTATGATAATCTATGAAAACTACCAGGGACAGTATGTGTACACTTAGGAGATACACGTAAGTGATAATGGGATATGATACAACTTAGCAAAAAAAGAGAAGAATATGTTATATTCAGTCATGTTTTCTTATTTTTAATGAACTTTTAATTTTAGAATAGTTTTACAGTCACAGGAAAGATGCAAAGATAGTACAAAGAGTTTCCATATACCCAACGTCCAGTTTCCCCTATTACAACATCTTATATCACTGTGGTACATTTGATATAAAACTGATCTGCTAACTATTGAACAAATATCGACCTATTATGTAGTTAACGTTCTGTACTTATTTTTATTTCGTTCATTGTTTTCTAATGTCTTTTTTCTGTTCCAGGGTCCCACCCAGGATACCACGTTACATTTAGTCTTCATGTCTCCTTAGGCTTCTCTGGGTGGTGATAGTTTCTCAGATTGTCTTTGTTTTTGAGGACCTGGGCAGTTCTGAAAAGTTCATAGTCAGGGATTTTGTAGAATGCTCTTTATCTTGGGTTAGCCTCATATTTTCTCATGATTAGACTGGGGTTTTTGGGAGGAAGACCTCTGAGGTGAAGTGCTCATCCCAACACAACATATTAAGGGCATTTAGTGTCAGTTTGAGTCATCACTTTTACACTTGACATGTGGATAGCATGGTGCTGGGAAGCTTCTCAGTTGCACAGTTACTGTTTTATTTCCCTTTCTTCTATAAGATGGTTTTTGGACAAGTCACTAAGTATAGCCCAAACTTAAGAGGTGAAAAGTTATACTCCATCTCCTTGAGGAGAGGAATATTTATGTAACTTATTTGGAATTTTTCTGTGTAGGAGATATTTTCTTCCTTTCACTTATTTATTCAAGTATTCATTCATATCAGCATAGAATCATGAATATATATCTTGTACTTTGGGTTATTATCCAAAAGTACATTATTTTTTGCACACATTATTCCATCTTTGGCCATTGGGTGTTCTTTCAGTTGGCTTCTGTGTTCCTTTGCATACCCCATCATTTTGTTTTTGAGCATTTCCTTTCTTTCTAGCACTGCAAAATATTTCTTGTTCATCTTGTGTATTTCCTGTCCTAGAGCCAGCCATTTCTCCAAGAAACTCTAGTTCCTTTTGCTGAATGGTAGTAAAAACTGCAATCTGAATATGCCCTTTGTTACTGTGGTTTCAATGCTTCTGGACCTTCTCAGTGGATAGAAGTAGGACATACATGTGTGTATACACTGTCTATATGAAACTAAATAGGACTTCCTACTGATAGTTCCAAATCTGATGTTACCTCATGTTTTAGTCTTCTCCCTTTGATTTGCTGCAATCTCCCAATCCAATAGTGAGACTTCCATTAACTTACTTGTTCAATCCAGATACTTAAGCATAGCACATGACTGTCAATGTACACCCCCATGAGGAACAAATTTATTAATGTGATATAGTGCGTATGTGCGATCTTTTTGTTTTTAAGTCTTACAGTTTCCAATCATTTCCAAAGTTACGTAGGTCAACACCTTTTTCCTTACTCCTTTCGGTGAATTTGTGTCATACATTTGTTATAGAGTTAGATTCCTTTGCCCATTCCATCCTGGTTTACATGTCTTCCTGTTGCACGGATTAATAGCTTATTTCTTTTCATGGCTCTCTAATATCACCTAATGTATAAATGCATTACAGTGTGTTTATTGAAGGTTTATGTCCTTCACCTGTTGAAGGACATCTTGGTTGCTTCTAGGTTTTCGTGATTATTTATAAAGACATTATAAAGTTTGGTGTGCAGATTTTTGTGGGACATACGTTTTCAAATCAGTTGGCTAAATGCTTAGATGTATGACTTTCAAAGTGGCTATACCATTTCGCATTCCCACCGGCAATGAATGAGAGTTCCTGTTACTCCACATCCTCATTAGCACTTGCTATTGCTGATTCCTTTCATCCCTAGGAATATCTAAATTTAAACATATGTAATTTTTATGTTTAAACTATTTTATATCTTCTGGCCATAAAGTTACCTGGGGTTGTCTGGTCTTTTACAGATCTGTCCCCTTCTGCTGGAGTTTTGCCAGGTTACTTGCCAACTGTGGCTAATTTTCTTTTAGGAGTCAAAAGTGCCTGTTATCTTTTCAAGGTCTATAAAAACAAGTTTGGATACTTGCTTGAGCCACTGTTTATTAGGGGCACTCATTTCAGATACTCACTTGTTCATCAAATATTTATAGAATACCTTCTATGTGCTGGGCTTTGGGGATCAAGCAATGAAATAAACAAATGACAAAGTCCTTGCAGTTATAGAGCTTCTATTTGTAAGGAAGAGGAATTTTTTATATAGACATAATATAATGTAATGCACTTTATAATGTAATGACAGATGTGATGATCAAATCAAAACAGGGTCTAGAAATCTGGAGAACATGAGTTGGCAGGGGAGAGTGGGGGTGTCAGGGCTGCCTAAGAAGACAGTGGGCAGGAATCTGGAAGTGGTAAAGGGATGAATCAGGCAGATGTCCTAAGGGATGAACACTGGAGGCAAAGAGAAGAGTCAGAGCAGATGCTCTGAATGCACAATGCTTGCCACATTTGAGGAAGATTGAGGAGCCCAGAGGCTAGAACTAAGTGAAGATGATAAGACATGAGGTTGTAGAGAGGATAGGAGCTTGGTATTGTTGAAGTTGGTAGACTTCAGCCAAATTTAATGTGCCTCGCCATCACCTGGGAATCTTATTACAACATAGACTGTGATTCACTAGGTCTGGGTAAGACCTGAGAGCCTGCCTTTCTAATAAGCTCCTGGGTGATAGTGCCACTGCTCGTCCACGGATCACAAGATGAACAGCAATGTTAGAAACTCTGGCCGGTTTTTATTCTGAATGAGACTAAAAGTCTTACAAGGATTCTTAGCATGGGAATGGCATGATTTGTCTTAAAATTGTTAAGACTCTTGCACAGAGAATTCTCTGTGGAAGCAAGGGGAAAGCACAGAGACCAGCCTGGCGCCTACTGCTTCAGTCTGGGTGAAAGATTCTGGAGTCTGGACTTGGCTAGTGGAGATGACAATAATGAAAAAAGTGCCAGCCAGCACTGTTGCATAATTTGTGCACTGTCCAAGTTACATACAAAGTAGGCATGATGGGTTGGCAGTCTAGCCACTTGCCTCTTGCTAAACCATTCATTTTGTGATTCATCAGCCCAGAACAGGCATCACCCTTTTTGTAATTCCTCCTCTCAAAAGGTAAGGAGTGCCTTTTTATTATTCATGCAAAGGTAGGGGGTTGCTGGCTGTGCTCTGGGTGAGAAATCGTGGGAAACTCCAGATAGTTAACTTGCAGAGAAGGCAAGTGTGACTAAAGCCTTTCCCTTTGACAGTTTTCCCTTGTGCTGTCGTGCTGCTGCCTGAGTTCATGGCCCATGAAAGCTTTTCCTGGAAAGTAGTGCAGCCACAGAGGAGCTAAGCTGAACTTTGCGTTTTTCAGAGAGTAGTCTTTCAAAGAAATTACTCTTGCCAGAGGAGATGGAAAACAGGCCTAGGTCATTTGTTTTAGGCGCCTCTCCGTGAGCAGATAGAAGTGAAACTTCCTTTAAAATGTCTCTATACGACTGTAAAAGTGGTCACTAAGTATAAAAAGAGAGCCATAGCTCCCTATGCCAGTCCCCAAACTGTATATGATAGTTCATCTCCTTTTCCCCACTGCAAAAGTGGTCAGAAGATAATGTCTTGTCCTAAAAGTGAAACTATAAAAGATACATCATACATTCTGTAGCAGCTGAAATGGCGTGCTTTCTCTGAGAATGTCTTAAGCTGGTTGTTAGATGGTGCCAGCGACGGGTTTCTTTACTAAAGGTTGCTTCACTCTCATGGATTTTCTGCTAGTGCAATGGGCTCCACACACGAATGTTCAGGTGTTACATCCTTAGTCGCTGTATACTATAATTAGTTTGTATGTTCTTTTTGCTTCATGCCAACGTAGTCTGCTCCTTGAAGGCATGCTCCTTGTGGACCTGGCAGTGGTACAGTACCCAACTTGTTTGAAAGGTAAAGAAATAAAATATGATATAACACTTGGGCCAGTGGTGCTCCTGGCATGGATTCTTTGAGTTCCTTCATGGGGGTATCATGCTTGATTTGTTCCCTTGCACTGAATGTGGGGTGGTAGATCCTGCTGACAGGTGTGCCACATTCACCAGCCCTCAACACACAGTTTTAAATAGAAGCTGTATGAATGGAACCCAACTTGACGTAAGTTGGCAACACAGTGGGCCCTTGATAGCGGAGAGTCCTGGAAAGTCTCATTTACAACTCAGGTCCCCTGAGAAGGATTAGTCCAGGCTCTACACAGGAATGGGGTATCTAGTGTCCTCTTCTACTACGTTCCCTACTGCTGAATCTATCAGATCTGGCCTGGACTCTGGAATTTTCCCCTATTGAACTGGATGTCTATCTTGTTTTTGGTCAAGAGTTTGGATTTTATTTTATTTTTTACAAATTCACTAGATAGATGTAGGGAGTAGTACTTTTCTCGTTTTTTGACCCTCAGGCCTTATAATAAATGCACAGCACGTGGGAGATAAATAACTGTCATGTGAAATAGTAGAGAAATGAGAGTGAGGATTCATACCCTTCTTGCTTTGGCAACCCACCTTCTTGGGATGGTTTATTATCAAGATCACAGACCATTGGGTTACTTCTTTAGATTATATAAATTAATTCCATAGTCTGTAAGAGTTATTTATTTATCATGAAAATTTCTTTTATTTAGCTGTCTTTTGGCTCATTAGCTTATCATTATGATTAATACATTTTATTTTGGAAAAAGCATGATAGACATACACTAGGATTGGGCTTGGGAAAAGCATTTCAGTAGTAGAACCTAGGCTTTAGATATAATTTGCTTGATCTGAACAATGTTTAAAATCTTTTTGAATTATTTTTCATTATTTCAACATCAGGGAGTTTTACAAAAGACTTATGAATTCTGGGTTCTGCCGAAATGTTTCCACATGGCAGCACAGGGGCTCCTTTCACATGGTGACTATCAGCATATGCTCAGTAGCGGTCCTCCTCTTTGGAAGGGTGTCGGCTTTTGAAGTTCCCACCATCCTCCATACTCATTGATGTTACCTGCCTGATCTCAGTAGGTATTGGATTCTGGGTTCTCTGATCTGAAGAACAAATTTCTCTAAGACTATGCTTTGCAGCCAAGAGTTCCAACTCTAATCTAAACTAACATAAAATGAATTATTAAGTGCAATAGATAGCAAATTACTTGATTAGAGTAATATTTCTCAAGCTTCTTAGGGCCTTGTGAATTGCGTTTAAGTGATTAATTCATTCTAAATAATGTATAGCTTTGTTTTTAGAATATCAATAATTTGAAAGCTTATTCTTGTCGCTGGAGCATACTTTGAACACACTTAGTGATTTCTGCCTAGAAATGGTGATTTTATTTTTCTTGTTTAATCGGCCAGCTCCTTACAATGTTGTTTACATAGTAATTGTCATGAAAAATTTTAATGGCATATCCACTGAATTATCTAGAAAGAATATAAAAAATTCACAGTACTTTAGTTGACCTGAAGCTTGCTAATTGACAATAAGATATTGTATCTTGTTCTTTGTAATATAAAAGTCCATTTTTGTTCTCTAGCTTACATGATTCTGATAAGACTGTGGTGAAGAAGTTGTAAGCTAAAATTCAGAAGATGAGCAAAATAGTTATAAAATAGTAATAAGAATTATTATTTATTGAGAAATCTGTTTTTGCCATCACAATGCTAAATACCTTATATACAATATCCTGTTTACTCATCACAGCAATTCACAGAAGTAGGCATCACAGTATGTTCATTTCCTAGATGAAGAAGCTGAAGTTGAGAAACTAAGCAATTTGTAGTAGGTCACACACAAGTAGACAGCAGAGTGGAATTCAGCCTCAGGCTTGTCTCACTTTGATGTCACCACTATGAACATTCTAGGCTGCTAGAAATAACAGTTTATTACTACTAATAAATAACAGTACTAGGATTCACATGCAAATCTAATTCAGGGTACCATTGCTTCTCAGACTAGGTAGTAAGCTTTGCTCTGAAAGTGCATTATTTTTGGAAGGTCATATAAGTAGTCATTACTGAGCAAATATGAATCTGTTTACATATGTCTGGTGATACAAATGAGCAATACCAGTTGACACTTGGCCAGCAATTAAGTGAAATTCTTCCAACTATTACTGAATCAATTGATTCAGAAGATAAAATAAGAATTGGATAAAAATAAGCATGTCTTATTTACCACATTTTTCTTCTATTTAATTACATTTCCTCTGTTTAATTAATATCCTTTCTGAGTCCTCATACTTTTTGCTTCTTTTTGATGAATATACAATGATTTTTTTCCCCAGCATGGCTACATCGGTTTGAAGGAAAAATATTGACCTATGTGTCAAATAGTCTTTCTTTTTTATTATTGTTCTTAATTAAAGCCATTTAACCTGACCTCAGCCCTGCTGCGACTTACCAGACACTGCTGTGCATTTAAACCCTTTGGATTAGCCCCACAGTGTGACTACAAAGCTCCTGTTGGCTGGAAAGTTAATGATAGATACTTCCCATTTCCCAAGAGAAGGAAAAATGGAGCACCTGCTCTTTGAGATGACTTAAACATATACACACAGAATTGACAAATGGCTCGCCTGTTATTTACACTGATAGTAGTTTGGAGACAGCTGAAGGTTTTTAAATCCTAATTTCAAGTTTGAACTCATACAACTTTGAACTTCAACCACAGAATTACAAATAATATTTATGAAAATGCCATGATTCAATTCACATGCTATTCTATAGTTTTTTTTCCAGTGAACTCTATGAGTCAATATAATTTCTAAGAGTGATTTTTTGTTGCTTCCAGAAGCACAGTATGAAATGATGACTATGTTCTTCAAAGTGTGGTTGCTTGTTATATTACTTAATGGAGATGATCAAGTTATTTCTCTGCTTATGACTCTACAAAATTTCTCTTTTAGAGTTCATTAATTTTTGTGTTATTTTCCTGTTTACAGAGGGCTTTTCTCCTTTTATTCTCATAAGAGTTTTGTGAGTTGAGTGATGCCCATTTTATATGAAGAACTGTGCCTCAGCAAAGTAGCACAGTGACTTGCTCTCTTGCCTGATTTCCAGTATCCCCTGAGTTCTGTTGCATACATTCCCCAGAACCACCAGTTGGGAACTTTGACTTATATTTTTCCTTGATCTTTGAACTCAGCTGGAATTCCTTTAGAGTAATTATTGAATAATAGTTACATGAAATGTGTAAATTGCTTTGTTCCTAGATGAAGATATCTAAATTTCCATGTAAAATGAAAATGGGTTTTAATGGGAAGAAGTAGAAAAGTAAAAGCTCTGTTATTAATGTATAATCACTTATATTAGCCTTGGAATGGACTTGCTAATAGTTATGTGTATGTAATTAAATGACACCAATTAGTTTGTTTTTTTAAAAAAAACCCTTTAAAAACATTGTTTTGGGGTAAGATTTGGTTTCATTGCCTTAGTATATAGTATTTTGTATATGCAAAGAAATCTGTAAGGAAAAATATTACAAGCACTTGGATCTTTGTCTTTCGTCAGCTTGTATGGAAGCTATAAAATTGCCAACCTGAGTGGTCTAAAACAGAGTTTGGCAAACTATGGCCAGTTATGGCTCACTGACTCTTTTTGTATGGCTCTCAAGCTAAGAATGTTTTTATACTTCCAGATAGTTGGAAATAAACGAATAGTGTTTCTTGACATGAAAAATAACATCATATTCAAAATTTAGTGTTCGTGATCAAGTTTTATTGGAATGCAGCCATGCTCATTCACTTATCTATTTATTAATTTATCTATCTGTGGCTACTATTGAGCTATAATGACAGAGCTGAGTGGTTGTGACAGACAGTATGCTCCAAGAACTCAAAAATATTTACTATCTGGCTCTTTACAATAAAAGTTTGCCCCACTCTTGTTCTAAAAAAAAAAAGCCTTAAAAGGAATGTGTGTCTGTGTCCTTTTAAATGCATGTTTTATTATCTAAATAAATGGCTATTGCTGTCTGCATATGGAGAGAAGAAGCATAGGAGTTCTTGATCTAGAATGAGAATTGACTTGAGTAGATCAGTCAGGCAAAAGGATGGTCAACTTTGGGTCACTTCCAAAAGATCCCTCTCATCTAGCCTTCCATGGTTCTTGTTGCTATAGAAGATTTGGATTAAGATGTTGTCTCTCCTCATAAACTCTGTTAAACTATATCCAAATCACTATTAGCATCCGTTAAGGTGGCGTTCCCATATGTTTCCTATTGGAATCAATAACAATGGTGTAATTGCAGGAGATAGCTTATTAGATGTGTTTTTCCCTTGATAGGTATTCATTTTAATGTATATTAGAAAAAAATTAGAACATTAAACCCATGATTTCATGGATGAGACTAAAATATTTAAATAAAAACATAAGCTCATATAAGAAAGAAATAGAGTAACAGACAATATAAAAATTGGTAAATGTGATGAACTTAGTAAGCAATTGTCAAAGCTTGGAAGACAAATTAAGTTATAAATTGAGTTGGAAGATTCAGGGTATGTCAAAAACACACAGAGGTAACTTTTGACCAAAGTGATGAGAAGAGAGAATGCCCAGCTGACAGTGAGGTGGTTCTTCCACTCGGGAGAGAGCATCAGGTGAGGGATGTTAGAGTTTTCTTTTTTTTTTATTTCCTGAGACAGTCTCACTCTGTCGCCCAGGCTGGAGTGCAATGGTATGATCTCGGCTCACTGCAATCTCTGCCTTCTGGGCTCAAGTGATCCTCCTGCCTCAGCCTCCCAAGTAGCTGGGATCACAAGTGTGAATCACCAACCCTGGCTAATTTTTGTATTTTTGTAGAGATGAGATTTCACCATGTTGCTCAGGCTGGTCTTGAACGCCTGAGCTCAGATAATCTGCACACCTCAGCCTCCAAGTGCTGGGATTATGGTATGATCCACTGGGTCTGGCAAACATCAGAATTTGGTTTGGTATTATTGGAACATGAAGAAAGTTTGTTTCTTTTTAGAGTTTATTCAGTCAGGTATCACATAAAGGAGTCCTTACATTATGGGGATTTGATAGGAGTAGAAGGTATCCCTTGATATTGTTAAATGTCCACTACATGCACACAATATTCTGCTTCTTCAATTTGGTACATTCAAATTGCTTTTGAGTATATATATACTCAAGTATATATTCTGTTTTAAAAGTATATTGTTAAATGCTATTTTAAGGCTTTTAAAAATATTTTTGAAAACTATAATTTCAATAGCTGCATAGGGTTCCACCACATGAATGAGACAGTTTATTTACCCAAATTCCCTATTCTTGAAATTTTCGAGTTTTTGTTTTGTTTTGCTATTATAAACAACACTGGGACAAACAAACTTCACTCTTGTTACATTTCTGATAATTTCTTTAGTACGGATTTTTACACAGGATTTCTTGAGTTACAAATAGTATACATATTTGTAAGACAACACATAATGCCAGTGGCCCTCCATAAAGGCTGCACACATTTACGTCTCCACAGGGAATGCAGCTGAATGTCCTGTTTATCTGTTTGTTTTTACACCTATTTCCTTATGTCTGAAAATGTTTTATAATCTTTTGAATGTTATACCTGAAGATTTAATTATCTGTTTGTGTGGTGAATAAGAATCTTTATTTCATTGTTTTCTATGGGGTATTGCTTTATTTCATTGTTTTCTATACAGTCATTTTTGGTAAATTTTATATATGGCCATGTTGCTGAACTCTCTTATTAATTCTAAAAGCATTTCAGTTGATTCTCTTCGTTTGCATTTAGGCAGCAGAGAGGTTAGAGTAGATTGTAGGAGTGAAGATCTTCCAACTTTCCTCGATGTGTAGAAGCCTCTATTGTTGACTTATTCTTACCTGAGCCAAAAAACAGTGCTAGCAGTAACATGTTGACAGGATGAAACTTAGATGAATAAAACTGTATTAATCTACCAGTTTGAATGCTTCCCTTTAAGAGTAGAACTTATGGAAATATTATGGTTTTGTTTGCTATTACTTGTCAAATTTGTTTAAAAAGTAAGAGAGTATGATTTTCCTTAGAAAAGAATGCTGAATTATGCTCAGTATTACAAATAACCTGGGATAGATTAGGAATTGACTATAGTCCCTTGCTTCTTTTAGCTTAAAACAGAATTTATGTTTTAATTTAGTTCTTCAGCCTCTGTGTGAAATTGTTTAACATGAGTGTTAAGGCCAATGGTATAATAAAATGTCACTGATTCCTCATTTCTAATTTTTTTTTCATTTAGCGATGTCCATTGGCTTTCAAGTAAGTTGATTTTTAGGGGACTGGATTTGGCAGCTTATAGCTCTAATAAAATTATGCTGTTATAAAGGAGAATTGTCATTTTAGGTGCTATCAGACTTTTATGTTCTCAATATCCTGGCATCTCAGTGGAGAATTAGGTATTTATGCTCGGGTGAAAGCAGATTTAATGAACGTGAAAACCACTGCCTTTACTCTTTCAAAGCGTTCTCCATATTTGTCATGTAACACCCACTGAGAAGCTCTGTGCTTAATACTTTGCTTTGCTTATTTCATCTCAGTCCTCCAATGTCAACAATGTGAACTAAAGGATCCAAGCTAGTGTCCTTGAAAAAATGTATAATAGCAAAACAAACAAACAAACAAACAAACAAAAAACCTCTCAGTCAAATGATCATTTATCAGGGGCTTTATAAGTCAAGATCATTATTATTTATTTATAGAGACAAAGTATAATTATGTAAATGCTCTAATAGTACACATCTGTTGTTTTTTTCCTGCTCATTACATCTTCTTACTTTCTTTAGAATTAGGGCCTTTGGAGAATTGCCCCCTTACCCCCGGCTCCTTCTATTAGTGTATCCTAGGGTAGGATTGGGTTTGTCTAGGTGGGTTTGTGATCCAGACCTTGTCAGTCCAAACACTCTCTCACTTCTTTTTCCCTAGGCGTTATCCCTTAGGGATTTACTCAGGAATCAGACTGGAACCAGGCAAGGTCCAGAGCCTCGTTCTCTGGACTTGTCCTCAATGTACTGGGGAAAAAGCACTCACTCTCCTGGGGAAGACTAAATGAGTACCATGAGACATGAGACCTGGGATGGCCATCTGAGCCACCACCTGGAGGAAGCAATTGGCAGCAAGAGCTAGAGAGGCTCCTGAGGATCTTGCTTATGCCCTTCAGTCCAGTTGAGGCTGAAATGAGCTCTGCTATTGTTGTCAAAATCATATTGGCCAATGCATTTCCTTCCCCTCCCTTCTTTCTTCATTTTAGAAGTTTAGGGAATTTTCTTCTTAGCAAAGAATCCCAAGAAGCCTGCAACTCTCCTCTTTGTTTAGATCACTCTGCTCCAGCTAAGTTGGCTCTTTGGTATTTCTTAAACATACCAGGCACCTCAGCCGTTTGCATTTGCTAGGCCTTCTGTCTGGAAAGCTCTCCCCTTCCCTACTGTTCTGGTCCTCATGGCTTCAAGTCTTTAATGTCAACTCACAGAGCCCTTCCCTGACCACCTTACGTGAAATAGAAGCATGCACATTCCTCCATAAATTCTCTTTGGCTGTCTTCTGGCATACTAAATACTTTATTATCTGTTCTTGGCCAGTATTTTTCCACCTTTTTGGGATCCTAGAAGGAAGACATTTTTGTCTCTTTTATTTTCTGTGATATCCCTAACACCTCAAATGGTGGTTGATAGGGTGGGTGCTCAATTAGTCTTTGTTGAACTACAAATAAAAATGGTAGCTAATTCCTCCAGAGATTATTTACTAATTCCAAGGGGAAGTTAATAACTTATACAGTGGAATAACCTGGAGGATACCCTCAACCTGGTGATCAAATTCAGCATTCCCAACAGTGAGACAAAGCCATACCACCTCCATCCTGATGCAAGGCACGGAGAAGGACATAATATCACTTCTGTGTTACTTTCCCACAAATGCAAGTAAGCATAAGAAAACATCAGAAAAATCCAACACGAAGAGTAGTCAACAAAATAACTGGCTTGTATTCTTCGAGAACACTGATACTACAAATGAAAAAGAAGGGCCAAGGAACTTTCTGGACTAAAGGGAACAAAAAAGACAGTAAACAAATGAAATGTATGGTCCTAGATTAGAAAAAAATTGCTGTGAAGGTCATTATTGGGTTAGCTGGAAGACTTCGTATATGGACTATATGTTAGATAGCAGTAGCGTGTCATGTCAAATTTCTGAGTTTAATAATTATACTGTGATTATATAAGGTAATTTCCTTGTTCTTACAAAATACAAATGAAGTATTGGAAGGTAAAACATGATATTGCAACTTTCAAGAATTTCAGCACTAAATATATCAATATCTGTATTTATTTGAGAGAGAGAGAGAGAGAGAGAGAGAGAGAGAGAGAGAGAGAAAGAAACAATCAAAAAGCAGATGCTACAAAATGCTACTAATTAGAGAATTTAGATGAAGGCTAAATGAAAATCCATTGCATTAAGAAACAAACTTACAGATAATTGCAAGAATAATATTAGGTAGAATCATGTAAAATTACTAATATTTGGCTTTTTTGTTGTATAAAAATGACAATCTCATTGAATATCTTGCAAACTTTCTGTGAGTTTGATGTTTTTAATGAAAATTAGAATAAAAAAAAAAAAAGAAAGCAAATGTGGCAGGTATGACTAGCCAATCTTTACAGAGTCATGTATTTACATGGACTATTTTTTTTCCTTGCAATTTGTATCAGCTCGACTTGTTAAGCTTCCATATCAAATGTTCTTGCTGAGGGAAAGAAGGAAAGAAAATGTAAAGTTGCCAATTAGTGAATTCTCAGACCCTCCTGATAATTTTGTCATACTTGATATTCATTTATAATTAGTTTGAAAGTGGAAACTCCATCCTGTGTGATAGTTCAGAACTCCCTGGGCCTGACTCCTCTGGAGTGTGTCTGCAGGGACTGGCTAGCATGAACTGCATTCTCCCCCTTCCCTCTTGGTCACCTCCCTGCTCCAGTTTCCTATACAACTGGTGGCTGGGTTGGAATAGGAGGTGGTAGTGGCTGATTGGGTGGAAAAAGAGTCCTTTTATGAGAGACTCTTAGGTTACTCTGCTCTAGCTAAGTTGGCTGTTTGGTATTTCTTAAACATGCAGTACAGCAGCTGGACCCCAGTGGAGCAGTTCCCTTTCTTGGGTATCACTTGCTTCTCTGGCTGGTGCTAGAGTTAGATGACCATGAGCTCTGCAAAGTCTCCTTGCTCAGTTTGGCTGGTGTTCACTGTGATCTCCTGCCTTGGAATTCTTAGTATAGGCAACATGTGTGTTCTGCTCTAGCGCCAAACTCAGTGGCTTCTATGGGAGCCTTCACACCATTTTAAAACCTTCTACCAGTGATGCGTGCCACAGCTCAACTCTGACTGTGAATCTCCTTGCTCTGTTGCAAACTTCAGGAAGGCAGAGCTTGCAGTGTGCATAAGACCTAGTAAGACTTGTGTAAATGCATGCTATCTACAGAGAACAAATTACATCAGGACATGAATAACTGGGAACATAATGAGATGGCAGGGCCCCTGGATCATGGCTTGAGGATCACCACCCTTATTTCAAGCCCCTCTGAAGAGGGAGAGTGAACCATATTCACGCTAGAAAAGACAAAGTAACGAGGGCATAATTGGAGGACGACTTGGGGGTTGTAAAGAGGAAGTTCTGTCTTCTTGTCGTTTGCATCCTCTGAATGATGTGCAGACCAGTGCTTTTGGTCTCTTGGTGAATTGATTGCTCAGAGTTACAGGGCCTAAGTCTCTGAGACCCCACCTGGACTGGCCTCCACCAAACCCGCTTTAGATGATTTAGTTTCAGCAAAGAATCCCTTCAGCTATTTGTGTATTGACATACAAAAGCCACGGGGCACCTTTTCCTTCTAGACGTTATTATGGTTCTGCATTGAGACTGACTCCTGCTGCTGCTGGTATTGTAATCACCTTGGCAACAACTAATTGTCCTCTGAAGGGGAAATCACTGTCAAGCACCTTAAACACTTAAAGCTTAGGGTCATTTAGTCCTTAGATTAACAAAGCAAACTTCTGAAACAGGCATTATTTTTCCCATTTTACAGATGAAGAAAGGAGACTTAGAAAGGTCATTCAGCTATTACATTATACAGCAGGGTTTTGACTCTTTTTATATTAATTCAGAGATTTTGCTTTTATACTCTGTTTTAAATTATGCACAAGTTCATCTAAGGAAGGGAGTGTCCCATGGAAGGAGCTAGTGGAAGATGGCCCAGGGCATACGTTTTCCTTTGCCTAGTGTCACCATGGAGCATGTTTGAAAGGGAGAGTCCAACCTGCAGTCATCATGACTCAGTGGATGTAGCAGAGAACCTAATATTTTTAAAAACTCCCCAGGGTAATTCTGACATCCTAACTTCCCTAGAAAGTAGGCTAGACTTAACCCTATACATTAATGAAATTGTTTATTCTAAGTAAAAGTGTGATTCTAATTTATTTTGTGGCATACTGATGGGGAGCTTTCCTTGAGAAGATTGGGGTTTAATTATAAGACAATGTTATCAATAAGCACCAATTTTATACTTATTTTATGACTCAAATAATATCTAGAGCAACGAGAGGCACAGCACAGTCTTTCTGGTTAGTTGGTTGGTTATTTAATGTGGAAGAGATGTGTGCCATCTGGAGGATGAGCATTATCTTGTAGGATATCCTTGTATAAGGTGATTTTCAAAGATAAAGGCAAAGACATAATGAATAACCAAGGAGAATGGAACTGTTAGTACTAACATCCAGAAATTCTTCAACTATTCTACAATGCAGGCCATTACAGTTCTGATTTGAAGACATCCAGCTGCTAAAGAACAGTTTAGTACTTCGTTCTTCAATGTCAGTTTCATTTTGTTTTCTCTGGTGACAGATGGTACTTGCTTTGGTTAGCAGAAAGCAGGTGATGCTTGTTTTTATAGACATTTTGAAGACGCAAGATGGCCTCCTTACCGTTATCGGTTAACCTTTTCTCCCCATGTGTCTCTTTTTGCTTCATCAGGTCTTTTGCCAGTAATACCCTTTAACTTTTTTTTTTCCTTATTTGAACTTCTGTCTCCATACATTTACTTCTTTATATTTAAAACCTGATCTAACTTTTACTTTTTTATGACATTCTCATTTGCTCTGAATTCTGCAGAAATATCTTATTTTAGCCAATTTATTACTTGGGCAGAACTTTCCTTTCTAAAGTTCATTTTTTGTTATCTTTTTTTTTTTTGAGACAGAGTTTCACTCTTGTTACCCAGGCTGGAGTGCAATGGCGCGATCTCGGCTCACCGCAACCTCTGCCTCCTGGGTTCAGGCAATTCTCCTGCCTCAGCCTCCTGAGTAGCTGGGATTACAGGCACGCACCACCATGCCCAGCTAATTTTTTGTATTTTTAGTAGAGACGGGGTTTCACCATGTTGACCAGGATGGTCTCGATCTCTTGACCTTGTGATCCACCCGCCTCGGCCTCCCAAAGTGCTGGGATTACAGGCTTGAGCCACCGCACCCGGCTTGTTATCTTCTTGATTTTTCTTCTCATTTTCTTGGGATTTAGGTTGTATTATCATGTAGTTGCATCTAGCAGTATATACCAAAGAAATTCCTCTGTGATTCTTAACTATATTAACAAAGAAGGTCTGGATAAGTTTATTCCTTTGAATTGTCCCTGTTAGTATTAGGAAACTGACCAAGATGTAGCAAAAATGGATATGATGAGCTGTGGTCCATAGACTGGATTCCTACCATGAGCATGTGATCTTAATTGATGGAAATAGTTCCTAATATGTATTGAGGAGCTGCTGTGGCTGAGAACTGTACTTAGCATTTTGCATCCATTGTCTCCTTTAATCTTCATAACAAGGTACTAAGCTCAGTATTCATTTATCACCATTTTACAGATGAGGAGACTGAAATACAAAAAAAAACTTTCCCAATGATACAAAGGCAGTACATGGTGTAGCCAAGACTTGAATGTAGATAGTTGCTTTAGACATGTGCATGGTCACTTCTCTGCTTTAAAAAACATTTTCTAAATATTATTTTTGAACTTTGTACTGATTTGTTACATGTATATAAATACATATTATTTTATAAAAACTGTTTAGTACTTTGTACTAAGTACTTATATATGATATATATATATATATATCTCCTTTGTACTTAGTAGATATATATATATAAGCTCCCTTTGATTATGTACTATTTTCTGAGGTTAAGATATTTTTTCTAATGTGTTAGCTAGGAAGCTCAGTTTTGGACCTATCTAATATATAAACCCCAAAGTCATTTTTTTTTAAAGGGCTGTTCCTGGAATGTTGACAAATCATTTTGTGTGGCTGGGCTTCAGTATTTTGAGTGTACCAAATATAATCAGTGACTGATTAAATATGTTACTTGGAAAATATTTTATTAGGTTTGCAAACTCTAATACATGGCCTCCTGTCCTGTTTCTGATAGCTAAGGGTGGATGTGGAAACTTTTAATACATGGAGTGTCTTTTCTTTGCTGATAGATGTTTCTGTAAAAAATGGATAAGGTGATGAGATCAGAATCAACTGTGTTTCTTATGCAGAACCAGTGCTTGAGATGCATGCTAACTCCCTAGCTATGCATCTCATTAACTTGCCTAGCAGTTGGAGATCTGTATACTGACTTTGAGAATATTTCATTACTATATTTTTCTAAGGGAGCCTTTACATTTGTGGAAAAACTGACAAGATATGTGACTCTATAACTCAACTAGTTTTATATTATGATCAATATGAAAGATTGCCCCTGATTACCTGGGATGCCATGAAACTGTTAAGATATATTAGGTTTCTGGTTTATTTTCTAATTGACTGAATCCTGTCAAATTTAGTAAAAGGAAGTGCATTGAAGAAGATTTTAAAATGTGATTTCTTTTTACTCAGTTATTTCCTTTAAGAATTTTTGTTCAGTGTTTGTCTTTTAATGTTTGCAACAATTTAAGAGAACAATGAAAGAAAATTGTCCTTATTTTACAGTTGACAAAATAGAAAGGGAAACAAGATAGTTTTTTATTTTTGTTGTAACAAATGATCACAAATTTGATGGCTTAAAACAAATTTATTATCTTATAGGTTCGCAGATTAGAAGTCTAGCATGGGTGTCACTCACTGGACTAAAATCAAGGTATTGGCAGGACACCTGTGTTCCTTTCTGGAGCTTTCAAGGAGCTCTGAAAGCTGTACTGAAAGCTGTACTGATTGCCCTTTTCATATTCTAGAGACAGCCTGTGTTCCTTGGCTCATGAACCCTTCCTCCACCTTAAATACCTGCAGCAACAGTCCAGTCCCTCCTATGCTTCCAATCTTTCTTCTGTCTTTCCTCTCATCTTTTTAACATAGCCAAGAAAGATTCTTTGTGCTCTCTCTTTTTTTTAAATTTTATTTTTATTTTTGAGACAGAGTCTCGCTCTCTTGCCCAGGGTGGAGTGTGCAGTGGCGCAATCTCGGCCCACCGTAACTTCCACCTCCTGGTTTCAAGCCATTCTCCTGCCTCAGCCTCCTGAGTAGCTGTGATTACAGGCACCCACCACCAGGTCTGGCTAATTTTTGTATTTCTTTTAGTAGAGGCAGAGTTTCACCATGTTGTCCAGACTGGTCTTGAACTCCTGACCTCAAGTGATCTACCCACCTTGGCATCCCAAAGTGCTGGGATTATAGGCATGAGCCACCATGTCTGGCCAGATTCTTCTGAGTACTCATATGACTATATTGGGCCCACCTTAATGATTATTAAATCAAAATGATCCCTCCATCTCCAAGTTTTTTTCCTTCCCAACCCCTGCAGTGTCCTTTTTGCAATGTAAGATAACATATTCACAGGCTCTGGGGATTCAGATGTAGGCATCTTATGGTGGGGCATTATTCTGCTTATCACATATTCCCCAATATCATGACAGATTGAAAAAGGACTCATTATACATAAGTTAGTTTTATCCTTTTAGATATGAAATTATATACTCTGAATTGGACCTTCCAAAATATAAAATAGCTTATAATGATTGAATTGGACTTTAATGCCATAAATTTCAGAAATGGCAGATAGGAAATAAGGAGTCTCCGTTTAATAAGAAGCCAGCTTCCCAGGATTAGCATTGAGAGGATTTATTATCATCTTCTGCAGTTTGAATCTGTTTTGTACATTGTACAAAATAAACTGTAAACAAATAAACTGTAAGCACCTTGAAGGAGGTAAATTGGATTCATCCTCTTTTCCCTGAAGGATGCTGCTCTGAGTTTTCTAAGGATGTGCTGAGCCTCTGATTTCTTGTTCATCTGTTAATTGTTGTTACAGAGCTCTTTGATTGCTAAGTAACTGCAACAGGACTGGCCCAAGGAACATTGGGAAAAGGCTCAGACTGCATTTTCCAGCTTCAGGCTCTTTCTTCTCTCTCCTTCTCTAAGTCACATTGACCCATCTCTTGTCCTCTGGAAGGAATGGAGAACCTCTTGTCCTAGCAAGAGCTAAAGTTAAATTCTTCATTCACAATGCCTGGCAAAATGTGCTTGTTTGCATTCTAATAATCATTAAAACCACCAAAGAGAGAGGGGATGGAATTTCAGATGCAGGAATTAAATAAAAGGAATTTCTTCACAATAAGAGCTTTCTTGTTGTTCCCAAATCACACTCTGCTATTCTTCCCGATACTGGAGATGTTTCCATCTCTATGTGATCAGTGATGGAGAAGGAGTGACCTGACATGTTTTAGCGATAGCATTGAGAATAGTAATCTCTATGTCTGGGTAGACTTAGTGATTACCGGGTTAATTTATATATTTATATCTCCATCTCTTTGAGACAGACTTTCTGACTTCTCTTAACCTAAGAGTACGTGCTGATAAATAGGAACCTAGGGTTAGAAAACCAGAGCAAATGTGGGAAAAGAAAACATGCTACAGATTAAGATAGTTACAATAGTTTCTGTGATTAGTGGTCAGATTTGACCCGATGGTAACCATAGCAAAAAGAGAATCGTGAAAAGTCATTGGTTTCTCTGTCAGTGTTGTCAGCTCCAGACTCTTGCAGGATTTCTGACCCAATTTTTCTGGGGATCTCTCACTGATTTGGAGTACACAGCATAATATAGAGTATATGCAATATCCAAGATACTTAGAAAACTCAGATTTATGGTATTCTCGTGTCCAGCCCTATTTGGGTCAGCATCTGAAAAGATGAATAGCTGGTCCTGAGCTGTTAGGACATACAGAAAACAAGTTTGTATGGCCTTATGCATCAAGAAGAAAGAAATTTAAGTTTAGTTCTCTAGGCCAGGGCAACAATTCATCTATACACCAGAGGATGAAAGCAGTGTCTTATTTGAGGAAAGAATAACCCAGTGTCTCTCAGATGGCCTGCCTCTGCTGCCACAGTGTTGCTGCAGTTTAGTGGAGGTTGAGAATGGGGTGATGAGGGCCAGAAAGAATCTCCCAGCCTCAGACACTGGATTGAAAACCAAGGCAGAAGCTCTTCAGTGATTTGGGTATGTTCTCGTGGACCGCTTTCTTTAGAGGAAGATAAAGGTAAATTTCTTGAGTTGATGCTTACAAAGATGCAGCCTTTGGTTGTCAGTAGAAAGGTATGAGATATTTAGAGAGTTACACTGAGATGAGAGAGACAGAGACGGAGAGAGAGAGAGAGATTGATTAAAGAGGGTATTTTGTGCTTTGAACCGCTTCAGACTGTAAGAATTGAATTTAGCCTATTTCTTACCTATTTGATCATTCAGGGACAATTTCTAGTAAGTGATTTGAGAGGGGTGTGTGTGTGTATGTGTGTGCGTGTGTGTGTGTGTGTGTGTGTGTGTGTGTGTGTGTGTGTCTGTTATATCAGCATGGGTTATAACCTATGGGCTCCTGTGTTGATAACAGAGGAGCCATGAAGATTCTAGCACGTGAGTGAAGATTGGGGTACACTTGTACTCTTTTAATTTTTGATCTCCAGCCTCTCATTTCACTCTTATCTGTCACCTGACCCCACATGCCACCTAAACTTACTGTCTCGAATAATCTTCATGTTTCTAAATTTAGAGGTCCTCATCTTAACCTCTCCAGAGCATGTCATCATCCTCTCTTTCTATGAGTAGCCCTTTCTACGTTTCTTTCTCAGTTAATGGCACTGCCATTCCTTCTGTTATGCAGATCAGACACCCAGGAACTCTCATTGACAACTCCGTCTTTCCTACACCCATATCCATTTCATCAACACATTTGGTCATCTTGACTCCCTACCTCCCCACAGCCACCGTCCTAGTCCAACATGTCCTCATTTCTTACCTGGTTTGTGAAGTGGTTTCACAAATATCTCCCCATATCTGCTCCTGTTTTGCTCTATTCCCTTCCCCATACAGTTTTGAGATATGTGCATCTGGCAATATTATTGTTTCAGAACAAAAATTGCTACCATGGCATACAAGGCTCCGTATGCCTGGTCTTGCGTTCCTCTTAAGCACCATCTTGTGCTCCTTGCTTTTTGCATTTTTACCACATGTTCTTTCAGTTCCTCAGACCTGCGAAGCACATAATTGCCACAGGGCCTTTGCACATGCTACATACTCAGACTGCAACATTCTTGCCTCTTTTGTTTCACCTGACTAATGCCTTTTTGTTTTTAGATTTTAGTATGAGAGTCACTTCTTCAGAGAAGTTCCCTCTGAATTTTCTGACTAGGTTCTTTTCTCCTTTTATCTCTCACATAGCAGCATGCTCTTTTTCCTGTCAATACCTGTCTTCTGCTAAACTGTAAGCTTCATGAGAGCAAAAATTATGTTTGTTTTGGCACTTGACACAGTGCGTGCACTCAGTAACTATTTGCTGAATTAGCAAAATCCTATTTATTCTATGAACTCTTTGTTAGTTATTTACAACTGCATGAAACTGTCCCTTTCCAAGGCTACTCTATTACATATGAGTCTTCATTTATTCTCTTTTTTACTGTATTTTTGAGTTTTCTTCTAGCTACTTAGTAGGTACTCTTCCAGAGTGCCCAGAATGTTTTTGAGCACATAGTAGGTTTTGAAGCAAGACTTGAAGATCAATGTACTTTTGTTCCTCTACCTGTGGAAATTCAGCCACGATGCATTGCACATACAACCTCTTTTCTCGACTTTCTCCTCCAGCCACCTCAGATATGAGGCAGGTTGGGGTAGATGAAACATGGGGAGTAGAACCATTGATTTGCATCCTCTTCTCTGTGGGAGCTTTCTAGAGCCTTAGAGAGCACAGGCCTAAACTCTTTACCTTTCAGGTCAGGAAACTGAGACCTGGATGGGACAAACTCTTGCATTGCATGAATCAGGTGTGCAGTAAATTGTACCAGGTTGCATAACTAATTAAAAGAAAATCTGTGGCCATAACTTGGGTCCCCTGACTCCAGGCCCATTTTTCTTTGCTAGGTTGACTCATTTAAATTTGAAGAAGAAAGATTAAGCACCGATTAATAAGATGCGGAGCACCTGCTGGGAATCAAAATTAATAGGGACAGGGAAAGCTATGAATATCCTGAGGGAAAATATGGGTCTGTGGGTGAAGCCAGGTGGAGCAGGCATGGGTTATATATTTGGCTAAAACCATTATCTAGAATTTATTTTTATTTGAAGCATATATGTTCCATCTATTTTCCTTATGCCTTACTACTTTAATCTTTATTTATAGAATGATTATACATTAAAAATACCTTTAAAAATATCCTTCTCCCTCTTGCCTCCTTTTATCTTTTTTATATTTTTATTTTACAAGCTCTAAGTTGTGGCCCCACTGGGTATTATAGTCTGTAACTGTGAATGGCTGCGTGTGTGGCTTAGTTTATGATGAGACACAAATCTGGTTGCGTTGTTTTCACAGCCCGTCTATGCCTTTCCTTTTCCTAGGTACCAAATGCCATTTTCTTTGTGTGCCTGTGCACACACACACATACCTGAGTGTGCATAAACAAAGATTAAATTGAAGTGGAATACTGTGACATATGGTACTGAAAAACCAGAGTCTCAATAGCAGATCTGTAATCAAGGGTGCAGATGTTTGGCATTTGACAAATGAAATTTTTTATGTAAAACATTTTTAGTACATTAAGTCAAAAGATGGAAAATTAGCTGCATACCATAATGAACATTTTCTTCCATTGAAAAGGAATAAAATGAAAAACTTAACCAAACAAATAAGTTAGACCCCCAGTGATCCTCTGAATATTTTTTCCCAAGTACTCAGATTTCATTTTTATTGACTCTTGGGGGCTCTTTTCTTCTGCCTTCATTATTCAGCTTACTACACAGATAGTGTGTTAAGGTGTTTTAAGTTTTGTTAACAAAGTATTTGGAAATAGATTTCATTAGGATACTGTAACGTTTTCTTTCTCCAATGTTGAATTTTATTGTAAATGTTTATTTTTTTCTTCTCTCTACCCTTTCAGACTTCTGTTTCCCATTTTTTCTTAGTTTCTAAAACCGCTTGTCTCTTCTAATTACTTAGCTATTTCAAATGGATATCAGCGTATTTTTCAAATATGTTTCATTATCTGTATCATTGTCATTAAATTCAGTTCCATATGCAATTTGGCATTTAGTTATGCCCTGTCTAGAATTGCATTTTGCTTAATGCATACTGTTATTTTACTCCACCTTGTTTGAAAATTCCTTAGAATTAGGAGTCAAATCTTGGGGTAAGTGATCTGTAAGTCCCCGCTGATTCCTTTTAGATTGTTTTTAGAAAAGGAAGCAGTCACACTGCTTAGCAGAAAATGACATATGTAGATCAATTATAAATACATAAAATGATAATCAACTGGTAATTGCTATCAATAAAATGATTTGGCATTTCTTCTCAATCTTTTGGAACTGCACCACCTGTTTCCTAGTTTGCCTTATTTGGTTGGTACTCTGGAGTTCTCAACCTGCAGAATCATCTTTCTTAGCCATATTCAATTTGCCAATGGGATTTTTATTCTCTTTTCATCAAAAACAACTCAAAATGATATCTCCTAACAGGATTTTTACATTAAAGAGAAATAAGGATCTCAGTTAAAGATTAAAAATAACATATATAATTAGTACTTAATATTTGTATAATATTTTCCTTTATCTCTTTATTTGACCCTTATAACCTAATCCTATATGTAGGCAGACATTTATAGTCTCAGTTTATGAGTGAGGAAACAGGATAAATGATGAGACAAAGTCCATATAGCTGTTGAATAGCAGAGCTTGAGTTCCAACCCAATCATTTGGCTTCAGATCCTTTGGGCCTCCCAGAGGCATTGTGTCTTTGATAGAATAGCTAACCTTTAAGTGCACACAATTGTCTTTGATGTACTGTGTAAAGAGGTATTCTCCAAAAACAAAAGCCATTTCTCTATGGCGAAGACATAGCTGTTACAATATTTTGCCTAATGACATAGACTTGTTCAGAAAGACATGGACATCAGCTGTTGGTGGATTTGCCAAAGGTTTGTGTCCCAAATAGAAATGCCTTGTGTTAGAGTTGAATAGTTTTAAGTGCTTTAGAAAAAACTTAAGGCCCTACCAGATATCATCCTTTGGGGGTATACTCCTTGGTTTTGGCAAATGAGCCTAGGTATATAATCTTCCTTTTCTTTCCTAGGCTACTTATATAAGGCATATCCTTCCTTTAAGCCCAGCACAGTCCTGCTGTATGGGCCTTTTCTATGTTGCTCAGGACACTGAGATATCTTGCTTTTAGGAAACTCCTGTAATAATTGTCTGCCCTGCTCATTTAGCACTTAGCAAATATGTTAGCTTAATTTCATTATAAATGTTCTGCTTATTCAACTGGATTTAAAGGCTCTTGAGGCTGGAACGATGCTTATGCATTTTTTTATTATCAATTTGACCCCAGTACCTTATACCTAGTAGACTATAGTAAGTACTAGTTGAGATGTTTATTAGGGTTTCCAGAAAGCACAGAACCAATAGGAGATATATATCACAGTTATGGAAGATGAGAAGTCCCATGATATGCAGCCTGCAAGCTGGAAACCTAGGAAAGCTCGTGGTGTCGTTCCAGCTGAGTTGAAGGCCTGAGAACCAGGGGAGCAGATAGTGTAAGTCTCAGTCTGAGGACAGGAGAAGACTGATGTCCCAGCTCATGCATTCAGTCAGAAGGAACAATTCCTTCTTCTGCCTTTTGTTGTATTCAAGACCTCAATGGTTTGGTTGATGCCCACTCACATTGCAGGAGCCAATTTGCTTTACTAAATTCACTGATGTTAATGCTAATCTCATTCAGACCCAGAAATCATATTTAAACTGGGCACCCTGTCTCCTAGTGAAGTTGATCCATCAAATTAACCGTTACAACATGGTCATGTCTCCAATGGCCCTCATCACTTTGCCACTGGCTAGCCCAGTCTCCAGTCATTCATATAACTTAAAAGAATACAGAGATTATTTGTTTTGTATATAGGATATAAGAAGAACTATGCTGATTCATATGGTATCAACATCCCCATTTTATTGTTAAGACACTGAATCTCAGTAAGTTAAGTAACTTGCCTGAAGCTACCAAGTAGGTAACTGACTTGGGACACGTTCTTTCTTCTACCACTCTTAAAGTCTGGCCAGTATTCATACTCTAGACATACTTTATGTCACTCTTATGTTTGCTTTTCACCTGAGAATATTGGTAGGTAGACAACAATTTGTGGATTTTCCAGGTAAAACCATCACTCTTCTACTGATCTCTTAACAGACTTTGTGTTGGGCGATTATCATACTGGTAGAAATTCATACTCTAATAAGTTTAAAAGGAGATGGCAATTATGTGCATAGATCTTGATTATTTTATAGAATTTTTTTTTTAAATTAACTGTTTGGTACTTTTAATGACCCATCTCTTTCCTTTTTAGATTTAAGGCAATAATTAGAGCTAATCTCAGCTGGGTGAACTATGAAGGGTCAAGTGTGGGTCATATAATTCAAAGAACTTTGTAATGAATATAGTTAGAAATATCCTACTTCGTGATTTCACTTTTGTGTATTCAAAGTCATATTTCTGAAAAGCTGCTTTAGAGCCTGGTTTATAGAAGGGGGTGTTTTTCACTCAGGCAAAGTGCAAAAGGCCAAGTAGAATAATTTAGACCATCATTAAGAATCTTTCTTTCTCATATGTCATAGGTCTCCTCTCTCAGCCTTTGATGAGGGAAAGAAGATGAAAAAGATTTGATCAGTTGGGGGAAGTGTTTTTTTGAGATGTAGATAATCACTTCATAAAAATTCTAAAATTCGCTAATATTAAAATAAAAATATTCACTAAAATTTCACTCATCTAAAATGCATGGCATGGCCTCCAAATCCCCATAGATTTTTTTGAGATTTATCCCTGGAATTTTAGAGTTTAATAGTCTAGCCAGGGCTCTTATCAGAGCCTTTTCCTGCTAGAGAAGTTGTTCCTGTGACTGACATGTAGCTAGTACACAGCAGTATGATGATATATCACGTCAAAATATTGAAATATTTCCATGTTGGTTGATCACTGCCCTGCCTTGCTGAAACATCTCACAATCCAAGAGCTAAAAGGTTAATGTCCAGTACACTAGAGGCCACAGAATACCAAGCGCCTGGTCAGCATCCGTCCTATTGGTGGTGAAGTGTTTTAAATATGACTCTTGGTTGTTGTTGCCCAGTCTTTCTGCCATAGAACATGCTCAGTGGCTGTGGCCCTTTGCTGCTCTTTGTCAACCTGAGTTGACTTTTGAGCATCGACAGATATTGCTCTAATATAAAATTAGTAGTAGTGTCTTCTTGGTTGTAGATACAATGCCTTAAAAATATGCCATCTATCTAGGTAAAGGTGAATGGACAAATCTGTTTTGCTTCCTTATTTTGTTACTACTGTTGTTTCCCAAGGAGATGCACATAGGTTGACTGAGACCCTGTGACATATTTGTGGAGTTCTCACATCTCAGTGTCAGAGTTTTATGCTAGAAATGTCTAGGACTGGGGAGTATTGTTTTAGTATCTGTGAGTATAGATGGAAATGCATTCTATAAATTGTGAAATGCTTTGACTCCAGGAATTTTTAAAAGAAGATGGTTTTATGAGATTTATGATGCAACTACAATAGTGGTAATTTCATTAGAACACAACAGTTAGTACTACTTGAACAGCTGCTGTTTACTAGTTGGTTTTATATGGACACTTGACCTCTAGAAAATGCCAAATTGATGCTAATAAATCTGTGTTACTTGCTATATTTTAGATAACAATAAAATGTTTTAAATAATTAATGAAATAAGGTTGTATATAAATGTTCAAATGTACCAATTGTCTATTTTT
This sequence comes from Sapajus apella, assembly GCF_009761245.1. Lineage (NCBI taxonomy): Eukaryota > Metazoa > Chordata > Mammalia > Primates > Cebidae > Sapajus > Sapajus apella. The sequence goes on from NW_022436958.1 coordinate 1,221,353, forward strand.
TCCCTCATAAAGCCAATGAGAGAGGTCCTACTCTATATTTTACAAATAATTGGCTTGATAGCAGCCAAGTTATTTTGAGTGGTGGAGCCAAAGCTGAGAATTAGATTTGCCTCCAGAGCCAACATGCAACTCTGCTCACCCCTACTCTGATACTGGGGCATCTCCTAATTATCAGGACTCTATTTCTATACAAAGCTTAATATTTTAACTAAGGGACTTTTAAAGTTATAGAAAACTAACAGATCATGAAACAAAGCATAACAAGAACACCTCTTTAAATTTAAAACAGAAGACTAAACTTGTTTCAATATCATTCATAAAATGAGAGGAAAGTAGGATGATTTTTGAGCTCTTTAATTGAGTTCAGGTATAACTATCTGGTGACTGCTAAGCCGGTTTTTTTTCTTAGTTATTGAAATAAGGTTATTAACATTAGCATTTCAATAACGAAATGTTATGGAGTGTTGAGAAACTTTTAAATTAGCAATACTGATGATGTCAATTATCATGATGTAGAATGTGAATTCATTAAATTTTTCAGTTGTGAGGAAGCTCTGATTGTAACATCTTTTGCCCCATACATGTCAGGTATAGATTAGGCTCTTCAGCAAGCTGACTTTTATACCCATTCTCCCTCTACACTCCGTGGGAAACCTTTTGAATTACATATTTTGTCTTTGTGGGGAGTAACCCTTTAATCAGTAATTTGTTTTAGCATCTTCATTCTATGTGGTAAAAAATATCTAAAATACCTGTTATACTTCAATTTTCTTACGAAGTAGAGAAATAAAAGATTAATATATATATTTATATATATATTAATATATATGTATTTGTCATTTCTGAAAATATGCCATAACTTCTGGAATTCCATGCTCCAAGAGGAGCAACTGGTGTACATTTCAGTTGTTAGATAAAGGACTGAATCTATCCTTGATATTGATGAAAAAACTCAGGGATTTGAGTTGCATGAAGACAGATAAAATGATTGAGAATTAATGTGTGTTTATCTTTGCTTTCGGGGAAGAAATTAAACTAATCTCATCAAAGTTATTTAGGAAGTTTGCATCTACTCTTTAATCTTTGTTTCCAAAAACAGCAGCCTACGTTATTAGAAAGGAGATCATTGCATGTGGGAAGAACATGCAGCTGGTGTCTGTTTTCAAATATGAAATTAAAGAATTTGAAGTTAATTTCAGAGCTAAAGAAAACTGCCAGTCAAAACAGTGTAGGCCATTTTGGAAATGTTATTGTATTATTTAACACATATTTATTCAAAAAGTATGCATGTGAACTGCTATGCAAACATCTTATGAATGTAATTACACATGAAAATGTCACCAGTGCTGAACTCCAACTACAAATTGAACAACTGGACTTGAGGGTGTTAATTTGGTTTCTGTGTTTCAGTTGGTCCATACTTAACTGTTTCCAGACTTGAGAAGAGAGAGCCTTTTTTCATCTTCACTGTCAGGAGGTACATAAGCATACAGTATTTTAACTTCATATTGTCTAGTCCTGTGGCTAGCAGGGATGAGATTTATTAGTGTGTGTGCATTCACTTTTTGTATATTCTGTATTATTTGGTAAAACCACCTTGTGACCTAACATCCTCCCAGGGATCTTAGCACCTCACTGGCTGTCCTTTCTCCATCACCTTTCTAGATCCCCATGGTATGTTGACCTTTGAGTTTGAGAGTGCCCCAGGGCTCAATTCTTGGACTACTCCATTTATCTAACTGTATTTACCCCTTAGGTGATTTTATCCAATCCTATGGCTTTAAGTGTCATCTACATGCTAAAAATGTTTATATTTTTATTTCTAGTTTCAGTAGCTCTTGAGGTTTAGGCCTTTGTGTCTGCCATCTAGTGTGTATCTCTTCTTGGATGTCTAAAGTTATCTTAAAACTAATACATCTAAAATCATAGGCATTAATTTCTGTGTCACCCCCCACCCCCACCCCATGATCTGTCTCCTCTCTTGTCTTCCCTATTTTCCCATGGTACTACCATTTACCCAGTTGCCAGGCCAAAAAACCTGAGGATTATTCTTGAACTTTCTCTTCCTCATTCATTTCACATTCAACCCATTAGCAAGTCCTGTCAGCTATAGTTTCAAATACATTCCACATATATCTCCAGATTAATCCTGGCAGGTCACTGCTATGTTCCCAGGTTGGACTAGCTTCATCTTTCCCAAAGATCTCTCTGTGTCCACTCTTAAACTGTTGGGTCTGTATTTCATCCTCTATATTCATCATGAATCATCAAAAATATAAAACTGTTCTTGTCATCGCCTGTCTTCCAAAGGCTTTCTTTCCAACTTGGAATTAAATCTCAAGACCTTACCATGGCCTGCAAGATCTGTCAAGGTCAGGGCATTGCCTGTGGCTTTTTCTTTATTTTCTACCATTCTCCTTGTGCACTTACCTCATTCACTCTGCTGTAGCCATAGCCTCCCTTCTAGCCAACCAGCTTTCCATTTCAGGGCCTCTGTTCCCTCTGCTTCTAATTCTCTTCTCCCAGATATATGTATGACACATTCCCTCTCCTCATTCACAAACCTGTGCTCTTCCTTCAGATACAGCAAGGCTTCCTTCCTCATGTAATTCAGAGTGACTGCTCTATCTAAAATAGCAACTCTGCCACTCTCTATTCCTGCTTAATATTTTATAGCACTTCTCATCACCTGAAGTAATATTGGTTATTTTACTTGTTTTTTCATTGTTTGTCTCCTTGGCAAGTGTGGAAGCTCCATTTGATGTGGCATTGTGTGTGTTATTCATCACTGTCTCTAGAAACAGCATCTAGAAGATGATGATGAATGAATGAATCAATGATACAATTACATTCATCTTTTTTTCCTTGATGTCCTTTCCCATTCTCTAATTTTAATTTCCATCTTTGATGGTTTAAGCCATTTCTTTATATATCCTCCTACATTGCAGTGAATATGCAATGATATCCTGATCCTTTTAGAACAGAAGAGCATCTCATTTAAAGAGGCAGTTAAAATACCATAATGGGTTCAGGCATAGGACCTGGAAAAAGCCAAACATGAGTTAAATTCTGGCTGTCTAGTTACTAACTGTGATTTTTGGACAATTTGCTTCATTTCTCTTGACCTCATTTTCCTCATTTGTAAGCTGAGGATAATGGCATAATACCCATATGTTTGTTATGAAGAATAAGTAAAATCATACATGTAAAGCTCTTGGTTTAGAGTTAATACTCAAGTATGGTACTGATATTATTGGCTTTGATCCTAAAGAGTTGTGTAAACTACCTTTTTCATGTGATTAAATCATTAATTAACAAGTGACCACATTTGTTTGCCTTTTTTGTCTGATGCTCTGGATGTGATCCCTGTTTTTCTTAAGATCTGCTTCCTTAGATTGGGATTATAAGTTGGGTATAGAGGGAATGAGGAGGGGATAGTTTGCTTGGCTATTCTTAAATGAGATGAATCATGTTTCGGGCTTGGGATACTAAGGGCAGAGTTTCCCTCTTATCAGTTAAGTATGTAGTAAGATCAATATTTAAACCATTCCAAATGAAGCTGTTTAATGAACATAGATTCTGTACTTCTATAACTGATTTCATCTTACTTGGAAGCCTCACTCTACTGGGTACTAGGGCTTGGGGGAACATGACCTTTCTAATTAAGGGTATACTAGTCCTTTTTGGTTAAAAATTCATATTTTGTTCATTTAATTTTTTGCTGATAAACATTCAGCTTTCCTGTGTTTCTCTCTTTTCTCCATCCTCCTTTTCAAGATTAGGTTCTGGAGTCAAGAGGAACCTACGGGACTGACACACTGACTTCTGGGTCTTTTTGTTGGCATCTGACCGGGGGTGGCCATTTTGGTATGACCCTGAGTGTCTGGCACTATACCTGCAGAGGTATTCCAGGCCTGATTTGCATGAGTTTGGGGCACCAAACAGGCACTCCAAGATGAAATCTGTTTTTTTTCCCCCCAATTATAAAATCTTCATTTCCTGCCTGAAGTCTTTACTTGTGCAGCTGCCTTGCTTTGTGAGCGTGGATTTCCTTAGTTTTCTCTATTCTCTTAGCTCTTGGAAAGTCCTGGATGGTGAAGGAAGATATTAGGACCTCTCAGCTGCTTTAGCTTCACCATGCTGGACATTTATTGCTCAAGCGAGAGAATACTTTAGTCCACTAACTTAGAAATGTTTGTCATTTATGTATAAACTACCCTTGAGACACTGTCATGCTGCTCTCATGCCATATAGGACAAAGGAATTGACAAGGGAGCATGCAGATTTTCCTAGACTATGCTTTGAGGAGCAAAGATCAGGCACCCCTCACACTGGAGTTTTTTCATACACTTGAGGGCATCCACCATGCCTACCTCCTTTCTACTGCCTGAGGGTCACACCTGGCAGAGAACATATTCCTTCCACTTTGTGTTTCTGCCTATCTCTCCTTACCCTCTGCTAATGAGAAATGGAAGAACTGTTTTTCCTGGCCAGTGGGAAATTCTTATCCTCCATCCTCAATACACTATGACTTATAGTAAAACTCTGTGATCAGAGTTCAACATTGTTAGTTTTGATATAGAAACAGGGAATTTATAGTGATAATAATAAAATCCCAGAACCTTTTTCTTTAGCTACAAACTCAGACCTTCAATATTATTGTTTCACTATGTATTCATTACTTTTAGTCTTTGAGACTCAGAGTCTGGCATTGACCTCCTTCCTTTAGGCAGAGTCCTCCTCCTCATCATAGGAGACACTTGACCTTCACCATGGAGGGTGTAAAGGGAAAAGACATTCAAAAAAATAATCAATGCCTCTCTTTATTCATTATATTATTGTGTTGAAATGTTTTATTTTTTCTTATTCCTTCTTTCTGCCAGTTTGATGCTGCCTGATGATCATTTAGATCTTGTTTGTGTTGGTCTTGCTAATTCATGATTTTTTAATCAAAGAAATTAGTCTTAGACAAAGGCATGTACTTAGGTTGAGTCAATGAGCTTCAGAATGGTATCTTTTACACACAATTTCAAGTTTATGCATTCAGTGAGCATTTATTGAGTACTAGCTATATGCCTGACATTGTATTATTGTCTGGAGATATTAAGTTGGAATGACATGAATTTTTGCCTTAAGAAAACTGAGTTTAGTAAACAAAATAGAAAAATAAGAACAAGGCAGATTGATAGCATATAACTAAGTATACAAAAGAATATCAAGAAAGAGGCTGAGCGTGGTGACTGACACCTGTAATCCAGCACTTTGAGGGGCTGAGGTGGGCAGATCACCTGAGGTCAAGAGTTCAAGACCAGCCTGGCCAACATGGTGAAACCCCATCTCTACTAAAAATACAAAAAATAGCCAGGAGTGGTGGTACATGCCTGTAATCCCAACTACTCAGGAGGCTGAGGCAGGAGAATCACTTGAACCCTGGAGGTGGAGGTTGCAGTGAGCTGAAATTGCGCCACTGCATTCCCGCCTAGACAACAAGAGCAAAACTCCATCTCAAAAATAAATAAATAAAAAAGAGTATCAGGAAAGAAATTGCCAGTTCTCTTGAGTAGTTGCAGAGCATGTCAGGGTTATTTATCACTGAGTTGGTAGGCAGGCAGAAGAGGAGCAGCACAAGCAAAGGCACTGCAGCAGACCTGGTGTGTTATCTAAAACACCTCTGTGTTTGGGCATTGTAAGTTTGAAGGATTGGCAGAATGTAAGATTGTCAAAGTAAACAGGGTCCAGATCAACAAAGGCTTTGAATGTCTTGAAAAAGAGCGTGAACTTTATCCTAAACATGGGGGTCACTGGAGAATTTTAAACATGGGAGGGGTCTGATCCAAGTTATAGTCCAGGGAACTTGCTCTGGATGGTGTTTGGAGAATTGATTGGAAGGGAGCAAGCCTGCTGGAAACTAGATGGCAAAAGACGATAGGGGTAAAAGAAAAAAAAAAAAAGTCAAGCTCAGTCAGCAGAGTGACAGAACAAGAATTTGGGGCTGTGAGGAATGAGAGGGAAAATCTGGAATGATTCCAGATTTTTTGATTTGTCTGATTGGATAGTTGGTGGTGCCTGCAAAGGAGAGGGAATATATTTAACAGCGAGAAGGGCTTCCTATACTATCAGTGAGGCTAGCATTTATTGATCACTTGCTATGTATTGAGCCTTTGTATTCATTACTCCTAGGCAATTCTAACAGCCCTCTAAGGTAAGAATTTGTGTAACCCCATTTTACATACCAGAAACTAGAACTCCAAGAGGCTATAGATACCTTAGCCAAAGTTGTACTATGGGAAATATCAAAATTAAGACTTGAACCCATCTGTCTGACCCCATAGTCTGTTTAAAAATATATTTCACATTTTTGCATTTCATGTTTAATATATTCAATTTTAAAAGTAATGCACATTTGTTACAGAAATGAAAAAAAGCCTGGGTGTGGTGGCTCATCCTGTAATGCCAGCACTTTGGGAGGCCGAAGCAGGTGAATCATGAGGTCAAGAGATCATGACCATCCTGGCCAACATGGTGAAAGCCTGTCTCTGCTAAAAATACAAAAAAATTAGCTGGGCATGGTGGCATACACCTGTAGTGCCAGCTACTTGGGAGGCTGAGGCAGGAGAATCACTTGAACCCGGGAGGTGGAGGTTGCAGCAGTGAGCTGGGATTGTGCCACTGCACTCCAGCCTGGCAATGGAGCAAAACTCTATCTAAAAAAAAAAAAAAAAGAAGAAGAAAAACATACCTAAAATCAGGAATAGGAGAAATGGTTGTTCAGGGTCTTATAACACAAAAGCATTCTTGGCTTCATTTTGCTGGGTGAACTTCCCGGTGGGGATGGAGGAGTTTGAGGCACCTACAAGGCTACATCGCTGGGTGTATCTTCTATGTTGATGCTTATGTCTCTGGATCTCAGACTAGCAGTCAGGACTAGAGACACATATTTGGGAAAAGTCAGTAGATAGGTGGTAGGTAAATTGTAAAATTAAAGAAAAGAAAACCAAACTTTTAATTATTGCAACTTTATGTATCCTCCCCTTCTGGAAAGAAAATTGAAATATGCATTTTTTTCTGAAGAAACAAAAAATCGTCGTGCAAGCAGACGTTTATGGAATCTCATACCTACTATAATCAGAGCAAACTTCATCTCCCTGATTCTGGTGATTTCTAGTGCTTTCTTCTCCATGTTAGTTTGTTGCTCATTTGGTCAGTGTCTCCTGCTTTAGCAATAACGGCACCTAAGTCTTTCACAGGCTAATTGAACTATAAAAATGACACTGTGAGGCAGCTAAGTCTGTAGAAGCATGAATTTGTCCAAAGAAAGGATTTAAAGAAAATTGTTTTTAAAGAACCTCTTGCACTCTTGTATTATCACTTCCTTTTTCATCCAAATGATTTCTGTGTTCTTGGGTAAAATACTAGCATTTATCATTGTGAAGCTGGAAAAAAAGAACTGCGCTGGGTTATTTTATAGGTGTCAAAAGCTATACAGGAAGTAGAGAACACCGCAAAGTACTAACAGTGTGAAACAGTTTGTGTTCGTTGTACCTTGTCCAAAAATAATTGACTCATTAATCTCAACTATATCAAGTTGGCCCCATTATGAGGGTCAAAGATAGGTTAATTCTAATAAGTTGATGAGTATCAGTTCACAGATAGGCATGCATTTAACAGATATTATCTTAGCAAGAAAGCAATAATTAGAAAAAATTTTTAGTGAGGTGATTTCAGGGAAAACGGGATAAGAAAACCGCTACTTTCTACTACAGGGTTATTAGGAGAATAAAAACTGAGCTATGTTCCTAAAATTGACATTTGGAAGTACAGCACGAAGTAAACTTGTCTACTCTTTGGGAAGAACCTTTTTTTTTTTTTTTTTTTGAAAATAATAACAGACTTTCACTAAGAGAGCGGTAATTGCACCCAAATCACAGAACAATTGGGGTAAAGAATTATGGGAATTTGACATTAGATTGCTTTGGCTTTGATTCCTGAACCAAGCACTTCATTCTCTGACTTTGAGCAAATAACTTAATCTTTATAGATCAGTGTTTCTTTCCCTGTGAAGTGTGATGATCATCTATTTCTCAGATTTGTTTTAGGAATTGAACAAGGAAATGCATGTGAAAACATCAAGCACAATCTTTCATGTACTTTAGTTGTTCAATAAATGTTCTTTCTTGGACCCTTCTGAATAATGTAATCCAATCAGGTACTGACTGGCATGATCTCCCTTTCCAGAAGAATGTTATTATAATTTTGAATTTGAGCAAAATAACCAAAATAACTGTTCACTCGTATTGAGTGGTTTAATTTTTTTTTTTTTTTTTGCTTCCTTTCTTTGCTTCCAACTAAGACATTGCTTTCTTTTCTTTCATGGAACTTAACAGATTTAAGAGCACTGTTTATACTTCTATTGTCAAGGGTAATCATTCATTGGAAGTAAGGCAATGTCCCATTGTTACAGTTATTGGTGTCTACTGGGGGAAAAGTTAGAATTTTATTAAGTTTGTTCAAACATTATATTTCTTACATTTCCCAAGAGGCATCCTGGCTTATGTAAATTTCTCTCTGATGATACTGATATTAACATGCTTATCCCTCATAATGGAATTGTATTTGTGAATGCCCCATTGTTCTTTACTCCTGCATGATAACCATACCATACGCATAAGGAAGCCATTAAAATGGAGAAAAACGTATTAAATAAAACATTTTTAACATTCAAGAGAAAAGTATAGGAATGAGAATCTAGTATATGCCTTGTAAGTTCTTAGGGGTGAAATCTGATGAATAAGACAGAGATATTGCCACACTCTGATGGAAGAGACAGGCACGTGAAGAACCAACAGTGAGCTCAGTGTGGTACTGGAGGCTTGCATCTACTTTTACTGATATCTAAAGCTGATCCATGTGCAGTCACTTGTTATCTGATTTGCAGATAAAAGATACATATTTTAGTTAGGTTGTTTCTCTGTACTGAGTAGATGAGGAAGGGTCCCAAGTAAAGTGCCCTGACAGTTTCGGGGTAGCTGCTTCTCTGATGTATTGTCATATGGTGGGGTTCTGAGGGTACCGCTTGTTGTTCACCGAGGAACTCAGAACCCCTTGAACACTAGAGATTTATTCCAGTTTACATGATTCCATGATCCAACAACTATCCACTGTGCCCAGCTGTGGGGCAGTGTGTACTATCACACTTAAGGATAATCCCCAGGGATTTCAAACTGTACTCCAAGGGGCCAGAGGCCTCTCTGAGACAGAAAGCAATGTGCTTCCAACCCCCTTTTAGGCAGAGCTTTGTGATTTTGGTCTTTTTTAGTCGTTGGACTTATGCATGTGGTTTTGATTCTGAGAAAGTTTTATTAGTCAGGGTCCAGTCAGGTAAACCAAAATTCTTCTAGAGATCTCGAATAGTGAGAATTTAACACAGGGGTTGTTAACATAGGTGTTGGAAGAGTGGCGAAACCAATCAGTGGACAATGTGTTAACTGTGAGGCGACAGCTGAAAGCTACCAGCATTCCTAAATCCAGAGGAATAAGGGAGGGAAAAGTGTTGCAAAAGCTTAGGAATGGGGGCCACTTGGTGGAAGCTAGAATTACAGTTGGATCGCATATTGGATGCTGTTTCTACCTAGAATAGGATTTTTCAGCAAAAGCTAGCACCAGATAGGAGAGGCCACCCAAAACAGAGAGAGAGAGAGAGAGAGAGAGAGAGAGAGAGAGAGAGAGACATAGAGAGAGAGAGAGAGAGAGAGTGAGAGAGAGCGGGAGAGAAGGGGGGGGGAGAGAGAGAGAGAGAGAGAGAGAGCGAGAGAGAGGAATTTTTTCTGGCTTCTCCTTTTCTTTTGTTCTCCAATCTCCTTTCAGTGTCTCCTGATGGCCGAGCCTAGCAAGAAAATTGGAAACTCATGAAAGGTAACTTGGAGAAAGGCTAAGATTGGATCTGAGCACAAATAGGTGATGACTATTGAGGCAGATGTGGAGATGGAGATGAGCTCTCCTCCAGGGAGAAAGCAGCAGGAAAGTGTGGTTAGCAGACAGCCTCCAACTGTCAGCTCTTTCAATCTGTCTCAGCTACAGAGAGCTTGCTTGCCTGAGGTCATGCCCAGTTCAGGGCAGCCCACAGCTGGAGAGGTAGGAGAACATGTAAAGGCTTAGGAGAATGTATAAAGGCCTAGCCATCACAGTGCAGTGTGGTATAGCTCTTAACAAGCAATATTCTCTCCAAAGCTCTAAGCTAGGTTTGCCACCACTTTGGCAAACCTGAATTGCAATTCACTTTCTTTTTCTGCTCACTTCACCCTTCTTCCTTCCATGTGTGTTGATACCTAGTAAATGTCTTACACTCCAAACTCCATTTGCATCTGTTTCTAGATTACTGGAAGTTGGAGAGAGACATACTTATTAACTCAAACCTTGAACATGATCCAGGGCAGAGGGAGAAAAGAACATGCTTTGGATCTGGGAGGGCCAACAGTATTGTAATTCTCTACAGACTTGTGAAGCTTCAGAAAAGGGAGAGAGTGTTGTACATTGCAGCATCTGGGCACATTCCTATGGAGGAGGTGAAAGGATTGGAACATGTGAATAGGGTGGCAGTAAAGAGAGGCTTCTGGAAGAGATGAAGAGCTCAATCAAAGGTGTAACAGTGGCCATTATTATGCTTAGTGCAAAAGGTAGTGCAAGAATTTAGGACCTGGCCTTGATACTCAATTCTGCTTTAGGGAAGGATGAGAAGCCGTGGTAAGCAAAAGAAGTTTTTCTTTTTAACTTTGCAGCATCTGGGGAAACATAAAATGTCACAGTGTGGCAGAAAAAGGTGTGCAGATTTTAAATAAGCTTTCTAACAAGATTTTGTACCCTGTTTTTTTTCCCCCATAAAACATTTAATCATAAAAACATAACTGAGTCAGGTAGAAGTCATTGTTTAAATATAAATTATTTTCATTTTGAAGATTTCATATGAAAAAGGAAGAACATCAGAAATGTACTGTTATGGAAGCAATTACAGGCTAGAATGTTGTGCTAACCTGTTTGGAACCTTGGTTTAGAAAAGGAGAGGAGGTGGTACACTAAGGCAAGATGCGCTTGTTTGTTTCCTCTAGATTAGATTTAAGTAGTCTGTGATCATGAGCTTGAAGAGAGGTTATTTCTCATTTCTCATCACAAATTATTCCTGAATATTTGGAAGCTTAAATTAAAAGTTTCCACTATTTCTTGGGATAGGCTATAGCTCCCACAGTGTGTTGTTTATACAAAAGGGGTACTGGGACCATTCCTGTGACTGGCCATGGAATGGGTGGCCTGCTCAGGGGCTCTGGTGAGGGCGGGGGGTAGTTGGTCATCTTCCTGTCACTGTCCCTCATCTTGGCTGAGGGATGACTTCTTAGACTTCCCCGATACCAACAAGGGATTTTTCTATTTGTATTAATGGTGGGTGCTTAACACCAGGGGTTGTATCAAGAGTGGGGTTGGTAGTCTTCCAGATAAAATGAGCCCTTTGCTGCATTTTCCATGGCAACATCCACAGCAATTTGGCTTGAGAGATTGCGGTTCCTGAACCATTGCCTCTTCTGTCTCTTTAATTATCACACTCATACCCTGGGTTATCATACCCTGGATTGGGCATGGTAACTAAGGAGATACCAGGTACGGAGCAGATGCCTTGAAGCCACTCTTGAGATTATCTTTCATGCTAGTGTCATGTAGGAAAGGAGTCATAACTAGGAAATGTGATCATTTTGTTCATTAAAGAAATAAAAACACTTCCTGCTACAGTAATTTGATAATAAAATTTATATATTGCAAGAAGCAGGAGCAACACCCCACTACCTGGCTGATTTTCTTTAGTTATCAAGCTGTTGCTGAATAATTAACATGAGAATTATTTATAGATGCCCTAATTTTATTGAAAAGCACTCTGTGATTCCATTTTAACCTTAGTAATTCATACAGAGTGCAGGCAGCATGGGCATCATCATAATTATACATTGAACATTGCCCTACTAGGATATAACTTTCTTACTTGTATAATGTAGAATTCAGCAGGAATATGACCAGAGCATGGTAGGCACAGAAGAAAATCACCCACTGAAGCACTGTATGGGTTTTACTATATACAGATTTCCATATTAACTTTAGGACAGCATTAGAATTTACTAGCGGCTACTAGGACTCTATTGATATGCAATAAATATCAATAATAAAAATGGTGATGAAAACTTGAGTCTTCATCTTTTATATAGTCTCCTGGGTCTGTGTGTAATCATATGAGTTAGAGTTTACGTAAAGCTTAACTGTGGCCACAAGAGACACATTTGAAAAATCTTTCATTGAATATAATTTTTCTAGTTTTTTTCCCATCTAGAAGACTTTTTAGTTAAATTAAAGTTGGGAATGAAGATGCTTTGTGAACACATCTTCATTTGGATGGAAATAAATGAAATTGCTTTGATTTGGAATAAACTTTCGGCAAGGAAGCTTTCTACCCTGTTTAGAGAGGACTCTGTTACTGGCCCAGGTGCTAGTATGCTAATAAAGTCATGGAGAAGTGGGAATAAATACAGAATGAGAAAATCAGATTTGGTCAATAGGATCTGAGAGCTGTGGACCTTCCATGATGGAAATGAAAAAGCATTAAGGATTGCTTGATTTTAGCTTTATTTAGAACCTTCTGGAAAGCAGTTCTTAGAATTGGGAATCCTCTTTCTATTAGGAAGGATTACAGGCTCAGAGGGGAAAGAACATTTTGGAAAGTTTGGTGGTGATTTCTATTTCATGGAGCAAAGATTATGGGTATTCCTGGGAGGGGCCCCATGACTTTCTGATAAAGTCCTTAGTGGCTTGTTTAGAAAAAGGTGAACATACATCTGGGTTTAGTGTGAGTGTAAAAATGGTAAAACATATATATATATATATACACACACACATACACACACACACACACACACACACACATATATATATATGGTTTTTCATATACAGAATCTATTTCTTTAAGAAATTTCTTTATAATAACCTTGAATAACAGACATATGACTGTATATGATTGCTGGCTGATTCTCTATAGGGACACAGAATCCCTGTGCTTTATAGGGTCTTTCTGTCAGTGCCCAGTAAGGCAGTCTGCCTACTTCCCACACTTCAAAAGCAGGTCAGAAAGCATGTAAGCAGGCTGGGCATGGTGGCTCACACCTGTAATCCCAGCACTTTGGGAGGCC